>NC_134094.1:27587058-27925912 GCF_000715075.1 Nicotiana tabacum | reverse complement strand
ATTAAAAAGTTGGCTTTTTAAAGCACTCTCGTTTTATAGCTAGTTTCTTATATGTTTCAATCTAAATGTGTATTATATTACTGTAGATGGCAGGCAAAGGTCAAGGTAACAATGACCCTACTAGTTCTCGGGGTCGAGAAAAGGGTAGGAAGGGAAAGAGGAGGGTAGAAAATAATACTCCCTCTTGTCCACCCTTTTTAGAGATGCCTATGTCTTATCCTCCACCACAAGGCTATACTGAGCTGCCACAGCATCACGAGCCGTACACCTTCATTCAGACACCCAGTCTTCCATTACAGGGCCACAGGACTATACGTCCGACATACAGTCCAGCTGCCTCACAGCCATCTGCATCACATCCATATAGATCACATCCCTACATATCACAGCCACATGGATTGCATCCACCCATGTCACAGCCACTCGGGTCATAGCCACTCAGGTCACAGCCACTCGGGTCACAGCCACTCGGGTCACAGCCATCGGTATCACATCCACTTGGGTCGCATCCAGCTATGTCGCAATCACAGGGATCGCAACCATCTTCATCATCGACTCCATCTATTGCAGGCCTTCGGCTGGGAGGCATTAGCTCTGACCCGCCTACACTGTCTTTACATGCCTCTGATACACATGCTTCGGATGGTGATGACGAGGTAGTGCATTATGATCGATATGGAAGGATCATCATAGTCCCTGAGGGTAATGGGTAAGTGTTATTCATTATTTTTGCGTCTATTGATTTGTAACATTTTTACTAAGATATTAATGTGTTTTTATTGTTAAATTGCAGGTTCAGGCCGGGTAATAAGACTACGAGGATAATCACCAATGCCATCAGAAAGCTTTATGATGGCCCTTATGCGACTTGGACTAATTGCCCATTCTCACTGAAGGAGCAAATTTTCAATCAATTTAAGGTATAAATGTTCTTTTAAACAGTTTAATAATTTATATGTATGATATTTCCATCTAATATTTAACTTTTGAAATACATAGCAAGTGTGTATGGGAAGACCGCTATAGCGCGGAAGTGGCTACAAATTTTCATCATAAAGCTCGCAAGAGATTGGCGGATGCTTTCTCGGATGCTAGAAAGAAGAACAAGAGGCCTGGCTGGTTACTTGAGAATTTGTGGAATGATTTGCAAAGGAAATGGCTTACCGCAGAGTTCTTAGAGAGGAGCGAAAAAGGAAAGAAAGCTCGCGCATCCGAGAAGGGAGGCTCCTTGCACACTGGAGGTGCGATCAGCCTAGGGACAATAAAAAGAGGATTGGTACGTAATTGCTTAAATTATTTTACTTTTCTAAGTATATCTATTCTGTTTATTAACTAAATTAATTTATTTTCAGGAAAAGAAGTATGGGCGTCCAATGAGTCATGATGAGCTATTCAAGGAGACACATGTTGTGAAGAAGAAGAAAGAGGGGGATCAAGATAGGTGGGTCGAGGACCGGGCCTCGACTGCATATGTAAGCTTTCAATTTTATTTAAGTATTATAATTTACTTTTATAAAAAACTTGAAATACTGATTTAATTTAAAATAATATAGGGTCGCTACCAAAGTAACATGGAGGAATTCATCCGTAGTCATCCAGCTGGTGAATCGGGTGAGCCAACCCAACCTTCGGACGAGGATGCTGAAAGAATATGGTTGGAGTCTGTTGGCGGTCCAAAATGGGGGAAGGTATACGGGCTTCCTACTAAAAACTTCCATCGCTATAAGTGTGGAATGCGAGGAATGGACTTCCTCGCAAGGCGAGCAACTTAATAGGGAGAGCCTCTCCGCTATGCGGGAGACAGTGACAAAGCTCACATTAGAGCTAGAAGCGACCAAGGAAAGAGAAAGGCTTAGAGATGCTCAATTCCTTGGCATGCAAGCTCAGATCAGAACTCTCCTATCTAGTGGAGCTTTTCCGTTGTCCCGATCTCGTGAGTCATCTCCAGAGGGTCGACCTCCACGTGATCGTTCCTCCCGCCCTGCTCGTGATCGTTCCTCCCGTCCTCTCCGTGATCGTGCTTCCCGTCCTCCACAAGACCGTTCTCTATATCGTCTTGTAGATGAAAGTTCATCAGACGGTGATGATGATGTTGTACAAAATACCCCTTGACTTTTATATACTTTTAACTAGACAAATAGAATCAGTTTTGAACTAGTTATAATTAGTTTTAACTTGGTTTTGGATTTTTATGTTCAATTGAACTTTAATTTGTTAGTTTTAAAGTATTTATTGAATATTTTGGTTGTTGTTGTTGTGTTGTTGTTGTTGTTGTTGTGTTGTTGTTGTTGTGTTTTTGTTGTTGTTGTTGTTGTTGTTGTTGTTGCTGTGTTGTTGTTGTTGTTGTTGTGTTATTGTATTGGTATGCTGGCAGGTGGTTTAGCTTCCAAAACAGGCATTTTATGCCAAAATTAAACCCAGAAAAATTGACCAAAATTAGTCGGTTTTTAATTAAAATAAATAAATTATTCCAAAATACCGACCAAAGTTGGTCGGTTAATGAACATTGAATTCCCAGAATTCAATACTACCGTCCAACTTTGGTCGGTATTTTGCTTGCATTGTTGAGATTACCGACCATAGTTGGTCGGTAATATTTAATTTTAATTAGTTTTAAAAAATATATATTTTCAATTACCGACCAAAGTTGGTCGGTTTTTTTTAATTTTAATAATTAATAAAAAAAATATAATTTAGTTAAACCGACCAACTTTGGTCGGTAAAATTAAATTAATAAAATATGTTTCCGACCAAAGTTGGTCGGTAAGTAATTAAACTTGTCAGATGGTCGTTTTAATATACCGACCAAAGTTGGTCGGTAATTTCCGACCAACTTTGGTCGGTAAGCCATTCCGACCATCAAAACACCGTCCACACCGTAATGGTCGTGTTTTGGTCGGTAATTTGCCGTAACCGACCAACGTTGGTCGGTATTTTTGGTCGGTTTTTAGCGAATTTCTAGTAGTGATAGGTAAGAACTTTCGAGCAAAGAAAATTCTCGTCTGTGGTATTGGACCAGATGAATACAACAGGATCTCAGCATGTCAATCTGATAAGGAGATCTGGGAAGCTCTCCGAACAGCTCATGAAGGGATAACTCAAGTCAAACAGTCAAAGATTGACATCCTTACCACAAAGTACGAGCTCTTCAGGATGAAGGACGACGAGTCCATCCAGGACATGCACACTCGCTTCACCTCCATCCTCAATGAGCTCCATTCTCTGGGAGAAATCATTCCAAGGAACAAACTTGTCTGAAAAATACTGAGTGTATTACCCAGTTCCTGGGAAAATAGAGTAAATGCTATTACCGAGGAAAAGGATCTACAGAAGCTGATCATCGATGAGCTCTTTGGGAATCTGAAGACATACGAAATGAAGAAGAAGAAGAAGAAGAAGAAGAAGAAGAAGAAGAAGAAGAAGAAGAAGAAGAAGAAGAAGAAGAAGAAGAAGAAGAAGAAGAAGAAGAAGAAGAAGAAGAAGAAGGAGGAGGAGGATAACGAGAGAAGAGAGCCCAAGAGGGGGAAAAACCTGGTCCTCAAGACAGACAACAATGAATCAAGTGGTGAGGATGCTGATATGGCTTACTTGACAAAGAGATTTCAGAAAATGGTTCGCAGAAATGGAGGTTTTCCAAAGTGGGGCAGCTCCAGCAAGCCAAGAGGATATGACTTATGTCATAAGTGTAAGAAGTTAGGGCACTTTATCAAAGATTGTCCTCTTCTCAAGCAAGATCAGTACAAACACAACTCAGATAAAGCAACTAAGAGGAACCAGGTTCCTGACAAACGATTCAAAAGAAAAAATATTGCCGACAATGTTGTGAAATAAGCTCTTACTACATTGGGAGACTCCTTCATTGAATCGGACGAAGATCATGACAAAGGTGACAGGTCCATGATGGCAGTAAAAATTGAAGCCATTGGTGATTATTATAGTCTAGCTGATATTATTTCTTTACATTATGGAGTTAGGTTTTACCCGGCAAAAATTTTAACCTGTCATGTTCCTCTTAAGTTTACTTTTATCTTATATCTTTTTTTTACTTTGTTATTTAGCATAAATTAATAACTTTAGATTGGTTAAATTGTGAAAACGATGGATTTGAATCAAATTTCGATATGAATACTATTTCTTTTCACATGTATTTCTACCACGTTTATTTTTGCAAATCCTTCATGGGAAATTAAAACACAATAGGAGGAAAAAAAACTTAGCCCAACGATAGATTTGTTAATTACACTATATAAATTTCTCTATAACAACTTTTTTAGGATTTAGTTGATTCTTTAACAAAGTTCAAACCAAAATGAAATAACGGTGGAATTCTAGACTCGAAAAGAAAATATTGTAAGCGTAGGATATCTGGATATACGCTTAGTTTGTAACTATAAACTAATTTAAAATTGTGAACAATGTCTGTTGCTGCATATGATGCTCGATATGAAAATGTTTTGAGTTTTAGAAAATCTAATTAATATGACCTAACTACACTAACTATTTATAATGTACTAGGAGTATTAACTTAAGGGAAAAGAAAATCACCAAAGAGCTGGGGGCACACTAAACTAATTAACTATAGGAAGCATAATAAATTTTGGGAGTGGAGTTTATGTAATTGAAAATTTTGAGTACTCCATTATAAGATAATTATTCTTACACATTCTTAAAAGAGTTTATAAGAACACCAAGCCTTACTATGATGAATAAATTAATGTGATATATATCAAATGACCCTACTTATGGGAGTACAATGAGTAATGTTATTGTTGTTTGTCCAGCGTATCAAGTGAGCTGAGTTTGTGACACAAATATTTAAGAATTAAAATTCGCTTCTAATAAAAAAAAAAGTGAAAATTGTAGAGCAGAATTGTTCACTCTAGGAATCAATTACAACCTTATAGTTTTGACTTTCATGTAATCATAATGTTGCTTCAATTGAATTGAAAAAAAAAATAGATGCCATTACATCAATGTATGTACAAGAGTAATTAGAGTTTGGTTTTCAAATTAAAGGAGAATAAATGTAGAGAAGAACAAGTTTAAATTAGACATGTATTAACTACCATAAAGAATCATAAATACGAGACAAAATTACTTATATCGATTTGATTATCTTTATTAAATCACTGAAAAACGTTTAGTTTCTATAATAAAATAATAGTATATTAATTGAGACCAACCTACTAAAACTTAAATCTTAATATTATAAGCTAGGGAGAAAGGAAAAATAGAAACAAAAAGAGGAGGAGAGAAAAGAGTGTATGTGTAGATAGACTGCAAGTCTAACATACATTGTTGATAGATTCTTTATATATTTGTTGACATTTTCAAAGATTAAAAGTTTCTTCTCATTCCTATAGTAAAAAGCCACAAGAGAAAGTAAGTTTTTATAGTTCAATCTTTAAAGTCTTCTCATATGTCCACAAAAGTCTTCCTTACCTACTTTGTTCATATATAATGCGTCAGAGATCGAGTAAATTCAATAATAAACGTTTGTTGGTATTCCAATCTTCTTTCTCTTTTTAGGTAGAGCTAATACGAAAATTTTAGTTTATCGGTAATAAAACGTAACTACTATTCAGCTATGAGGGAAATGAGTGAAAAATAACTATATGCAATAAAAGAGAAAAGGATCGTTGATTGCTACTTAGAACCTAGCAGTTAAAACGTTAATAGTAGTAATAAACAGACATGCTATGAATTAGCTACAAATGTGATGTCTTTAATATCTTCATAAGACATAAGTTGCACGAAATGAACATGTTCAATATTAATCAAGCCTATTGTATCATACACTTCTAAATTTATTCTCTTAAGATTTTTGGTTTCTTTCCATCCTTCTCCTCTTAGTTAGGGTGTTACTTGTGAAACACGTACATAAAAACTAGTATATATATATATATATACACACCAGACATGACATATAATAGCTTAGGACCAATCTATAAGGTTAACAAGGGATCTTATGTATAAACAACGAAATTAAACCACCTGTATACCTCAAACCGAATATACAAAGTACAAAAGATACATGACCCCGGAATGAAGTGGGGCTCCACCAAGTCAGCTGGGAAGAAGGTGTACTGCTATCACTGATCAATATCTCCTGCTGTGGAACCACCTGTATCCATTTAAAGATGCAGCACCCCCGGCAAAAGGGACGTTAGTACCGTCGAATAGTACTAGTATGTATAACTAAACAGTCTCTCAATAGAATGACAAATAATACAAACAAGATTATCATAATATCAATGAAAGCCTTAATTAACATCAAACCTCAATTTTGGATCAAGACAGTGTTCAAATTAATTCTCATAACTCACATTGGGAGATTTTTGGTATCGATATACCATTGTCCATAATACCATTATTCACAATACCATTATTCACAAAACCAGTACCACCGTACTCTTAGCACAGAGTCCGATCACGATCCGATCGGCAAGGCCATCTTATTAGAGACATCAACCACAATTTCTCTCAATATCAATACCACCATCCTTAACACGGAGTCTGATCATGACCCGATCGGCTAGGCTATCCATTAGGGACATAGACCACAATCAAATTTCAATTACAATTTCCAGCACAATCACCATCATGTGTGCGGCATGGTATCCGATCACGACCCGACCGGCTAGGCTGTCTTATTTGAGACATCAACCTTTTTATATAAATCGTCGCATTTCGTATTACTTTCACATTTTTTCATTTCATTGGCACTAATGGCCATAATTATAAGATCATTCTTGGCACGTTGGCCATATTCAGTATTTCATGCTCACCTTATCAATTTCAAATATCATTATCATCATCAACAACAAATACAATTCAAATCAAGGTGTGTAATACACATGTGAGCAATTTAGAGTCTAAAACACATAGAGATATTTCACAAAATTTGGCATAATAGCCTTCATTTGAACTTGACTTAAAGTCGAAACATTATTAATGCATAACACATATTTTAACACATCCTCAATTGGTAGCATAACATGAATAAAGCATTTGGGATGCTTGTTGAACATATATCTTTCAACCCAATCTTACTTGGAATAGCCAGTTTCATAATGAATCACTCGGGACTTACATAATTTACATGAATATCGTGGGATTCAATTCTAAGAGAAGAGTTTAGCCAACATACCTCACTTGAGCTTTCTTAAACTCTAAAACGTCCCGGAATTCTTAGCAACTTCAATCTATTGTAGAAATATAACAATTTGAATCAAAATTTGGAAGATGATCATGGTTCTAGCTCACTTGAGCATTTTATCAAACACTAGGTGTGCATAAGGTTTTAATATCCTTTTTATGAAGGATTCCATCATCCCACAACCCAATCTTTACTATTTTTAGCTCAACAATCTTCCTACACCCTTTGATAACACGTGCATGTAAAATAAATAACTCTCATGCCCAAAATGTATCTTGCTAGTTACCCATTTTCAGAAGATTTCAAAATTAGGGTTTAGGGTGTAGAATCTTACCTCTAGGATGAAGATCTAGTGAGATTCCCTTTTTAATCTTCCAAAACTTGAGCAAGAATTGAAGAAAAATTATTGAAGAACACTTTCTCACTCTAGGGCACTCTCTCTCACTCTAAAATATTAGATTATGTCTCAAAAATGGTCCAAACAGTGTATTTAACGAAATAGGGTCGGGTTTTAAAAACCGAAAAATGGAGCTCCGGAACAAGGTATGCGATCGCATATACGATCGCATATACGATCGCATAACCGATATGCGAATCGCATAATTGGTTACAAAATAGCCAAAAGAACTGTCGGTGTATGCGGTCACTATGCGGTTCGCATAACTGTTATGTGGTCGCATAATGCACCGCATAACAGTTATGTGGTCGCATAGTCGACCGCATAGTTGCTTCCAACTGACCCAATTAACTGCCTCATTCTGCGGCCATTATGCGGTCCGCAGAGTGATTCTGCAGTCGCATAATGGACCGCAGAAATGCACTCTTCCGCCAAAAATTTTCCTTTACAATCCGATGCATTGTTCAACCCTCAAACACATAAGCCTAGTCTGGCACTATGAAACATTATTTTCTTTGCAAATTTTACCGGGCTTTACACTTATGTTCTTCAAAATTTTCCCGGTGTTACCAATTCCTACTTAGCTTGGTTAGAAGCAATTGTGTAGGAAACTTTTGTTTAATCATAAACTCTGTGTTTGTGTCTTGGCTAGGTTTAGTCGAGTTGTAAGTTTTTGTAATAGAGTTATTACAAAGTTGCTTGAAATAGAGTTGTTACAAGTTAGTAAGGGATTAAGGAGTTAATTCCTAGGTTACAAGAGGTTGTAATCTAAAGTTTGCTCAGTAGTGAAGTTGAAATCCTACAAGGGTAGGTCGTGATTTTCAATCCCGTAAGCTGGGAATTTTCCACGTAAAATTCTACTGTGTCTTTTACTTACTATTATGTGTGCGTGTGTTCTGTGGGAACAGATAGAGAACCAAGTTCTCTATACAGTTTGGTGTACTCTTAGTTTCTATCAATTGGTATCAGAGCGGGTTCTTTCTATCAGGCTAACACCTAGAAAGGATCCCCATGGCTTCTCCACCAAACTTTGAAGAAGGCCAATCTACCTACAGACCACCAAGGTTCAACGGCCAATACAATGGATGGTGGAAGACAAGGATGTATGATTTCATCATGGCTGAAGATTCAGAGCTGTAGGACGTTATATGTGATGGACCCTTCGTCCCTACGAAGGCCATTGGTGACCCAGCAGTAATAGTTCCCAAACCAAGAAAAGAATTCAATGATGTTGATCGCAAGGCCATACACTACTAAAAATCTGCTAAAAACCGACCAACTATTTCCGACCAACGTTGGTCGGTCAAAAAATGCGACCAAAAACCGTCCAGGTTGGACGCAAACTGGGGAAAAAAACATTTACATTTTTTTTAAACAACATACCGACCAACGTTGGTCGGTAAATTGGTCAATAGCTGGTCAGACAAGAAAATTTTGGATTACCGACCAATGTTGGTCGGTAATCTGGATCCAATTTTTTAAATTTTAATAATTATTTTATTATTTAAAATATTTTATAATATTTAAGAATTTATATTTAAAATTACCGACCAACTTTGGTCGGTAATTCTAAAATCAGAGAAGTGAAAAACGGGGGAAACCCCCATTTCTCTGAAATTTTTCCCTCTTCTTCATTCCCTTCTCTCCTTCTCCCAGCCCTCCCTCTCACCGTCCAGCCCTCCCCCTCGCCGTCCAGCCCTCACCCTCGCCGTCGCCGCGCCGTCGCTGCTGCCACTGCCGCCCCTCAATCTCCTTCTCCATCTCCTAAAAATTCTAGGTTTGAATTACAACTCATTTATTTATTATTTCCAGGTTTTGTTAATTAGTTATGAATTAGTTTCAATTGATTAGTGTTTTAATTATTTGAACATTGTATTTTATTGAGGATTAGGGTTTAGGTCTTGTTTTAATTAGTTTTGTTAATTAGTTTTATTAACTAATTAGTTTTATTAATTAGTCAATTATTTATGAATTAGTTTAGTTTAGGGTATGGGTTGAATTTCTTTAGTTTAGTTAGTTTATGTTTAAACTCGTAGGATATGAATTGAAATTTTAGTTTTTAGGATTTGTTCTTGTGAATTGAACTTTTAGGATATGAATTGAACTTTTAAGATATGAATTGGACCTTTTGGATATGAATTAAACTTTTAGGATATAAATTGGTGTAATTAGGAAAAAATAATTATCTTGAATTAACTAAAAAAGATATAATTAATTTATAATTGTAGAATAAATTAATTTATTGTTGTGAATCAAACTTTTAGGGTATGGGTTAAATTTCTTTAGTTTAGTTAGTTTATGTTTAAACTCGTAGGATATGAATTGAAATTTTAATTTTTAGGATTTGTTCTTGTGAATTGAACTTTTAGGATATGATTTGAACTTTTAAGATATGAATTGGACCTTTTGGATATGAATTGAACTTTTAGGATATAAATTGGTGTAATTAAGAAAAAATAATTATCTTGAATTAACTAAAAAGATATAATTAATTTATAATTGTAGAATAAATTAATTTGTTCTTGTGAATCGAACTTTTAGGGTATGGGTTGAATTTCTTTAGTTTAGTTAGTTTATGTTTAAACTCGTAGGATATGAATTGAAATTTTAGTTTTTAGGATTTGTTCTTGTGAATTGAACTTTTATGATATGAATTGAACTTTTAAGATATGAATTGGACCATCTGGATATGAATTGAACTTTTAGGATATAAATTGGTGTAATTAGGAAAAAATAATTATCTTGAATTAACTAAAAAAGATATAATTAATTTATAATTATAGAATAAATTAATTTGTTCTTGTTTTATTTGTATAGATGGAACATCGTACTTGGATGTACAATAGAAATTATCCTAATCGGCGGGGATTGCGGGAGGATTTTGTAGAAGGGGTTGATGACTTTATTAGACATGCAATGTCACATCCACCACACCAAAGTGAAGGAGTAATTAGGTGCCCTTGTGTCAGGTGCGATTGTATGAAGTTTAAAAAATCGGAGGAAGTTAAGCTTCATCTTTATAGGAAGGGGTTTATAGAGAATTACTTTGTGTGGACTAATCATGGAGAGATCGATGGTAGCCGTGGTATATTTCATAACATGGTTATTGGTGAAAGTAGTAGGTCGGTGGAGAATACAAATCTTGATTCTAGAATTCAGGATATGGTTGCGGATGCTTTTGGGGGTGAGCCCAATGAAAATGTTGAACAAACTCCTAATGATGATGCAAAACGTTTTTATGAACAGTTAGAGGAAGCTAGTCGTCCACTACGTGAAGGAAGTCCGCACTCTGAGCTGTCTGTTGCAGTTAGATTACTAAGTATCAAATCTAATTGGAATATTTCTCAAGCAGCCATGGACTGTTTCATTGACCTTATGAGTGAACTAGTTGACCCTAATATCAACTTACCTGGTGATTTCTATAAGGCGAAGAGATTGGTTTCTAAGTTAGGACTTTCGTCAATGAGAATTGATTGTTGTGAAGATGGTTGCATGTTATATTATAAAGATGATGCAACTTTAGACAGTTGTAAATTTTGCGAAAAGCCTCGTTTCAAGAGGCTTTCCAGCGGGAATATGGTCGCTGTCAAGGCAATGCATTATTTACCTCTTATACCTAGGTTAAAGAGGTTATATGCGTCGATGAGTTCTGCTCCTCATATGAGATGGCATTTTAAAAATAGAAGACCACTTGGTGTTATGTGTCATCCTTCAGATGGAGAAGCTTGGAAGCACTTTGATAAGACATATCCAGATTTTGCTAGTGAACCAAGGAACATTCGGTTAGGTCTGTGTGCCGATGGCTTCACGCCTTTTTCTATATCTGCGACACCATATTCATGTTGGCATGTCTTTCTTACACCTTATAATCTACCACCTGAGTTGTGTATGACTAGTCCATATATATTCTTAAATTGTATTATCCCCGGTCCACGTAATCCGAAAAGTTTGGTTGATGTATATTTGCAACCTTTGATTGATGAGCTAAAACAATTGTGGTATGATAGTGTTGAAATATATGACATATCAACCAAGCAGAATTTTAATATGCGTGCTAATTTAATGTGGACTATTAATAATTTTCCTGCGTATGGAATGTTGTCTGGGTGGATGACTGCTGGGAAGCTAGCTTGTCCTTACTGCATGGAAAATAGTAAAGCGTTCACTTTGAAACATGGCCGAAAGCAATCATGGTTTGATTGTCACCGTCAATTCTTGCCTGATGATCATGAGTTTAGAAGGATGAAAATGCATTCAAAAAGAATAAAGTGGAATATGATTCTCCACCTCCGATACTTTCAGGTGAGGAAATTTGGGAGAGGGTCCAGAACTTCAGTAAAGTTACTGAGGCTCCACCTTATAGATTCCCCGGATATGGTGTTAATCATAATTGGACGAAACAGAGTATATTTTGGGAGTTGCCTTATTGGAAGGATAATCTTCTCCGACACAACCTTGATGTCATGCATATTGAGAAGAATTATTTTGATAATTTGTTCAACATAGTGATGGATGTTAAAGGTAAGACAAAAGATAACCCGAAGGCTAGAATGGACTTACAAGAATATTGCAGGCGGCCTGAATTATACTTGCAGACAGCAAACAATGGTAAGGTGTTCAAGCCCAAAGCAAGTTACACATTCACTTTGGAGGAAAGACGACAAATTTGTGATTGGGTTACGAAATTAAAGATGCCTGAGGGTTATGCGTCGAATCTTGGAAAAAAAGTAGATATGGAGGTAGGGAAGTTGAGCCATTTGAAAAGTCATGACTGCCATGTTTTCATGGAGACCTTAGTGCCTATTGCATTTTGTGGTTTGCCTGAAAGAATCTGGAAACCCATCACAGAGATTAGTTTATTTTTCAAAGACTTGTGTTCTACCACATTAAGGGAAGAAAACCTACTTCGGATGGACCAGAACATCCGTGTAATTTCTAGTAAGATGGAAAAAATATTCCCATGTGGTTTCTTTGATGTGATGGAACACCTTCCAATACACCTTGTACACGAGGCACGACTTGGAGGGCCTGTTCAATGCAGATGGATGTATCCCTTTGAGAGGTAATATTATAAGTTTGATGTAATATTCTATTTTATTTGAATGTTCTTGGCTAACATGAGATTATGTAGGACAATTGGCAAATGCAGACAATTTGTTAAGCAGAGGAATAAGATTGAAGGATCTATATGCGAAGTCTATCTTGCAAAGGAAACTGAACATTTTTGTTCTTATTATTTTGAGAGTAACGTGCCATGTTCTAGGAATAGGCCCAATAGGCACACGGTCGAATGTGTGAATGATCCATTATATCCACCAATGTCCATATTCAATCAACCAGGCCGATGTTCTAAGGATGTTAGAAAGAGAAGTTTGAGTGATATGGAGTACAAGTCAGCTACACTTCATGTGTTGCTAAATTTTCCCGAAGTTGTACCATTTCTCAAGTAAGTATTGATTTATTAGTTATCAAAATGTAAAATTTACTGTGACTACATATTGATGCAACTACTAAAAATATTTGATATGTCACAGTCACTTCGTGGGTCAATTTGGCTATGATGCTGTATATACGAGATTTGATACGTGGTTCAAACAGTTTGTAAGTATATATATATATATATATAGTGAATGTATAAAAATTGATTCATAAGTTGTGCTAACTTATGACTTTTTTAACTCTATGTAGGTAAATAATCCAAATAATGGTGTAAATTAATTTTTGAAAGATATATCTTGGGGACCTGGGCTTCAGGTCACAACAATGTCTAAGTATGTAGTGAATGGTTATAAGTTTCATACATAGGATTGCTCTAAAAATAAAAATAGCAACAACAGTGGGGTGTAGGTTCAAGGTGGTGATGGCAACCAAGTTGGAGATATTGATTATTATGGTGTGGTCAAAGAAATATTACAACTAGAATATACAGATTGGCCATATAAGAAATTGATACTCTTTAGATGCAAGTGGTTTGACTCAAATCCAACAAGAGGTACAAGAGTACACAACCAATACAACATAATTGAGGTTAATCATACGAGGGAGTATGATCGCTATGATCCTTTCATAATTGCACATAACATTAGGCAAGTGTATTATACTCCTTATCCATTGCGGTGGAATAAGTCCGATTGGTGGGTTGTAATAAAAACTAAGCCTGTAGGTAGGGTGAAAGTCGAGAATGTGTTAGATGTTGCATATCAAAACGATATCTCCAATATTCACCAAATAGTGGACGATCAGTTAGAAAATGATTTGGAACATCCTGAACGCATATTGGAAGAAGTTGATATAAATGAAGTAACAATTATAGAAAATGAGGACGAATAATCAATTGATGAAGCTCAAATAAGTAAGGACGAAGAATTCTCGGACGAGGAACAATACGTCGATGAGGATTAAAAAGTTGGCTTTTTAAAGCACTCTCATTTTATAGCTATTTTCTTATATGTTTCAATCTAAATGTGTATTATATTACTGCAGATGGCAGGCAAAGGTCAAGGTAACAATGACCCTACTAGTTCTCGGGGTCGAGAAAAGGGTAGGAAGGGAAAGAGGAGGGTAGAAAATAATACTCCCTCCTGTCCACCCTTTTTAGAGATGCCTATGTCTTATCCTCCACCACAAGGCTATACTGAGCTGCCACAGCATCACGAGCCATACACCTTCATTCAGACACCCAGTCTTCCATTACAGGGCCACAGGACTATACGTCCGACATACAGTCCAGCTGCCTCACAGCCATCTGCATCACATCCATATAGATCACATCCCTACATATCACAGCCACATGGATTGCATCCACCCATGTCACAGCCACTCGGGTCATAGCCACTCAGGTCACAGCCACTCGGGTCACAACCACTCGGGTCACAGCCATCGGTATCACATCTACTTGGGTCGCATCCAGCTATGTCGCAGTCACAGGGATCACAACCATCTTCATCATCGACTCCATCTATTGCAGGCCTTCGGCTGGGAGGCATTAGCTCTGACCCGCCTACACCGTCTTTACATGCCTCTGATACACATGCTTCGGATGGTGATGACGAGGTAGTGCATTATGATCGATATGGAAGGATCATCATAGTCCCTGAGGGTAATGGGTAAGTGTTATTCATTATTTTTGCGTCTATTGATTTGTAACATTTTTACTAAGATATTAATGTGTTTTTATTGTTAAATTGCAGGTTCAGGCCGGGTAATAAGACTACGAGGATAATCACCAATGCCATCAGAAAGCTTTATGATGGCCCTTATGCGACTTGGACTAATTGCCCATTCTCACTGAAGGAGCAAATTTTCAATCAATTTAAGGTATAAATGTTCTTTTAAACAGTTTAATAATTTATATTTATGATATTTCCATCTAATATTTAACATTTGAAATACATAGCAAGTGTGTATGGGAAGACCGCTATAGCGCGGAAGTGGCTACAAATTTTCATCATAAAGCTCGCAAGAGATTGGCGGATGCTTTCTCGGATGCTAGAAAGAAGAACAAGAGGCCTGGCTGGTTACTTGAGAATTTGTGGAATGATTTGCAAAGGAAATGGCTTACCGCAGAGTTCTTAGAGAGGAGCGAAAAAGGAAAGAAAGCTCACGCATCCGAGAAGGGAGGCTCCTTGCACACTGGAGGTGCGATCAGCCTAGGGACAATAAAAAGAAGATTGGTACGTAATTGCTTAAATTATTTTACTTTTCTAAGTATATCTATTCTGTTTATTAACTAAATTAATTTATTTTCAGGAAAAGAAGTATGGGCGTCCAATGAGTCATGATGAGCTATTCAAGGAGACACATGTTGTGAAGAAGAAGAAAGAGGGGGATCAAGATAGGTGGGTCGAGGACCGGGCATCGACTGCATATGTAAGCTTTCAATTTTATTTAAGTATTATAATTTACTTTTATAAAAAACTTGAAATACTGATTTAATTTAAAATAATATAGGGTCGCTACCAAAGTAACATGGAGGAATTCATCCGTAGTCATCCAGCTGGTGAATCGGGTGAGCCAACCCAACCTTCGGACGAGGATGCTGAAAGAATATGGTTGGAGTCTGTTGGCGGTCCAAAATGGGGGAAGGTATACGGGCTTCCTACTAAAAACTTCCATCGCTATAAGTGTGGAATGCGAGGAATGGACTTCCTCGCAAGGCGAGCAACTTAATAGGGAGAGCCTCTCCGCTATGCGGGAGACAGTGACAAAGCTCACATTAGAGCTAGAAGCGACCAAGGAAAGAGAAAGGCTTAGAGATGCTCAATTCCTTGGCATGCAAGCTCAGATCAGAACTCTCCTATCTAGTGGAGCTTTTCCGTTGCCCCGATCTCGTGAGTCATCTCCGGAGGGTCGACCTCCATGTGATCGTTCCTCCCGCCCTACTCGTGATCGTTCCTCCCGTCCTCTCCGTGATCGTACTTCCCGTCCTCCACAAGACTGTTCTCTATATCGTCTTGTAGATGAAAGTTCATCAGACGGTGATGATGATGTTGTACAAAACATCCCTTGACTTTTATATACTTTGAACTAGACAAATAGAACCAGTTTTGAACTAGTTATAATTAGTTTTAACTTGGTTTTGGATTTTTATGTTTAATTGAACTTTAATTTGTTAGTTTTAAAGTATTTATTGAATGTTTTGGTTGTTGTTGTTGTGTTGTTGTTGTTGTTGTGTTGTTGTTGATGTGTTGTTGTTGTTGTGTTTTTGTTGTTGTTGTTGTTATTGTTGTTGTTGTTGTTGCTGTGTTGTTGTTGTTGTGTTGTTGTATTGGTATGCTGGCAGGTGGTTTAGCTTCCAAAACAGGCATTTTATGCCAAAATTAAACCCAGAAAAATCGACCAAAGTTGGTCGGTTTTTAATTAAAATAAATAAATTATTCCAAAATCGACGAGCTCTTTGGGAATCTGAAGACGTACGAAATGAAGAAGAAGAAGAAGAAGAAGGATAACGAGAGAAGAGAGCCCAAGAGGGGGAAAAACCTGGTCCTCAAGACAGACAACAATGAATCAAGTGGTGAGGATGCTGATATGGCTTACTTGACAAAGAGATTTCAGAAAATGGTTCGCAGAAATGGAGGTTTTCCAAAGTGGGGCAGCTCCAGCAAGCCAAGAGGATATGACTTATGTCATAAGTGTAGGAAGTTAGGGCACTTTATCAAAGATTGTCCTCTTCTCAAGCAAGATCAGTACAAACACAACTCAGATAAAGCAACTAAGAGGAACCAGGTTCCTGACAAACGATTCAAAAGAAAAAATATTGCCGACAATGTTGTGAAATAAGCTCTTACTACATTGGGAGACTCCTTCATTGAATCGGACGAAGATCATGACAAAGGTGACAGGTCCATAATGGCAGTAAAAAATGAAGCCATTGGTGATTATTATAGTCTAGCTGATATTATTTCTTTACATTATGGAGTTAGGTTTTACCCGGCAAAAATTTTAACCTGTCATGTTCCTCTTAAGTTTACTTTTATCTTATATCTTTTTTTTACTTTGTTATTTAGCATAAATTAATAACTTTAGATTGGTTAAATTGTGAAAACGATGGATTTGAATCAAATTTCGATATGAATACTATTTCTTTTCACATGTATTTCTACCACGTTTATTTTTGCAAATCCTTCATGGGAAATTAAAACACAATAGGAGGAAAAAAAACTTAGCCCAACGATAGATTTGTTAATTACACTATATAAATTTCTCTATAACAACTTTTTTAGGATTTAGTTGATTCTTTAACAAAGTTCAAACCAAAATGAAATAACGGTGGAATTCTAGACTCGAAAAGAAAATATTGTAAGCGTAGGATATCTGGATATACGCTTAGTTTGTAACTATAAACTAATTTAAAATTGTGAACAACGTCTGTTGCTGCATATGATGCTCGATATGAAAATGTTTTGAGTTTTAGAAAATCTAATTAATATGACCTAACTACACTAACTATTTATAATGTACTAGGAGTATTAACTTAAGGGAAAAGAAAATCACCAAAGAGCTGGGGGCACACTAAACTAATTAACTATAGGAAGCATAATAAATTTTGGGAGTGGAGTTTATGTAATTGAAAATTTTGAGTACTCCATTATAAGATAATTATTCTTACACATTCTTAAAAGAGTTTATAAGAACACCAAGCCTTACTATGATGAATAAATTAATGTGATGAAGGTCCAGCATATATATCAAGTGACCCTACTTATGGGAGTACAATGAGTAATGTTATTGTTGTTTGTCCAGCGTATCAAGTGAGCTGAGTTTGTGACACAAACATTTAAGAATTAAAATTCGTCTCTAATAAAAAAAAAAGTGGAAATTGTAGAGCAGAATTGTTCACTCTAGGAATCAATTACAACCTTATAGTTTTGACTTTCATGTAATCATAATGTTGCTTCAATTGAATTGGAAAAAAAAAATAGATGCCATTACATCAATGTATGTACAAGAGTAATTAGAGTTTGGTTTCAAATTAAAGGAGAATAAATGTAGAGAAGAACAAGTTTAAATTAGACATGTATTAACTACCATAAAGAATCATAAATACGAGACAAAATTACTTATATCGATTTGATTATCTTTATTAAATCACTGGAAACGTTTAGTTTCAATAATAAAATAATAGTATATTAATTGAGACCAACCTACTAAAACTTAAATCTTAATATTATAAGCTAGAGAGAAAGGAAAAATAGAAACAAAAAGAGGAGGAGAGAAAAGAGTGTATGTGTAGATAGACTGCAAGTCTAACATACATTGTTGATAGATTCTTTATATATTTGTTGACATTTTCAAAGATTAAAAGTTTCTTCTCATTCCTATAGTAAAAAGCCACAAGAGAAAGTAAGTTCTTATAGTTCAATCTTTAAAGTCTTCTCATATGTCCACAAAAGTCTTCCTTACCTGCTTTGTTCATATATAATGCGTAAGAGATCGAGTAAATTCAATAATAGACGCTTGTTGGTATTCCATTTTCTTTCTCTTTTTAGGTAGAACTAATACGAAAATTTGAGTTTATCGGTAATAAAACCTAGCTATTGTTCAGCTATGAGGGAAATGAGTGAAAAACAGCTATATGCAGTAAAAGAGAAAAGGATCGTTGATTGCTACTTAGAACCTAACAGTTAAAACGTTAATAGTAGTAATAAACATACGTTAATAGTAGTAATAAACATACATGCTATGAATTAACTACAAATGTGATGTCTTTAATATCTTCATAAGATATAAGTTGCACGAAATGAACATGTTCAATATTAATCAAGCTTATTGCATCATACACTTCTAAATTTATTCTCTTAAGATTTTTGGTTTCTTTCCATCCTTCTCCTCTTAGTTAGGGTGTTACTTGTGAAACACGTACATAAAAATTTTTCTTAAATTCCGTGCCGAGTCAAACAGGTTCACATAAATTAAATAAGGTTAACAAGGGATCTCTGTATAAACGACGAAATTAAACCTCCAAAGGAGGCAACGTTAGAAGACCCTTAGAATAAAGAAACAAGAAAGAATACACTTATTATGTCGGTGCATATAAATTAAATCCATACAAGGAAGGGCTTTTTTGAGACTTTAAACGCAAATAAAGATGCATAATAGAATGAAGTCAACATCAATCATCGGCTGCTCATTTCTTATAGAAATTATCAAATTCGAAGATAATCTACAACCCAGAACAACGAAACCAGTTCAAAGAAGTTGGCAAAATCCAGCATCTTAGGTTTAATACAACAAAAGTTATGTCTCACTAGAAATACATAACTTGGCAGACATACATCCCCGGAGTTTCAAACCTGTGCACAAACTGCTGTCGGGGGTATAAAAAGAAATAGTACTCAAAATGAGAAAAACATGCTCCCTTTGGGACTTAGTTGTTGCTTCCATCTTCAATTCCCTGTATCAATTATGAGTAACAAAAGCCAATATAGTTTCAGATAACAGTAAAAATGGTTTTGAGAAAGTAAAGGGAATATATTAACCAAGTCTACTCATTCTCTGAAGATAAATGTATGAATTATGAGAACAATAATTTACATAAAATTGGGTAACCACTTTGACCTGTAAATATTTAACACCAATAACAATGTCACCATCCGATAGAATAGTTATCCTGATACAGTACACGAAAATATAGGCTAATGAAAACAATCAACTCAAGAAAATCCCTGGTTAGTGATACTAGGCAAAAAGTGAGTCCAACGGGTTATGTGCACCAAATTTCCCTATTATAATATAAAATGCATCTCATATGTTGTGCATGTCTTTTTTCTTTATGGTTGCAAAAGAATAAAAATTTAGTGTTGTCAAATTATAATGGAAGAACGATTCATTTTATATATATATACACACACACCATATTTGTTACTAGTTACGACACAAGCCCATGCCCGCACGCTTTAGGCCATGTCCATCCGCTTTAGGCCTAGGCCTGCACGCATTCGTCTTTTTTGGCTACGCCACCTCGAGCCCCAAAAGCACGCGTATCTTGTGAACTTGTGTCATGCCTTGTAAAGTTCTTCACTTTCATTTCCCTTGCCTAGAAGTCTGCAAGTCCTGCCTGACCTACCCTCATCAGCCTGCCCTCCGTCACGGGCATCACATTCAACCCCCTCTCCCCCTTGGAACTCAGTGTCCTCAATGAGGTTTGCCCCACCATGTATAACATAACGAGGGGTGAAGTAGAAAAGGATTAGAAGGGAAAATCTCGGTGATTAAGCATAAACAGTGATGAAGCCAACAAAACAAGAGAATCAGGGATTTAGTCTTTTGCAGGTTAACGAGAAGCTGAGAACAGATTGAGTAAAAGCTCTGGTTAGAATGATATTTTTGGATTAAAACAACGAAACCAGAAAGAAGAAAGGAAAAGAAAAGGTAGAAGCAAGGAAAAAAAGAGACAATATTTGACACTAAAAATGGTACTTAAGACTTTTTACTTGCTAATCTAGAAATGAGTTTGTTCCAACGGAGCTACATATCTCGAATCAATGCAAACTTAATTAAAAACGAACATATTAGAAGCAAAGGATAGCTATAGCTAATAGGAGTACTAACTAATTGAGGTAAAGGCTCAGAAAGTTACTAGTTGTACTCACATCTGGTCCAAGTAAGGATACATTTGGGATTTAGATAATCTCTAGTTTAGAGAATTCCTAATTTCAAATAAATTGCATGAGTATTTAAAAGCAAATGAGCTACTGGTTCCAACTCTGTAGAGTATTCGTATTCATATCGACGACCCCAACTAGTTTTGAATAGAAGCATAGTTGAGCTGAGTAGAGTAGAGCTTGTGATGAGCAATGATCTATTTCCAGTTATTCAGACAAATGGATATAAATGATCAAACATTCTAAGTGCCTGGCTTCTGTTTCCATTAGATGTCTTTAGCATAGAAAGAACAAAAGAATAAAAATGAAATATTGTCACATTACTTAGAACTCCCAAATCTGCATTAACATATCTTTATTTGGTTTAGCCAGATATAATAGCTTCCACTATAAAGATTGTTGGATTTTGCATCTGTTATTGCTACTGTTTTCTAGAATAATTAGTTGTTTAGTTTTTGAAGGAGTCTGCTAGAAGATTCAGAATTTTAATTATAGTAAGAGTTTAGTAATTTAGTTGTAGGAGGAGTCTACTACTTTATTTATTTGGCTATTTAAAGCCCTATGATTAATAAAATTTTAGAGACAGATTTTCAATCCTAACAGTGGTATCAGAGCCTCCATTGATCTTGACGGATCTCTGAATTTGCTGAAAAACAACCAATTTCAACTACTTTTAAACCATACGCATTTTTACTCATACCGATTTTTAACTAAATTTTTAACAATGGCAACCAGCGGTCTCTCTTTGAATACCCCACAAACTTTCACTGGTGAAAACTATCAGATTTGGTCAGTGAAGATGAAATCTTATCTTGAAGCTTATGATCTATGGGAAGTTGTAATAGAAGACAAACTTATACAACTTCCTGCAAATCCTGCTCTTGCCCAAATCAAAGTTCACTCGGATGAGAAAACCAAAAAATACAAAGTCAAAACTATAATTCAAAATTCAGTTGCAGATTCGATCTTCTCTAAAATCATTGCATGTGAGACAGCAAAAGAAGCTTGGGAAACACTCAAACAGGAGTATCAAGGAAATGAACGAGGCAGACAAAATCAAATTTTAAATTTGAAAAGAGATTTTGAATCTCTTAGAATGCAAGATGATGAGACCATCGCTAAGTATTCTAACCAAATTTCTTTAATTATCAATAAAATCAGGTTACTTGGCGAGGATTTCAAAGATAACAGGATAGTTGAAAAAATTCTTGTGACAATTTCTGAGAGATTTGAATCCAAAATTTCCTTTCTGGAAGAGTCTAAAGATCTCTCTACCATCTCTGTTGCAGAATTAATAAGTGTTCTTCAAGCACAAGAGCAAAGAAAGGCCTTCAGACAAGACAAAGTTACTGAGGGTATTTTTTATGCGAAACACCAAAAAGAAAAAGTGATTATCCTTATTGCAAATATTGCAAAAAGAAAACACACTTAAAAAAATTTTGTTGGTGGAGACCTGATGCATTATGTGAAAATTGCAAACAAAAAGGTTATGTTACAAAAGTGTGCAAGTTCAAAGATGCTCATGCACAAGCACTAATAGCAAAAGAAGGAATTGAGGATGACTTTCTTTAGACTGCAGTAACAGAAGCAAGGAGGAGTGTTGGATTTTGCATCTGTTACTGCTACTGTTTTCTAGAATAATTAGTTGTTTAGTTTTAGGAGGAGTCTGCTAGAAGATTCCGAATTTTAATTATAGTAAGAGTTTAGTAATTTAGTTGTAGGAGGAGTCTTCTACTTTATTTATTTGGCTATTTAAAGCCCTATGATTAATAAAATTTTAGAGACAGTTTTTCAATCCTATTTTCAACTTTCTTGCTGCTTGTATATTTTTTTTAAAATCCATAACAAAGATTGCATACTCACAAATCATAGAACTCAAGTTAGTAATGAAACATGCAATGTAAGCATAGCTAGCTAAAATCTAGCTTGCACCAAATTCTGCAACTCATTAATATGCATACTGAATGTGAATATTTTACTCAGAGATCAATTATTTACATGTAAACAAAGTAAAATTGGCTATATTAATTACAAAGACATCAATTGTCTCCACATGTTCTAAATAAACTTAAGCAACATGTAATGCTTCGAATTGGTATGTTCTTCAAATGAGGATAAACTCCTTTATTTATAGCAAGAGACTTATGTCCTTCAAGCTTGCTATAGCTGAGATGATGCCATAGTAAATATTATGACAAAACAAACCAACCACACATTTTAAACTATGTCCCCAAGTTTAATTATCTGTCGATCACACTTTTTTTTTGTTTTTGGAAGGAAAAATAGGCTTATGCTTATAGTGGGATGGATCCCACTAAAGCCAAAAGAAATAACTATATTACAAATGTCCACCTTGATCTAATTTTTTCTAATATAGCAAAATTTGCTGCACCTCTCTTTAAAAGTTCTTGTGGGCTAAATCCTAACGAATTGGTACAAGCTAAGAGCCGGATCTAATCGAGTTACTTTCATCCTAACAAATCTGACTGGACTTTATGTAGCTACTTCAAATTAAAACTCATTTGAGAAATTTAAAATAATACCTAATTTTACTTTTTTGTTTTGGCTGTAACAACAAATTCCTCGTCCATTATTTTTTAACCTGGCTAGATTCAGTTCTGATACCAATTTATTAGGATTTACCCTATAAGGGCTTTTGCATAAAGGTGCAACAAATTTATTTTATTTGCTAAATTTAGGTCAAGGTGAAGATTTGTAATACGGTCATTTCTTTTGGCTTTAGTAGGGTCAGAGGCGAAGCCAAGATTTCAAACTTATGAGTTCGGGGTCCTAATCTTTTCAAGTTACTGAGTTCTAAATTAATAATTTGTATATATTTAATAAAAATTTTAAGACAAATACGTACATGATTTGAACCAAAGCTACTGGGCTCGGCCGAACCCGTAGCTAACACTATGGCTCCGCCTCTGAGTAGGGTATATCCCACTATAGGCATAAGTCTATTTTTTCACCCAAGAAAAAAACTTAACTGAGAGGTAATTAAACTCACGAACAAAGTTTGAAATATGTGGTTGGATAACTTTGTCATGATATTTTCCATAACATCTTTCCAGTAGCAACTTTGAGGCCAAGAGTCTCTTGCTATAAATAGAGGCGATTCTCATTATTTGAAGAACACACCAATTCATAGATAGCAAGAAGTATTACAAAAGTGGCATCTTATGCACTATTTTGTAACAGAGAGTATGTTCTTGTTTTGCTTGTGTGAATTGTGAATTCCTTTGTGAGTGTTTTCGTGGGATTAATTTCTTAGGGTATTTGAAATTAATTAAAATATTTATTCTAATTTTATACTTTTTTTGTATTCTTGTTAGTATAGTAAATTTGCTCCTCTCTACTTATGAATGTATGTCACATTGATCGAACAACGTTAAATTTGTGTTTTCTTTATCTGCATTAATTGTCATCATTATCAACTTGCATTAACTTTGTCATTGTTGTTATAATGCTGCTTTAAAATCCGCATCACCTGATCCGGATCCCGATCCTAACACAACATAAACGTATACACTGAGGCCTGACAATATATTTTATTCTCATGACTCTCGTCCTAAAATTTGATGATGCCTTACTCAATGGAGTTACCTAGCAATTGAAAGAGTTAGACCAATAACCTTGGGAATCAATATTTGAATCCCAACAAAGGCGACATTAGGTGAACATTTTTCATATGGAAAAGTTATCTGTATATGCACTTGAAGGTAGTTTGTATACGATGGATTAGTGTAGCTAGGTGCAAGCAAACTGATCAGAAATCCACATACACAAATAGCAAAAACAGTCTTGACTCTTGAACAAGAACAATATCAATCTCAAAATAAATTTCTCTGTTCGATGCCTTTCTTAAACTCGTATAGAGTCAAACTATATCATATAAATTAAAACGGATAGAGTATAACATTTTCCAAGTTAGCAAGAACCTTTAGTGAATAATTAGCTATATATATCTATCCTCCTTCCTAGCCATTTAGATCTCATCCTTATATTTTCCATCTTTTATAAAAAAGAAAAATAAACAAATATGGAGAAACCTTTTTTGACTCAATAATGCAAACATTTTGTAAGAAACATGACATTGTATGTTGCAATGAAACCATTGGGACTTTCATTTTTAAGCAAAATTTAATTGGAAATTTTACAAGCCAAAATTTCAATTTTACTGTTTAGTATCAACTGTATAACTACTACTGATTCCTTATCTAAGCTATATTTTCTCTCTGTTTATTATATCTCATAAATAAAATATTAATTATCTACTCTATAATGTCCAAAAAGACTTACTTTATGTTGCCGTTTGACAATACTTCTACCTATTCATTATGACGTTGTAATATCAATCTTCAGAGTTAATACATAAAAACAGCTCTTACCAGCCAGTTGTCATAGTTGGTTTTTTTATAACCGAGAAATTTTTGGAGGCCAGTCACTAATGGTTTCAAATTCAATTTATATTTAGTTCGTACACTTTTTCACTTAAAATATTATATTTTATAAGCGATAAAATATGAACTCATAAAGTATATCTAAACTGCACATCACTCGCTGCTGAGACAAGTTGTGTGAAGATTTTTTTGTTTGACGAGTAGTGTTTGTGACACAAAAATTCAAAATTTTGGGTTCACAAATTTCACTTGTCCAGACAAATCCTCACACAACTTGTGTTAATTGTGTGAGACATAAGGTAATATTTTTCTTGAGCTAGTCACTATAATCTTCAGACACAAACTTGTGATAATTTGTGTGAGGATTATCTTTGTTTGACAAGTGACGTTTGTGATCCAAAATTTCAAAATTTTGAATTTACAAATTCCACTTATCAAACAAAGAAACATAAATAAATCTCACACAATGTGACAAAACGTAAAATATTTCTAGAGCTAGTCATCTATTATAATCTTGTCTGCACTTTAACACAAAATATAGGTCTAAATAGGATCTTAGGTTTTATTTGACCTAGCTAAGCAAGAACTCAAAATCCAAAGCTTTCCTAACCCTAAGACAAGTGCTCTCATCAAAGCAAAGACAACGAGCGCCGTTGAAACTGACAAGTGTTGGCTTTGGTTATGGGCGTTTAAATGTTCACTGACATCTTTGTGGGACACTAACTAAACAAAGACAAAAATAAATATGGATTTAAAAAGAAGCAGCATCTCTAGTCTATAGCCATTAATAATACCTCCACCATTGTTAAAGTTCCCTTCATTCCAGCTATTAACACCTGTCACAGACATGCTAAGCAAGAAGGAAACCATATTCAACATAACAAACTAAGAGACAACCCAGCCGATCCCTAAAAGCAAAAAACACATCCCCCAATAGTCTTATTAACTTTTTATGAAACCAAGAAATCTAATAAAGACATTTCATAGTACTAAAACACATTATTCTAAGAAGGAAATACCCCCAAGATACTAATGTTTTATTTAAAAAAGAGAAGCCCGCACACTAAGCTCTCGTTATATGCGGGTATAGTGAAGTGAAGGATCAAATCACAATATCTATTGTACCGAGATTATTTTTACGGTTCGAATCCGTAATCACATGACAGTAATTTTACCGGTTAAGTCAAACGTTACCGAGTTTTATTCAAAGAGAAAATATTTAGAAAAATGGAGTCTTTTTGGGAAGGTGAATAGAGTTCAAGAACTGAATATTTACCTTAGATGAAGATGGGGCTTTTTAATGAACTTAGTTCTTTCCTTTTCCTTTCTGATCTGAATGGTTATAGCCATTGCCATAGAAGAGCTGTAAAGGGGCATCATATAAAGCAGCAGCATTAGGAGCAGCAGCAGTTGCCATTGTAGTGCCAAGAAATAAACTTTGAGATCCATCTATAGGAGAAAACCTCTGGAAGTGATGAGGCAAAATAGATGGTGAAGTAGAAGAAGAATTGGACTGAAGGGTCCCCCTAGAAATGCTGAAGTTCAAATTGTACTCGTTACTTGTATTGCTCTGGGTATTGCTTTCCCCATTGGCGGTCACAACCGGGACTAGGTTGTTACCGCCGAAGGGGAAATGCTGCAGCTCGGGCTGATGGTCTCCTGAAATGCTAAACATTGGCGAAGACACCGCTATTAATGGCTGTAGAGGATTTCCCAAATAAACTTGACCCGAGAAGCCAGTAGAGTTGTCGATTCCACGAGTAGATGATGGGTCTAATAGTCCCGAGGTAAAGTATTCCAAGGGATTTGTAGACCATTGCCTCTGCGTGTTTTGGTGAATAGGACTGGTGTTTCTATTGTTGTTGTTGTTGTTATTGTTGCTCATACCGCCTGCCAATAGCTCGGTGAAAGAAGAGCTAGGGTGCATATTTTGGTGATGATCAGACTCTTTTTCTTTCTCCTTTTTCTTTTCCACCGCCCTTTCATTTGCTCGTCCTCTTGCCTTGATCCGACTTTCGGACCGAGAAAGTGACAATCCAGAACCTTTGCTGGTCTCAGAATTGCTACTACAAGGTTGTTGTTGTTGTTGCTGGTTGAAATTCGGATCATCATCATCCAATTCAACATCAGCTGCATCAAAACCCGGCTCGACCCCAGCACTAGACCTTTTCTCATCACTGAGCTGCTGTGCATCTGGAAATCCCTCCAAAGGAGGCAGCTCAGCAATAGAAGGAGCGGCAGCTTTCAGCAGCCACTCCACGGCCTTGCTCGGCTGATCACAGCCGAGCCGATCTTGCAAATCATAAAACTGTATAGCTGTATTAACCGAAAGGCGAACACGCCTATCTCTTAGCCCTTTTGAAGTCCAAACCTTGCTATGCCTATCTTTCCCTCCTGATGCACGAGATACTCTAACAATTCTTGATGAAGGCCACCCATAAAGTTTACCAATATCACCAAAACTACTCTTTTTTACTTCGCCTACATCATCTAATTCTTCATCTCGGTACCCTATCTTGTTGCTAATTCTTGGAAACTTACACTCTTGAGCTTGAATCTCCTCAATCTCCATACTACAACTTTCATGCCTTTTCTCAAACAATTTTTCCAAAATCAAGAAAACCCCACCTCACAAAAGTAGTTTCTTGAGACTAAGTAGTACTATAGGTTTTTTTTTTTTTTTTTATATGTGGATTTGGGATTTAGGGTTTAGAAATGAAGAAAAAGAGAAAAACATGAGCTGGTGTAAGAGGGTGCAGTTGGGGGGACTGTATGTAGACGTGGGATTTGGATGTCCTTTGCATTGATCATGATTACAACAGTACTTTGGCTTTTATATAAAGAGAAAGGAAATAATAGTATGTGTTTGTGTAAAAAGGCGTTTTTTGCGGTTTGATATATCACGTTCAGCTACATATAGGGCTTTGTTCAAAATGTCAGAAGTAGAGGAGATAGGAAAAAGAAGGCTTCTTTTTTTCTTTTCTTTTTTCTGCGGTGATTTCAAAACAAAGGACCTGTGTATTTGTTCAGAACTCTTCTCAGCGCCACAGCTCTGTGTTATACTGTAGAAAAACAGTCAAAACCATAGCCACAAAAATCAGTAAGTTCCAAAAAATACAAAATTTAAAGAAATGACCAAAAAATATCTATGCTAAGAGAATAGGGACACTGCTTTTATCTTTACAATATACAGCTCTCAACCTCTTAAGGTAGAACTTATAGTTTTTTTCCCGTATAGTTTTGGATATTTAAATATTAAATTTAAAATATTGAATTAATAATCAAATTGATTTTCAAAAAGTAAAAAATTCACATAAACTGAAACAGAAAGAATTTTTTTTTTTTCATTTTTAAGAGACTGACCTTCATTTGAGCTAAAACAGGTAGTTTTTCACAGGGCTTTAGATTTAAGCTTTAGGACAGCTAGTTCTTGACCTAAGAAGAAGAAAGAAGACTAATAAGAAGGCAGAGCGGAGAACATTTTTTGTGTGTAATTAAAGATTTGCATACCCTAGAAATTGCATAGGTTAATGCTATGCTCAAAAAGAGAAGATAAACCACACAAATAAAAGAAATAAAATGAAGAATGACATATTAGCTAAAAAATAAACTATTTCCACTAGGACTTAGGTTTATAACTATACCATTAATTAATTGGATAAAATAAATGTTTTTGTTTTCATGTTTGTGTTTGTGCGACTGAGTGAGTGTATACAACAACCACAACAATATAGTATTAATAACATATTCATTTTCCCTTTTGTTGTCTCTTGAAAATAGATGCAGTAACATAGTATTAATAACAGAGTAATTTTCACATGTGGTCATTGTAATTTTCACAGGCGGTCATTCAACTTTATGTTTATTACGTAAAAGTGATTTTTTTTTATTACATAAAAGTCATTCAACTTTGTTTCATTAATCAAAAGTCATTTTTCTTTCTTTTGTTACACAAATATTATTTTACTTTGCTCTATTCATCACAAAAGTCACCTTGGTAAGATTTTATAATACTTTTACTTGAAAAGTCTATTATGTCCTTGGCGTTAATCCACTCATTTATGTAATACCTTCTATATTATATACTATATAATATATTTTTACCTAGGTATTTTACTTATAATTAAAATAACTTTATATTATTTTATTTATTATTTTTATGATATATCAGTATATGTAATTTTTTCATGGAACTCAATTTGTTTAATCATATTCAAACATTTTTAGAGTTAATAAGAATTTTAGAAAAAGTTTCAAAAATATTTGTGTTTAATATTAAGTTTTTTAAAGCTTTATCTGTTAATATTATTTATTTGAAGTATTATATATTCCATTGTGCTAAATGTAAGTATTTTATTTATTGGATTAATGAGTATAGTTTGGCTAATAAATCAGTGAGCTTTGATTTTATAAAAAATTTCATTAAAAATACTTCATTAAGCATGGTTAAGAACATGGACTTGAGATTTGTTCAAAGCAATGTTACTAATAACTTTAATAATGTTACTCATACATTTGTTAAGAAAAAATTTAAATGTATAAATATATTATAAAAATAATAAATAAAAAATATTAAATTATTTTAATTATAAGAAAATACCTAGGTAAAAATATATTATATAGCATATAATATAGAAGGTGTTGCATAAATGAGAGGATTTATAATGTCAAGGGCATAATAGACTTTTCAGGTGAAAGGTTTGTAAATTCTAGCCAAAATGACTATTGTGATAACTAGAGCATACTAATATAATTTTTGTATAATAAAAGAAAGAAAAGTAAAATTTTGGGTAACGAACACAAAATTGAATGATTTTGTCACGACCCAATTTCTCCCTCCGTGAACCGTCATGACGACACCTAGTCTTTACGACTGGGTAAGCCTAACACTTTGTGAAAATGAAACAAAAATACGAATATTAACTACTAACAGTAACAAATATCTAATAAGCAACTAAATGTCACTCGCGCATATACAATTATCATCTCTGAAAACGTACAAAACAATTTCCAAAACCCGGAATACCGTAAGTCACAAGCTACTAAGAAGTCTTAACTGTTCTATACATCATTTCTACAGAAAGAAGGCAAAATGAACATAGGGGGATAAAGGGGGGACTCAGAGGATCTGCGGGCGCGAGCAGATGTACCTTGAAGTCTCCAATAAGCAGTAGCGACTGCAACTAGTGATGAGGCTAGTAAGATAAATCTGGATCTGCACACGAAAAATATGTGCAGAAAAGGGCGTGAGTACACCACAACGGTACCCAGTAAGTGCCAAGCCTAACTTCGGTCGAGTAATGACGAGATCAGGTTAGGGCCCTATTGGTATACATATAATGAAATAAGACAGAATGAAATATTGCAGTAAAATAAATACAGGAATCTAAGAGGAATAGAATCAATGAAAGACAACAGCTCAGAACACAGTGATAACAACACGGGATCTCCCGAGATACCGTCTCGTAGTCCCAAACGTAAATGTGCAGGGGGATCTCCCGGAATATCGTTTCGTAGTCCCAAAATAAATATGCAGAACAGGGAGATCTCCAGGAATATCGTTCCGTAGTCCCAAAGTAAATATGCAGTACAGAGGGATCTCCCGGAATACCGTTCCGTAGTCCCAAAATAAATATGCAACACAACCCACTGAAGTAACAGTTACAGCAAGAAATCCTACAGTTTAGACTAAGTTCAAGTCAAGGAAAGCAGGAAATTTCATTAAACATACTGCACAGAGTTCAAATAGGCAGTTAAACAAGTAGGCATGCTATTCTAGTCTAAACATGATATTTACATATGCTAGTATGTTTCAATCAAGGAGAAAACAAGTTATGACTTAGTGAAAAACGAAATTTTACAACAAATAGCCCATGTACGTACTCGTCACCTCACGTACACGACGCTCACATATCAAACAGTACCAAATCCTAAGAGGAGTTCCCTCACACAAGGTTAGGCAAGCCACTTACCTCGAACCAAGCTCAATCAATCAGTCATAATTCTTTTCCCACGAATATCCGGCTCCGAGTGGACCAAATCTAGCCAGAATCAATTACATAGCATAAATATAACTATAAGAAACTAATCTAGCTAATGAAATCAAAGCTAACACAAGAAATTGAAAAATCGCTCAAAAAGCCTCCCCGGGCCCACGTCTCGGAAGGTGAAGTCAAAGAATATTGCATCAGTAAAGGTTCAGTGGCGGGGTTAGCCGGTCGAGGAGGTGACTTGGGAGACCGAGCAAGATATGCGCATCCGTTATCCTCATCTTTTCACCACTTCAGGTATGTCTCTATACTCATTCGAGGACGAACGATTGTTTTAAGATTGGGAGGATGTGACAACTCGGCCGGTTGTCTTGAGAGTTATAGCCCCGATCCCCTATTTAAGTACTTCTCCCATATCTATTTCTGCTATTGTGACTTGCCGGGAGGTTTCGTTTTGGTTTTTTTGGAGTGTTTTAGGACACTTAGTCCCTAAATAGAGGTTTAAGCCTTAGGATTAGCACCGTAGTCGGAACTGTGTGAAGACGACTATAGAATGGAATTCTGTCGATTCCGTTAGCTTCGTTGTGTGATTTTGGGCTTAAGGGCATGTCTGGATTGTGTTTTGGAGGTCCGTAGCTCAAATTCGACTTTCGCCATTTCAAGCCTAAATGAGTTACGGACCTCCAAAATACAATCCGGGCATGCCCCTAAACCCAAAATCACACAACGAAGCTAACGAAATCGACAGAATTCCATTTCGGATTCGTCTTCACATAGTTTCGACTATGGTGCCAATCCTAGGGCTTAAATCTCCATTTAGGGACTAAGTATCCCAAAACACTCCAAAAAAACTAAAACGAAGCCTCCCGGCAAGTTACAATTGCAGAAATAGATACGGGAGAAGTAGTTAAATAGGGGATCGGGGCTATAACTCTCAAGACGACCGGTCGGGTCATCACATCCTCCCTCTCTTAAAACAATCGTTCGTCCTCGAACGAGTATAGAGGCATACCTGAAGCGGTGAAAAGATGAGGATAACAGCTGCGCATATCTTGCTCGGTCTTCCAAGTCGCCTCCTCGACCGACTGACCCCGCCACTGAACCTTTACTCATGCAATGTTCTTTGACCTCAGCTTCTGAACCTACCTGTCCAAAATAGCCACTGACTCCTCAACATATGATAGATCCTTGTCCAACTGGACTGAGCTGAAATCCAACACATGAGACGAATCGTCGTGATACCTCTGGAGCATCGAAACATGAAATACCGGATGAACTCCTGCTAGGATGGGAGGTAAGGCAAGCTCATAAGAAACCTCCCCAACTCGCCGCAACACCTCAAAGGGGGCAATAAACCTTGGGCTCAATTTGCCCTTCCTTCCGAACCTCATAACGCCCTTCATAGGCGAAACCTGAAGCAGGACCCGCTCTGCAACCATGAATGCAACATCGCGAACCTTCCTGTCCACATAGCTCTTCTGTCTGGATTGGGCTGTGTGAAGTCTGTCCTGAATCACCTTCACCTTCTACAAGGCATCTTGAACCAAGTCCGTACCCAATAATCTGGCCTCTCCCGGTTCGAACCAACCCACTGAGGACCGACACCGCCTACCAAACAGAGCCTCGTACGGTGCCATCTGAATGCTGGACTGATAACTATTGTTGTAGGCAAATTTCGCAAGTGGCAAGAACTGATCCCAAGAACCTCTAAACTCCATCACACACGCACGGAGCATATCCTCAAGAATCTGAATAGTGCGCTCCGACTGCCCGTCCGTCTGAGGGTGAAAAGCTGTGCTCAACTCCACCCAAGTACCAAACTCCTATTGTACGGCTCTCCAGAACCGCGATGTAAACTACGTGCCCCGGTCAAAGATGATAGATACCGGTACGCCATGAAATCTGACAATCTTACGAATGTAAATTCGATCCAGCTGCTCGGAAGAATAGGTAGTCATCACAAGAATGAAATGAGCTGACTTGGTCAGCCTGTCCACAATCGTCCAAACTGCATCAAACTTCCGCTGAGTCCTTGGGAGTCCAACAACGAAGTCCATAGTGATCCGCTCCCATTTCCACTCCGGAATCTCTATCTTCTGAAACAACCCACCGGTCGCTAATACTCATACTTCACCTGCTGGCAATTTAGACATTTAGCTATATACTCTACTATGTCCTTATTTATCCTTCTCCACAAATAATACTGCCTCAGGTCCTGATACATCTTCACGGCACCCAGATGAATGGAGTACCGCGAGCTGTGAGCCTCCTGGAGAATCAAGTCACACAAACCGTCCATATTGGGCACATATAACCTGGCATGCTTCCTCAATGCACCATCCTCCCCAATAGTGACCTCCTTAGTATCACCGTATTGGACCGTGTCCTTAAGGACAAGCAAATGGGGGTCATCATACTGACGTTCCCTGATACGATCATAAAGAGAAGACCGAGAGACCATACAAGCCAATACTCGACTCGGCTCAGAAATATCCAATCTCACAAACTGGCTGGCTAAGGCCTGAACATCCAATGCCATGGGCCTCTCTGCTATTGGTAGATATGCTAAACTCCCCAAACTCTCTGCCCGACGACTCAAAGCATCGGCCACCACATTGGCCTTCCCGGGATGGTACAAAATGGTAATGTCATAATCCTTAAGCAGCTCTACCCACCTCCTCTAACGCAAATTACGATCCTTCTTCTTGAACAGATGCTGAAAACTCCGGTGATCAGTGTAGGTCTCACAAGGAACGGCATACAAATAGTGCCTCCAAATCTTCAAGGCATGAACAATAGCTGCTAGCTCAAAGTCGTGGACAGGATAGTTCCTTTCATGCACCTTCAGCTATCTGGATGCGTAGGCAATCACCCTACGATCCTGCATCAACACCGCACCGAGGCCAACTCGCGACGCATCACAATAAACTGTATAAGACCCCGAACCTGAAGGCAATACCAATACTGGGGTTGTAGTCAAAGCTGTCTTGAGCTTCTGAAAGCTCTCCTCACACTCCTCTATCCACCTGAACGGAGCACCCTTCTGGGTCAGCCTAGTCATAGGTGATGTAATAGAATAAAATCCCTCAACAAACCGACAGTAATACCCCACCAAACCAAGGAAACTCCGGATCTCTGTAGCTGAGGAAAGTCTGGGCCAACTCTACACTGCTTCCACCTTCTTCGGATCCACCTTGATCCCCTTACTCGACACAATATGACCCAAAAATGCCACGGAATCTAACCAGAACTCACATTTTGAGAACTCTGCATACAACTTCTTTTCTCTCAAAATCTGAAGCACCGTCCTCAAGTGCTGCTCATGATCCTCCCGAGTCCGGGAATACACTAGAATGTCATCAATGAATACGATGACGAAAGAATCAATATAGGGCCGGAACAGACTTTGCATCAAGTGCATAAAGCTTGTTGGGGGTATTGGTCAGCCCAAATGACATCACAAGGAACTCGTAGTGGCCATACCGAGTCCTGAAAGCAGTCTTTGGGATATCTGGCAACCGAATCTTCAACTGATGATAACCTGATCGCAAGTCAATCTTGGAAAACACTTTGGCACCCTGTAGCGGATCAAATAGGTCATCAATACGAGGCAAGGGATACCTATTCTTCACTGTGACTTTGTTCAGCTGGCGATAATCAATACACATACGCATAGAACCATCCTTTTTCTTCACAAACAAGACAGGAGCACCCCAAGGTGACACACTGGGCCGAATGAAGCCCTTATCAAGTAACTCCTAGAACTGCTCCTTCAACTCAAGAGGATCCATACGGTATGGAGGAATAGAGATGGGCTGAGTGCCCGACAACAAATCAATACCGAAATCAATAACTTTATCTGGCGGCATGCCCGGAAGATCAGCTGGAAACACATCTGGGAAATCCCTCACTACTGGAACTGACTCAACTGTAGGGGTATCAATACTGACATCTCTCACATAAGCTAAATACGCGTTGCACCCTTTCTCAACCATTCGTTGAGCCTTAAGAAATGAAATAACTCTGCGGAGAGTATACTCTAAGGTACCTCTCCACTCTAATCGCAGTAAGCCTGGCATAACCAACATCACGTCTTAGCGTGACAAACAAGAATAGCATAATGGGGCGACAACCAGTACATGCCCAAGATAACATCAAAATCTACCATGCTGAGTAACAATAAGTCGGCTCTGATCTCAAACCCACTAAGAGCAATTAAACACGACCGATACACGCGGTCCACAATAAGAGAATCTCCCACATGAGTAGACACATAAACAAGGTAACTCAAAGAATCCCGAGATATGCCCAAATATGGGGCAAAATAAGAGGACACATATGAATACGTAGAGCCTAATTCAAACAATACCGACGCATCTCTATGACAGATTGGAACAATACCTGTAATGACAGAGTCGGAAGCAACTACCTTTGTACGAGCCGGAAGAGCATAATACCTGGCCTGGCCTTTCCCTCTAGGGCGACCTCGACCTCCCCGACTTTCACCTCGAGCTGGCTGAGTAGTTGGGGCGGTAGATGGTGCTGGAATCGTAGCCTGAGGACCTGGTAGAGCACGTGGTGGCTGAGAAGTCTGTGGAGGTGCAACCCTCCTAAGTCTGGGACAATCCCTCACCATATGGCGGGTGTCGCCACACTCAAAACAATCCCTTGGAGGGCGTGGCTGCTGTGACTAACTCGAGCCAGGTCTGTTGGACTGGACGCTAAAAGTACCACGAGAAGGAGGCAAACTAGATACTGGCGGAGCATAATAAGGCTCTTGGGGCCTAGAAGGGGCTGGAATACCACTGGAAGTTGGAAGAGCTGAATGAATGGGGCGACCCACATAACCCCTACCATGGCGATCTGCTGGGGCACGAGCTCCAGAATAAGAACCAGTCTCGCGAGACCTCTTGGCCTCTCTCTCCTCTCGGTCCCGGGCAAGCATGCCCTTCAATCTCCTAGCAATACTCACAACCTGCTGGTAAGGAATATCCATCTCCAGCTCCCTGGCCATACTAATCCTAATACTGGGTGAAGTCCCTCAATAAATCGTCGAACCCTTTCTCGAACTATGGAAACCAAGGCCGGTGCATGTCGGTCCAAATCACTGAAGCGGACTGCATACTCTGACACAATCATAGCACCCTGGCATCCCTGAGGCTCTGAGGGACATACTCTCTCAAATATATGTTCGAGAACTGAGTCCATATAAGTGAATCTGCCTCATCCGTACTACTCAACTCATAAGCGCGCCACCACTGATAGGCTGCTCCTCTAAGCTGGAAAGTGGTAAAAGAAACCCACTCATTTCCGATATGCCCATAGTACAGAGAATACGATGACACTCCTCCAGAAAACCCTGAGCATCATCTGTAGCCAATCCGTTGAAGGTAGGTGGGTGGTACTTCCGGTACCTCTCAAGTCTGAGTTGCTCCGCCTCAGAAGCGGCTCTCCTAGTCTCATGCTGAACCGGGGCTACCGGGCGCATAGGAATGAACTCTAGGGGCCGATCAACCCGGACCCTCTGCTCAGGAGTGTGGGCTGCAGGAGTCTGTGCCCCTCCCCCGGCCTAAGATGTGGTGGGAGCTAACGGAATCAATCCAGCCTGAGCTAAGGTGTTGAACATGCTTATGAACTGGGCTAGAGTCTCCTGGAGGGCTAGTGCAGCAATAGGAACCTCCGGTGCCTGCCCTCCAGCTGGAACTACTGGGGGCTCCTCTGTCGCAGCTCACGCGGGTGCTCTGGCTGCACTGCGTGGTCGTACTCTACCCCGGCCCCAGCCTCTGGCGGCTCTAGCAGGGGCGCGGGTGCCTTGTCGTCAAATCCTCTGGTATGGGTCCTCACCATCTGTGAGAAATAATAGAATAGAAAATTTTCAGAATTTGATGCCAATAACTCGCACGACAAGGAAATCAAAGAAGTATGTTTGTTCATAACAGTTTCATAGCCTCCCGAAGATAAGTACAGACGTTTCCGTACCGATCCGCGAGACTCTAATAAACCGGCTTATGACTCACGACTCCTATGAACCTAGAGCTATGATACCAATTTGTCACGACCCAATTTCTCCCTCCGTGAACCGTCGTGATGGCACCTAGTCTCTACGACTAGGTAAGCCTAACACTTTGCGGAAATGAAGCAAAAACACGAACATTAACTACTAACAGTAACAAATATCTAATAAGCAATTGAATGCCACTCGTGCATATACAATTATCACCTCTGAAAATGTACAAAACAATTCCCAAAACCCGGAATACCGTAAGTTATAAGCTACTAAGAAGTCTTAACCGTTCTATACATCATTTCTACATAAAGAAGGCAAAATGAATATAGGGGGATAAAGGGGGGACTCCGAAGATCTGCAGGCGCGAGCAGATGTACATTGAAGTCTCCAATAAGCAGCAACGACTGCAACTAGTGATGAGGCTGGTAAGATGAACCTGGATCTGCACACGAAAAACATGTGCAAGAAAGGGCGTGAGTACACCACAACGGTACCCAGTAAGTGACAAGCCTAACCTCGGTCGAGTAGTGACGAGATCAGGTCAGGACCCTACTGGTATACATATAATGAAATAAGACAGAATGAAATATCACAGTAAAATGAATACGGAAATCTAACAGAAATAGAATCAATGAAAGACAATAGCTCAAAACACGGTGATAACAACAGGGGATCTCCCGAGATACTGTCTCGTAGTCCCAAACGTAAATGTGCAGGGGGATCTCCCGGAATACCGTTCCGTAGTCCCAAAATAAATATGCAGCACAACCCACCGAAAAAACAGTTACAGCAAGAAATCCTACAGTTTAGACTAAGTTCAAGTCAAGAAAAGAAGAAAATTTCACTAAACATACTGCACAGTGTTCAAATAGGCAGTTAAACAAGTAGGCATGTTATCCTAGTCTAAACAGGATATTTACATATGCTAGTGTGTTTCAATTAAGGAGAAAACAAGGTATGACTTAGTGAAAATGAAATTTTACAACAAATAGCCCAACGCTCACATATCAAACAGTACCAAATCCTAAGGGGAGTTCTCCTCACAAGGTTATGTAAGCCACTTACCTCGAACCAAGCTCAATCAATCAGTCACAATGTCTTTCCCGCGAATATCCGGCTCCGAGTGGCCCAAATCTAGCCAAAATCAATTACATAGCATAAATATAACTACAAGAATCTAATTTAGCTAATGAAATTAAAGCTAACGCAAGAAATTAAAAAATCGCTCAAAAAGCCTCCTCGGGCCCACATCTCGGAATCGGGTAAAAGTCACAAAATACGAACATACATTCACTCACGAGTCTAACCATACTAAATTCACTCAATTCCGATACCAAAATCTCGATCAAAACCCCCAAAATTTGGTCTAAGAACGTTTCTCAATTTTTCCAATTTTACACCCCAAATTCGAAATTAAATAATAAAATTAATGATAGATTAGTGGGTTATAACAATAAAGGAATTAAAAATCATTACCCAATGACTCCCTCTGAAAATCTCTCGAAATTTCGTCTTCTACCGAGCTCCCAATTGAATTTTGTGATATGAACTCAAAACCCTCGTTTTTGAACTTTAAATTCTGCCCAGGTATGCCCTTCTTCACGAATGCGGTTAAAGCCTCGCGTTCGCGAAGCACAAGCGCTCCAGACCAAAATATACTCATCGCAAACGCGATGTACGGGTCGTAAATACGAAGCTCAACTAGCCTGACTCTATGCGAATGCGGGACACTCATCGCGAACGCGTAAGCTATCATGCCTGGAACCCATCTGACCGTTGACTCTATGCGAACGCGTGGTCTTTATTGCGAACGCGTAGCCTTAGTATTCCATACCTTTACAAACGCGGGAACAACGTCGCGAATGCGAAGAACAACCTCAGCTGCCTTTCCCAGATGCTCTACGCGATCGCGGGACCTTTCTCGCGAACGCGATGAAGAATTGTCTTCAACAAAAACACCAGAAATCTGCCATCTTTCAAGTTCAAAAACTAGTCCGTTAAGCACCCGAACTTCCGGGACCTTAACCAAATATACCAACCAATCCTAAAACACCATACGAACTTAGTCAAGCCCTCAAATCACATCAAACAGTGCTAAAATCATGAATTACCCTCCAATTCAAACTTAAAAAACCTTGAAACTTCCAAATTCGACAACCGATGCCGAAACCAATCAAATCACGTCCGATTGACCTCAAATTTTGCACACAAGTCATATTCAACACTACAGACCTACTTCAACTTTCGGAATCAGAAGCTGACCCCGATATCAAAATTCCACTACCGGCCCAAAATTTCAAAAATTCGACTTTCACCATTTCAAGCCTAAATGAGCTACGGATCTCCAAAACACAATCCGAACGCGTCCCTCAACCCAATATCACACAACGAAGCTAACGGAATCGACGGAATTCCATTTCCGAGTCGTCTTCACACAGTTCCGACTACGGTGCCAATCCTAAGGCTTAAACCTCAATTTAGGGACTAAGTGTCCCAAAACACTCCAAAAAAAAAAAATGAAACCTCTCGGCAAGTCACAATAGCAAAAATAGATATGGAAGAAGCAGTTAAATAGGGGATCGGGGCTATAACTCTCAAGACGACCGGCCGGGTCGTCACAGATTTTTACCTAACAAAAAAAAGAAAAATGACTTTTGGGTAATGAATACAAAGTTGAATTACCACTCATAAATTTACCCATTAATAATATTCAATAACAAGTAATATTTTACTCTATTACACAATATATTTTTTTGGCCAAAGGTGTTTAGTTGACCACCCTTGGCCAAATATAGCTTCAGCCCTGACCCCTGTCCACAACTGTTGGATTTATGAGTGTGCTCAGATCAGCCCCTGGTTTCAAATGCTATTTTTTCTCCTCTTATGGGGAAAAATCTTCACTGCTTAGCTAAAATGGTAATGAAAGAAAACCAACAGTTTCCAAGAAAAGGAAAACACTAAAATCTTGAACATGTTCACAATTTTTGAGCTATAATTCACAAGAATTACATTTGGAAACCCAAAAAATGTGCAATTTTGGTACTTAAAAATGTGAAAAATTTACCTGGAAAAGATCTGCAAATTGTAGCTCTTGGGAACATTGTTGTAGAGAAAATGCAGGAAAAGGTGAAGACCAAGAAGAAGAAGAAGAGGTTAAGTACAAAGTTTAAAGAATGTTACCCGAATTTCCTGTAACTTTGCTTTATTATGACACAATTTTTAAAATTATGCTAAGTCCTTTTCTCTCTATCTTTGGTGGAAAATGGAATAATTTATTTTCCTTTGTTTGTTTCTTTAGATTTATGAGGAGAAAGTTTAGATAGTACTTAAAATTTAAAAAATAAAATGGGTAGAGAGAGGGTAGAATCAAAACTAACCTTTATGTCTATGCCATGCCTTGATATTGTTTTCCTTTTTTTTGCTGCCTCTTTTTCTATTTTCTTTTTAGTTCTATACGTTACTCACCCCGTTTCAATTTGTGTGAATTTTGAGTCTTTAACTGTAATTTTTTTATATGTCTTTTAAATATTTTAAATTATTAATTATTATGATTTATAGTGCTTTTTACATAGTTTTCAATTATGTAAATTTTATTTCAAAAGCTTAAAGATTTTATATTCAGACACACGGTCAAAATAAGGAAATTTGAATTTCGAAATATAAAAAGTGCCACATATTGGGACAGACTGATGCAAATTTATTTTTAAAAATATGAACCAAACCAAATCTTTTAAATCTACCCTAAAGCAAACCAAAAAACCAAACCAAATAAAAAACAAACTTGGTTCTATTTGTTTTTTTGGTTTATCCGAATAATGCACACCCCTAGCTGTTGCTGATTGGGTTGTAGATTACGTGATAACTGCTTATTCTCTTTACTAATAACTAGTAGTTGTACCTACGCGATGCACGATCAATATTAAAAAATATTAATTTAATTAAATTGTGACCGGGTTGTTTGAACATTAGATTGTATTGCTTTAATAAGGTTCAATTGCCATCTTATTTGTCAATACGATATACCCAGTAATAAAATCTCGATTAAATTAAAGGAACTTATATAGTCATCAAATAACTTTTTTTGCTCTGTATTTTTCTTTATTATATTATCTAATGTTTACTATTATTACATTGTTAATAGAAATTTTTATTAGCATATTACTTTGTTTAATATTTTGTCATATATTTTATTACTCTTGAAATATTTTTTTTATTTTGTAGTTTATTCTATTGCTCTCAATAATATTGTCTGATTTTTAATGAATAAAATCTCTATTAAATGGAAGGGACTTATATAGTCATCGAATAACCTTGTTGTTCTGTATATTTCTTTATTATATTATCCAATATTTAGTATTATTACATTGTTAATCGAATTTTTTATTAGCATATTATTTTATTTAATATTTTTGTCAGCTACTTTCTTATTGTAATAATAGAAGATATATATATTTTATTACACTTAAAATATTTTTTTAATTATTTATTCTATTGTTCCCAATAATATTGTCTGAATGTTAATCAATAAATATACTTTTTATTTATAATAAAATGAAAATTATTTAAACAAAAGAAACAAAGAAATTAATTAACCTTAACCAACACTCGCCCATGTTTGAGTAGTTATTTAAAGTAGTTAATTTCTTTATGTCTTCGTTTTTTTATTTTTCTTTATTTAAATAATTTTTGAATTTCCAAATTTGTAGGGGGTTTATCCTAAAATGTGACACTTATTAAATTTTTGTTGTTATACTTGACATCATCATATTGATTTGCTTCTCCTATTTTATATAGAATTAGTTTTATCTTAAATTTTACTTTATTATGTTCAATAATATTGTCTGAATTTTAATGAATAAATACACTTGTATTTTAAAAAAAGGAAAATGATTTAAATAAAGAAAATAACTAACCTAAACCAACACTCACCCATGTTTGAGTAGTTAATTTTAGGTAGTTAATTTTTATATATATATTTTTTCATTTTAAAAATAAATAAATTTTGAATCTCCAAATTTGTGGAAGATTTGTCCTAAAATGTGACAATTATTTGCTTCTCCTATTCTATATACATAAATAGATATATGGATAGATATTGATATTGATATAGAGTATCATATTAGGAAGAAACTACTCCCAAAGTTGAACTCAATTTTTTTTTATTATTTTAAAATAATTTTAAAACTCCAACTTTGTCCTAAAAATCTGCACGTGTCATCGTATGGTTATGCTACTTGGCATCATATAATTATTTTTCTGTTAATTTTAGGTAGTTAATTTCTTTGTCTTTTTTTTCATTTTTTTTTCTTTTATCTTTTTTAAAATATTTTTTGATTTTTCGAATTTGAGTAGTTTTTATTTTTTCTTATTTTCGAATTTTATAGATATTTAAATTCAAAAACAATAACTAATAACTAATTTTTAATTGAGTTATTACTTGTACTCCTTTTACTATATTTGTAGACATCAAAATTTTATCGGATCAAATCCATATGAAATTTGGGCAAAATCCTAAATTTAAGATACTACAAGTAGAGTCCATCGAGGTTTTCTTGGAGGCGACTCTATCTGAAACCCTAACTTGGAAGCTACTCTACCTGAAACCCTAGCTTGGAGGGTACTCTACCCAAAACCTTAGCTACACCTATAAAAAGAGACCACATATTCCCTATGAAAGCATCTCGAAATTCCATAAAAATTCATGAAATATTCACAAAGAGATCAAAGACATCAAATATTGTCTTTCTCAAAGTCGCCGAAGTGATCAACGGTTGTTCTTCCTTTTCATGGGGATCAAATACATCCTAAGGAAGTTCGCATCATCCCACGTTCGAGAAATAAGTTGGTTAAGCCCTCGAATCACGGAGAACGATCTAGAGAGAACAATCAATGGAGCAAATAGAATTGTACCTGCATCACTTTATCAATAAAATTATGTTTCTTCATATTTATATTGTGGTTGCAATTTATTTTGTATCATGAATAATTTGTTGCAAATAGGTGCCACTTGGCTTTATGTGGTGCATTTTTTTTTGGCTTTTAATAATATATAGATAATAATACTTTTGGTCCTTTAACTATTTGTAATTGTTAATTTGGTCCTTGTGAGATATGACTAAACACATTTAACCTTCAATTAATTGATATGTATATTTTCGGTCCCTTTATGTAGGATGTATGCTATATTTGGACTATTTTTAAGTTGTCGAAAGGTTAATAATTACGGTGAATTTGTGAATATTATTCAAGCAAAGGAATTAAAAGGGCACAGTTCAATTAATTGAAGGTTAAATATGCAGTGCTTAGTCAGATATCACAAGGACTTAATCAAAATTACTAATAACTGAGGGACCAAAGGTCCATTAACTATTTTGACGATCTAAATTAATCTACCCCTCTACAAAATCTCAATCTACTATTACTACTCAATAGCTGAATATAGGGCAGCTGCAGAAAACAAACTATTATGCCTAGTTGTCTTGTTTATAATAACCAGTAGCGTGAAAATATCATCAAAGTAACTAGCAATGTACTCTTTTTATGTACAATGTATTACTGCAAAAATTAAAGTTTCATTTCATATAACTATTCTACGTTGAAGTTCAATTAAACTTCATTTAAGGATGCACTAGCTGTCTAGCTGTTGAAGATAGATTAGACCTATCACAAATGAGTAATGACTAGCAACTAACTTTATACTCTATAGTACGTACACTTGTGCTGTTGTAGAAATTAAACTGCGTTTCATAATTTTCTATATTGAAATTAATTGCACTTAATTTATGACGCCCTTGCCTTCTTCAATTTGGTTTAAAGAATAGACCAAATGAAAGAGAACAGAAAGAAAGAATGAGTTATGTAGGATGTGTTAAAGGAGTTAATTTATTGTATTGGATAAAATTTGCAGTTTACACGTGGACATCTCTCGAGCAGATATGTGACAGTGATAACAAGGCGGAGATGAGTCAACAAATAATTAATACCTGATACAATCATGAGACCCATATTGTATGAATTCCGAGAACACAAGGAGTGGAGAAGAGAATTTGAAAGTAAGGTACCGGTTGGAATGAACAACTTTAAAGGAACAATCGTTATAAAAAATCACAGCATTTATTCCCAACGTCATGCAATTATCAAGAGAAATTTTTATTCATCTTTAATAGCGCGTAATTTTGGGACTAGAATTGTAAAGGCTATCTCTATGTCTCTTATTTTCTTAAGTTTTACATAAGGTTGTTATCAAGGCTTTCCAGTTAATTACCCTTAGTTCCGGTCAGATCAATCTGAATTCCAGGTTTGTTCTTCCTAAATTATAGATGTTTTGTTTCCTTTATTTTTCATTATTTTACTAATCAAATCAACTTAATTCACGTGTCTATAAACCACGTATACAAATTCAATTGTACTTTTTTTGTGGGTAATCATTTATATACATTAATGGTATAAATAAGTTGTACACTATTAATATATTTTAATTTGACAGAGTGAGAGAATTATGTATAATCGGTATACACAAGTTAAGCTGAATATTAAACATAAAATCTTCATAAAGGTACTCTAGCTACGAAAGCAAGATCCTCCAATTAATTCCATAACATAGGCTTGATTGATGTGTGGCTATAATTCCATAATTTCGTATATTATTTTCCTTGTATTTTATATGCTTTAATGATAAATTACATTTTATTTGCGCGTAATGTAGTCTATTTTATGTGTAAGTAAATTGGAGATGAAAGTAGAGCAAAAGGGATACCTAAACGTTGAAAGCGTGCTCGAGAACAGTGAAAAGGAGAAAGCCGGCGAAGCCAGGCCTATAGCAGGCTTTATACCTGGCGACGCCAGGCCTTTAGCTCGCGTAGGAGCTTGGCAAGGCGAGCTTAAGCAGGCTGTATACTTGGTGACGCCAGGCCTGGGGCGAGGTCCACCAAGCATTATGCCTCGCGAGGTCAGGTCTGGGCGTGCACATTCCGAGTTTTGACGACTTATTTCGTCTCCTGGTTTGACTAGGACTTCGCCTACACATTTAGATTTTTTCCTACACATATAAATAGACCTAAGAATACTACTTTAGACGGATATTGAGACCGAGATTTGACCTAAGGAGGCAAGAACACACTAGGAGCAAGGCGGGAAATTCTTCTACGAGTTATTCACTTCCTTCTTCAAATTTTCATTATTAGTTATGAATTCTAGTATTGTAGTTTTGCATACTATTATGAATAGCTAATTTGTTATCTAAGGTTTTGATAGAACCTATTGGAGGATGATTTTCCTATTACGTTAATATAGATTTGCCGTAGTATTTTCTCTATTTGTTCAACTACGTTATTATTGTGGTTGGTTGAAGAGCTCTCAATCGACTATGCCTATTTAGTATATATTACTCGGGAGAGAGTACATATTTAGGTAGTTGTTGAACAACATCACTCCTAACGTATATGAGGGATCAATACGAAGGGTTTAAAGGTGGGATTAGGGATAACAAAACCTTGGTACGATCCGAGTGAGCCGTACTTAATGCCATCTAGCGTAATTCAGGAGAATATGTCTAGTAAATTGTGGTAATTACTCGGGAGAGAGTTACGACACTCAGAGCACTAATGATCGGTAGAAAATACTTAGGCAAAATTATAGAAGACGTAGCGGGAAGAATTTCGACAATTGGAGAAATCATAACTCTAGACGTCCTTCATCTTGTCTCCAATCATTATCCTTGTTAATTGATAGTTTTACTGCTTTCTAGTATTTGTTAGTTAATTAGATAAAAATAAATATTATAATCTTTATCATTAGAAAATTATTTGGACTTGTGTTTCTTAACGATATTGAATAATTGTAGCTAAGTCTTAGTTCTCTGTGGGATTCGACTCCGGACTTGTAAACCGGATTATATTTGCAACGACCGCTTAGTCCTTTTTATAAGGCATAGTTGGGCGTGATCAAATTTTTATGCCGTTGCCGGAGAATTAACAGTGTAGCTGTAGGTGTACATATTGCTAGGTTTCAAGTTTGAACTTTCATTTTATTTTATTTTTGTATTTGATTTGTTTTTATTTATTTTAATTTTTTTGTTTTACTTGTTGATTTGAGAATATGGCATCTTGGAATTATGAGAGTTTTGATGTTGGTAATTCTACTTTTGATCCTCCTTATGCATATTATGGAGGAAATCACACATTGCAAAATTATCAAAATATTCCCGAGATCGAGTTATGTGTGGAATGTGTGTGATATGTGCGGTGGTCAAGATTGTCACTTTCATGGTTGTGCTTATATTTTTTATCTTCCCCCAACCCCTTACTTTGATGGTTCTTCTTTTTCTTGTAAAGTTAATAGAAATAAAGAACCCAGGGATGATGACCTGAAAGAGATCAAGGATATGTTAAATTGCCTTGTGGAATAAAATAGTAAAAGACAGCTGCAGATAGAAAGGCAAGAGGAAACTATTCACAACCTGGAGGCACAAGTGAGTCAATTGGTTGAAGCATTTAATGCTCAACAAGCTAATGTTGGGGATAGTAGCCAAGAAGAGCATGTAGTAGATACCGAAATTGAGGTTCTAATGGAGGAGGCCAGAGTAGAACACCAATAACCTAACCAACTAGAATTTGAAGATGCCGATGTTGAAGAAGTAATACTAGAGTCAACCAGGGACGTTGAAGATACAAATTTAGTCGACTCTTGTGTGATTGGTATTGAGTAGGTTGACAATCTTGAAGTTCACATATTTGAGCGCGTTGGACCTCATTCCAAACACTTCTCTACATTATGTTCAGATGGTGAAATGGAAACTGATCTGTATGAGCCAATGCTGGAGTCAAAGGAAGAGGTAGATGAGCCTTATATTTTGAAATTTTCAAGGCCATCTAGGAAAGGTAACACTCCTCGGTCGAGAGCCAAAAAGTGCATAAGACTTTATCTAATTTTTGGCTTGCAAGAATTTGTACCACCCCAAGAGCATAATCATAAGTTTGAAGCAAAACTTGGGGTTCAATTCATAAGCTCGAGGTGGAGGCAAAAAGTGATTCGCTCGTGCCGCGACATTAAATCAAGCGCTTGTTGAGAGGCAACCCAGCTTTACTGCTTTCTTTTATTTTTTTATTTTTAATTTTTAATTGTATTATTTTTGTAGTGTCGATTTTTTATTTTATAGGAGTATGGAAAGCAAAGCTATTAGAAGGATGCAACATCAAACCAGATGGTTGGAACTAAGTGTGAGGTATCCGCATGAAGGACCATGCTTGGGAGAAGTCTGAGTACCCCATGAGCTGCTAGTACTTCGACCTTTGGCCTACCAGGGAGTTTCTTTTACCCACTTATTAATTATGGTGTGTATTTGAGACAATACACAATTTTAAGTGTGGGGTGAGGAGATTGTCTGGGTGATATTTTATACTATTTTAGTTGTGTTAGTTTAATTAATTAATTTTTTTTTCTTGAGGGATCTAAGTCTAAAAAAAAGAAAAGATTTTCTTTGTAGGTAGTGTAGTAATTCGCCCTTGGTTTTTCTTTGTGCCGCGATTCTTTTTCAAGGGTTTTATTTGAATCGGGTGTAGTTAGTTTTATTTTTTTAGGAGTAGGAGCTAGTGTGAGATGAATTGAATTGCAACGATATCTCTTAACTTTGTTATGCCTTGAGAATAGTTAGTACTTTGATTGTAACGCTTAGGCTCAGTTTTTGACTCTAGTATAAGTACCTTAAATCGTAGATTCTTAAATTTGCTTGACTGCTTTGACTAGAGTGTCTTGATGAGTCCAATCCTGAGTGAGTTATGTGCCATGTGTGTGTAAGGTTTTGGGTTATTCTGTGCATTGCATTTGATGTCTAGAACTTGCCCCGTGTATTTGCAAAGCGAAATAATAGTTTTGTTCAGTCTTGGAAGTGATATAGGCGTTTCTTTATTAAGCCCCATATATATATATTACCCGCCTAATTATTATGTAACGTAGTTAACCACTTTGAGCTTGTAATCCTGTTTTTTTGGTAACCACACTACAAGCCTTACCCAATTGTTTGAATTAACCATCTATTTGAACCTTTTCACCTCTCATGAGCACTTGAATTATTATGAACTTTGTAAAAATTAAAGTGTGGGGTGGTTGGTTTGGTTTTTGAGTGGAACTAGTGAAATAAGGAGAAAGGTGATAAAAGCCACTTGAATTGAAAAAGAAAGAAAATAAAAATAATTGTATTGTTGTGAAGAATATTCCTTGATGGTGGTGGCTTTTGATGTAATTGTGCTTAAAGAAGTATGGGTAATATATATTGATGTGAAGGTAGAGTTTTGGTTTGACATAAGTATGGGCTTGAATGTTAAAGTATATGTATTAAAGTGCTTAGGGAGGTGTAGTCACTTTTATATCCAAATGTATCCTACCCGACCTGTAGCCTACATTACAACCAAATAAAGTCCTACTTGATCCTAGACTGAATGAGCTCGATTAGTAGAGTAGTACACTACGGAAAAGCCTATGGTGCATCTTTTGTGGCATATGAATGTTATTTCTGAGAGTGAGTGAATTCTTCCTATCTTGAGTTCCTAAGTATTCTTAAATTTTATTGTGTGGAACTACTCTCTTTTATTGTGTGAGGGCACGTGATTCATGAAGGAATGGTAATTTCATTGACCTCCATGTTAGAGTAAGTGAGTGAGTTGTGAATAATGCATGGTACTTGTGAGCCAAATCTTGAGGTGAAGATATTACACCTTGGTGCTTAGACTATTTTAAACATTCTTGGTGTAATGAGTTAAGAGAATTGCTTAAAAAAAGGTTGTGTCTATAAGTGTAGCTTGATTGCTCGAGGACGAGCAATATTTTAAGTGTAGGGTATTGATGTGTGGCTATAATTTCATAATTTCGTACATTATTTGCCTTGTATTTTATATGATTTAATGATAAATTATAATTTATTTGCGCGTAATGTAGTCTATTTTATGTATAGGTAAATTGGAGATGAAAGTAGAGCAAAAGGGATACTTAAATGTTGAAAGCGTGCTCGAGAACAGTGACAAGGAGAAAGCTGGCAAAGCCAAGCCTATAGCAGGCTTTATACCTGGCGACGCCAGGCCTTTAGCTCGCGTAGGAGCTTGCGAGGCGAGGTAGAGGCGAGCTCAAGCAGGCTGTATACTTGGAGATGCCAGGCCTGGGGCGAGGTCCACCAAGCGTTATGCTTTGCGAGGCCAGGTCTGGGCATGCACATTTCGAGTTTTGAAGACTTATTTCATCTCCTGGTTTGACTAGGACTTCGCCTGCACGTTTAGGTCTTTTTCTACACATATAAATAGACCTAAAAATACCACTTTAGACCGAGATTGAGACCGACATTAGACCGCGATTCGACCAAGGAGGCAAGAACACACTAGAAGCAAGGCGGAGAATTCTTCTACGAGTTTTTCACTTCATTATTCCTATTTCCATTATTGGTTATGAATTCTAGTATTGTAGTTTTGCATACTATTATGAATAGCTAATTTGTTATCTAGGGTTTTGATAGAACCTATTGGAGGATGATTTTTCTGTTACGTTAATATAGACTTGCCGTAGTATTTTCTCTATTTGTTCAACTACGTTATTATTGTAGTTGGTTGAAGAGCTCTCAATCGACTGTGCCTATTTAGGTAGTTGTTAAACAACATCACTCCTAACGTATATGAGGGATCAATACGAAGGGTTTAAAGGTGAGATTAGGGATAACGAAACCTTGGTACGATCCGAGTGAGCCGTATTTAATGTCAGCTAGCGTAATTCGGGAGAATATGTCTAGTAAATTGTGGTAATTACTCGGGGAGAGAGTCACGACACTGAGAGTGTTCATGATCAGTAGAAAATACTTAGGCAAAATTATAAAAGATGTAGCGGGAAGGATTCTGACAATTGGAAAAATCATAACTCTAGACCTCCTTAATCTTGTATCCAATCCTTATCCTTGTTAATTGATAGTTTTACTGCATTCTAGTATTTGTTACACTACTAGAAATCCGGTAAAAATCGACCAAAAAAACCGGCCAACGTTGGTCGGTAATGGCCAATAACCGACCAAAATGCAACCATTTATGTGTGGACAGTATTTTAGGGGTCGGAAAGGCATACCGACCAAAGTTGGTCGGAAATTACCGACCAACTTTGGTCGGTCAATTAAATTCAAAAAAAAATTGCAAAAAGACCGACCAATTTTGGTCGGTTTTTTTAATATTAATTTTTATTTATTTTAATAGAAAAATCGACCAAAATTGGTTGGTTTCTTGAAAAATAAATTTTGCGGGACTCAAAAATAGTTTCCCGCATTTTTGCGCCAAAGAAAACCGACCAAAGTTGGTCGGTTTCGTAAAAAAAATTTAAAAATAAAATATTTTGAAAAATCGACCAACTTTGGTTGGTTTTTTGGTCGGTTTTTTGACTGACCAAAGTTGGTCGGTCGACCTTGGTCGATTTTTGCCGAATTTCTAGTAGTGTTACTCTTAAAGATAAAAGGAAATGGTAGGAAAATGGTAAAGATTTCACTTCAGTTTGTTGTGGATACCTGCAATGCAACTTCTCTATTTTTTTTTTTAACTGATCAATTCAATGGACAGGTTGCGCGTAGTGGTCATAGTGTTCTTAGAGGGCATAGTTAGACGTGATCAATGATATAGAAAAGGCTAACACTAATCAAATGTTTTTTTGTTGTGTGTTGTCAACTTCATAATCTCCTAAGACATTGTTTAATATATCATGACATTAGATAGTTCATAGTAGAACTATATAGTATGAGCAAAGAAATTATTCCAATTGGAAATTAAGGTGCTTACAAAGTGAGTGGCCAATTGCACAACGTATTTGTGGTATGCCATTGTAAATGTTGATGTGGCTACCTACTCAATGAAACTGACACCAAAATAGGAAAACACATGGATTAGAGAGGACAAAAGCCAAATCACCATAGCAAATACATACAATTCATATATTATAGTAATACACATTAAAATCTTAATGTGTCACTAATTGCCCATACTGACGAAATAGTGTGCATTTTTATTTTTTATTTCATTTTTATTAGGAAAAAAATTTTAGAGCTCAATTCATTGTTTCTCAAGCAGTACAGTAAGATCCTCCGATACTTAGTGGCAGACCCATGCATAGAGAAGAGGGATACGTTAACTTCGGCAAAAATTCTAGATATATATATATAGCAAAAAATTTTCTATATATATATATATATAAAACGGTCATTATTTACGTTGAAACTCTTAAAATCAAAAACTTGACGGGGTACTGGTTAAACAGTTCGCTCATGTGCACTTGTCACCTTCAAATCCTGGGTTCACCTCTGTATATACTGACCCCACACTTCACTGCTCCCACCACAATAACTTATTAATTAAAAAAAAATAAACTCTCAACCAACTTTAACCGTTGGATATTTTTCTCCAAAATTATCTTAATATCTAATCTGACCATCAACTTATATAATTTTGGAGAGAAAATGATCGTATATGACTCTAAAAAATATTTTATCATTATTCTATGATATATTTACCGATCTCCTGAAAAAGAAATTATATACTCCCTCCGTTCACTTTTACTTGGCACATTTTGACTTTTCACGCCTCTTAAAAAATAATAAATGAAGTGTATAATTTATCATTATACCCATATTAATTGATGCATATTTTTTTGGATTTAAGAAAATGATTTGAAATGAGTAATAAATAATGTGGGTATAACAGAAATTTTTTTTTATCTTCTCTTGGTATAAGTAAAGTAATAAGTAAAAATAAAAATATATTTTAATATACCTCCAAAGTAAAAGTAACCAGAGGAGTAACTAAAAAGAATATTTGAAATAGATCAAAGCTATTTTCTCCTAACTTTTTTCACACTTTTGCAAAGCTGACTCTCTAACTTAAAACTCGTACAAGTTGAAGGGGAACACAGCCTTCACACCACCCTTATTTACACCTCAATTGAGTTAAATAATTTACAATTATCTTTTTTTTATATTTTTCTTAGAGTAAATAGTGTTGGAGTATGTATTAGGAGTGCTTATGTAAAGTGATAGTAAAAGTTAATATGATCAATTTTATTGCTAATTAATGTGAAAAGGTAGATTTTTTAATCTGTGTGAAAACAGTCAAAAAATCATTTATTGTGGATCATAGAATACTAAACTATTTATGTCCGTACATCGGTACAGGTAATGATGTGTCTCGTTACCTTCCGATAATTTCTCTAATTATTTAATTCATAATAATTGGTCATTAAAGATGGCAAATGATGGGCCATTCTCTTACAAAAGTAACCTCTTAACCCACACCTAGTATTATCCCTGTGCTTACAAGCAAAAGCTCGACAAATCTAGTGTGGACACTATCAAAATTGAATAATCAAAAATCACGATTAAAGAAGAATAAACACTGCTTAATCATAATGGTATATGCCCTTATGTGGAGTTCAATCTTCTTTTTCTATTTTCATTTACTGAACACCCAAAAACAAAAATCCATTAAAAGGTAAAAAAAAAAACCGTTCTTTTTTATACTTTTCTCCATTAATATTCCATTTGGAATAGTTTTTAAATTGCGAAATGACCTCGTGACTACTTAAACTTGCACCAGTTTATAAACCCGATATATGAACTCTTGGGTTTCTCATTTGAATACCTCTACTTGAGGAAATAACTACTAATAAACACATTTGACCGTTGACTATGCTTATGTGATAATATTAAATCTGATGTGGTCAATTGCATGTTAATCACAAATATAAAGCGAGTGAATGCAATAAAAGATAAATAATTAATATTAATAATAAAAAGAAAAAAAAACAGATTCAGCTTTATTTATTCCTTTTCTTCACTCATGTTCCCTTCGCCCTCCCCCCACCTTAATTGTCGCCCCCACCCCCCTCTCCAATCCCTCCTCCATTTCTCTTCTTTTTCCTTTTCCCTCTCTTCCCCCTTTTACTTTGATAAATTTTGATAAATCACACTTCAAAGCTCCATATTAAATCGCCGCATCACTATTCTTCAGTTTTTCACTATCAATCACATTCCAAAGCTCCATATTAGAGAAAACTCCACATCCATTATCATAAAAACAGGTCTGATTTTGTAGTATGAATGGGTCAAAAGAAATTGAAAAGCAAATAGTGTTCGCTACTTTTTGATTTGCTAAAATTATTTGCTGATTTGTTGGGAGAAATCGAGTTTGATTTCGATCATGGTAAAAGTTGTATATCGCTTCATGATTTTTCTCTTTGATCTTTGGAGGTGGTGATTTTTGACTTTGACTTTTGGTGATATTTTTTCTCTATGATTTTTGGTGGTAAAAAGTTTTGCGGATGGTTCATATTTTGTAGGTGAGAAGGTGATAAAATAATGAAAGTGAAAAGTGTTGGGTGGAAGAGAAAAAAGATAATTGTCATATTTGACTGGTTGCCGATGATAAAATCTAAAGGTTTTCAGGTCGATTCCCAATTCAGAAAGGTTTTTTCCGGCATATTACGACGGAGTGGAAGGGATATGTGCAGAAAAAATTAATTTAACAAAAAAAGAAGAAAAAAGTGGGACCTTGAACATACATGTGTCAACAAAATGTGAATGAATGGATGATATGGCTATACAAAATATTAAAATTAAATCCATGTAGCAGTAATTGAACAACACGCATCATCACAAGTGTTTATTAGTAATCATTTTCTCAAGGGCAAAGGTTCAAATATGCTCTTGTACTTGCCCTTCGTTAATACTTTAGCTCAAATATGCCCTTACCATCACATAGTTGGTCTATATATACCCTTAGAGTTACACAGTTGACCCATATATATCCTTTTTGAAACTGAATTCACCCAAACTAATTAGTTATTTCGTTAATTGTATTAAAGTGTATTACAAACACTATTTCCTTTTTATTAGTATTTTTTTTTCTTTACCTTTCTCTTTTCTTTCTTCCTTTTTCTTTTCTTCTCTTTTTTTTCCCCTTTTCTTTCTCCCTTATCCGTTTCCTCCATTACCGATATCTTCTCCATTTTCGTCACCAATTTCACTTGACAAAACTCATGAATTTCAATTACTAAGAAAATTCTCCCGTAAGGTAATCAAGTTCCAATTTCACTGGCCCTCTAAATAAACGAAATTAAATTATTCCAAAAATTATGGTTTAAACTTTAAAATAATAAAAACATCTCAACCTTTAATAATACTCAAAAGACCAGAATATTTAAATTATTTTCAAAAAAATAATTTAATGATTAAAAACCTAGAGTTCAAGTTGTAGTGTTATAAATTTGCGTTGTTAGCCTTTTTTCATCTTTTTTCAGCTGGACATTTTTTATTTTTTTTATTAACTATGTAAATTAGGGGTGCACATAGAACAGGTTGGTTAGTTTTTTTATCAAAACCAAACCAAACCAGTTATATCAGTTTGGATTGTTCAATTTTGTTAGATTTTTCGGGTTTTTTGTTACATAAATATTATTTCAATCTACTTTGTTAAATGTTTTAAAACTAAATATATGTTCAGTAAAAATTAAAAAAATTGACAAACATATGATCTATAAAAATATTCGTATGGGAGAATTTTCTTAGTAATTAAAATTCATAAGTTTTTTCAAGTGAAATTGGTGATGAAAATAGAGAAGACATCAGTAATGGAGGAAATCGGATAAGGGAGAAAGAAAAAGTAAGAAAAAAAAAGAGAAGAAAAGAAAAAAGAAGGAAGAAAAGAGAAAGGTAAAGAAAAAAAAGTATTAATAAAAAGAAAATAGTGTTTGTAATACACTTTAATACAATTAACGGAAGTGTTAATTAATTTGGGTGGATTCCGTTTCGAAAAGGGCATATATGGGCCAACTGTATAACTCTAAGGGCATATATGGACCAACTGTGTGTCGATAAGGGCATATTTGAGCTAAAGTATTAACGAATGACAAATGTGTTCAATTTCGTATAGTACAAGGGCATATTTGGACCTTTGCCCATTAATGAATATGATTTTACGACCATTAAAAATGAAGTGATAGTGTGTTTTTGCCTTTTTCAATTAACTGGCCACAAGGTCATTCCACCTTTAAAATTTTTGTGAGTGTTGCATTGTGAGCCAAAAAAAATTCCAAAAAATATTTTTCTTTCATATCTTATATACCCTTAATCCAAGTAGCTTGTCGGTGAAGAATAAAAATCTTCTCAAAAACTTATCGATAAATTTATAACATAAAAATTGTAAATTATTTTGCCTTATGAATATTGAATAATCTTCTCACACCAATAAAATTATATATATGGTTTCAGTGTACGATCCCTTTCATCTGATATCATCTCTCCTCTCTAGTTCAGGACTCAGGAGTAAGATTCACCATTTCAACCTTTTGAAAATTAAGAAAAAAATTAGTTTATCATAAATTTGATGAACATGAACTATGAACTAATTTCACAGGATATGGTAGCACAGCTACGTGGAACAATTAAGCATAATTGATAAAATTTATCGTGTTATGTAGGAGAGGATTATTCTTTCCTATTTTTTTTGGGTCCCAATATTCAAGTGATAACAACAACAACAACAACAACAACATCAATAACAACAATCCAGTATAATCTCACTAGTGGGGTCTGGGGAGGGTAGTGTATACGCAGATCTTACCCCTACCCTGGGGTAGAGAGACTGTTTCCGATAGACCCTCGGCTCCCTCCCTCCAAGAACTCCCCACCTTGCTCTTGGGGTGACTCGAACTCACAACCTCTTGGTTGGAAGTGGAGGGTGCTTACCACTAGAGCAACCCACTCTTGTCAATGCATAAAGATAAAAAAAATATTTCAGACCACATTTGTGCTTCTTGTCGTTTTAGATCCCTTTTCAAAAGGTAGGGAGCCATAAAATCCAAGAAGACATTTATATCACGAGGGGATAGGGAGTTTTTCCAATTTAAGTGACATTATTCGAAATGAGATTATTTATTTAATTTTTTAGAGTCGCCACTTGGAATAATTTATGGTGTCCCAAGTCACCGATTTATTTTAAATCCCAAATTGAGGAAATTTGACTCTATTTATGGTCTCCGAACACAGAAGAGTGGGTAAGAAATTCTGTTAACCCGGGAGAAGGTGTGAGGCACTCTCGGATTCCGTGGTTTTAGTACGGTCGCTTAACAATTAATACTTCGCCTAATTTTTTGATTCATTACATGTTTAAAATGTATTGTGCATTTTACCTTTTGACCACTTTTAATTATTTGCTTAACCGCTTTTAGTATTTATGGAATTTCGTTGAACAAGTTACGATGTCGTACACTCATTGTTTATACAAATCGCATATCGCATCACGTGAAATGCATCCGCAATCTACAACGTGTTTAATTTTATTTATTACTGTTTGAAGTTGTGGTCGAGTCACGTGAAACGCACACTTGAATTGGGGATTACGTATCATTACCATGCCACGGGAACCATGCCCACAGTGACGATGATTTATTATTAATCGCGCCTAAAGCAAGCTACGATATTCGAATATTATTCAATTAATAATTTTGAGATTATTGTAAGGTCATGAGGTATGTAATTATTTGTGGAAGAATTGGATTTATTATTTATAAAAAAGTGGGCTAGTTTAGAGAAAGATGTGCCAGCTATGTTATTTATTACTTTGGGTCTGATGAGACTAAATCTTTTGGCCCAAAATTGTTTCTTCTCCAACAGCCCAAAAACTAATTTTCTTAGAAATAAATCGTGGCCCAAGAAAATTATCCAACCCATTATCCCATATTCTGTACATTTCTTAAACAAAACTTATAACACCACAATCTCATTAACAAAATTAGTAAACAAGCCAAATTACAGTGATTAAATAGACCCTTTATCCGGTTAAATCAACTCAAAATAAAACTTTGCAACTCTAAAATTAACATCATGGTCCAATAAACATATGAACAAGGAAACAATCAGATTCAAATGAACCAAATATCAATAGAGTGAACTACTACTTCATGCCACCCAATAATCACACCAATAGACAAGAAGGTAAATTGACAATTATAATCAGTGAAGAAAGGAAAATAACCGACCTTTGATATAAATTAACAGAGTTGAAATTACAAGAGCGCTAAACAATTCGACGAGTGTTGACTGCAGCTTTCACCGGCCATGAAACCTCGAACAAAAAATCGCGACTTGCAATCCTGATTGACCTTGCAAGACCAGTGATTTAGTGCATTGTTTTTGCTGGGTTTAAAGCTATTTTTTTTGGGGGGGAGGGGATGATTTTGCTGGATTTTTCGAAAGAAAGATGAAGAAAGAATGACACGAGTAGAAATTTCCTTATCCTAGAAGAAGAAAATAAATTTCTCTCAATTCCTTCCTCCCTATTTTTTTTTCCTTTCTCCTCTTTTTTTTCCTTTCTTCTCTCCCCCCTCTTTTTTTCTCACATTTCTCTTCTATTTATAGAAAACAAATTCGAAAATTTCAGATTTTCTTTATTTTTTATTTATTTTATAATTTTTAATTTTTAATTAAAAAGAATTTTCACTTCCCATTTTTTTTTTAAAAAAAATTATTCCCCACTTTCCTTTACTTTTATTTTTTATTTTCTTACTTTTTTCACTTTTAATATATTTAAAATCCCACTTTTTACTTTTCTTTTTTTATTTCCCCACTTATTTTACTTTTCTTTTTTTAATTTTCACTTACTTTTACTTTTATTAAAAAAATAAATCAGATACCCTTACTTTTATTTTTTAATTACAACTTTATTTTACTTTTCATTTTTTTAAATTTTCACATTCTTTTACTTTTATTTTTTTAATTTTTCACTTTCTTTTACCTTTTTATTAAACAATTTTTACCTACTTTTACTTTTACTTTTTAATTTTATATTTCTACTTTTACTATTTTTTAATTCCCATCCAAAATTTACAATAAATAAATAAATAAATAATAATAATAAATTTATTTATTTTCGGCTTTTAAATTTATTTTATTTAAAAATAAAGATAAAAATAAAAATAAAAATAATACTAATAATAATAATTGACCTTTTAAATTATTATTAATTTTTACGCTATATAAAAAAATGTAACAAGCCTAAAAATAAATAAATATATATAAAATTTCTAAAAATATTTACATAATAGAAGATAGTCAAAAATTAGGTGCTCACAGCTGCCCCTCTTTGCTTAAAAACATGAAGAGTTTTTAGGCAAAGATTAGGTGAGCCATGTGACTAATTGTTGGCCAAACCATTATTCAAAAGGAAAAGAAATAAAAGATAGGGTGCAACCGAGTCCTGATTTTGGACAGCCTACATATCCCGGGTTATAGGGGAATCAGGTCGCGTGTAGTTCAAGAAGAATGGTGGAATGATGAGTTGAGGAGTCGGGGGAGGTTCCGTCGAGGCTCCGATCCGTTGTCCTGCTATTATATCAAAATAAAAAAAAATTAAACAAGCCTATGAGTTATGAGTTACAAGATTCCTATCTATGAGTCTTCTGAAACTTGATCTTGAGTCTTAATTGGTTCTTCATGCAGACTATGATCTAAACCTTGATGCTCACTAGCTGTGGGTTCCAGTTCATTGTTCTATAGCTTCTTCTAATCAAACCGGGACTCCAATGCTCGTGGCTTCAGTCATGTCTTGAGCATTCCACATCTTTTCAACTGCTGTTGCATTTTGGATTCACTTATTTTATTCTTTTCTTTTATTCTGAATTGAGACTTCTTCTTTTGGTCATCTCGAATCCTGTGTCTTGAGGTAAAACCTATTCAGACACCAAAATAAATAAACGAATAAAATTTTCTGCCCCAGTTTGCACTGGAAAAATTTCGTGAGTTATTGTAACAAAATTCTAATTTACTTCTTTATTGAAAGCAATAAAACGTCGGGAGTGGTGTACCACGAAAAAGTCCTTTTTTTGGATGGTATTCCTTTATTGTCAAAAGTATGTTTCAACTAAGGATTGGTGTACCTTATGTTGGAAAAATGTAGCTAGGAAGTGGGATACCCTATATTGGCAAATATATCATGGAGTGGTGTACCCTGCATTTAAGATCAAATCAACTAGGGAGTGGAGACCCTATGTTAGAAAGGAGACTAGGGAGTGGAGATGTTATGTCTAAAATAAAAATTAACTAGGGAGTGGAGACCCTATGTTGAAAAGGAGACCAGGGAGTGGAGACCATATGTCTAAAACATTAACTAGGGAGTGGAGACCCTATATTGGAAAGTCGATTAGGGAGTGGAGACCCTATGTTGGAAAAGCAGACTAGGGAGTTGAGAACTCTATGTTTAAAAATCATGAGCTAGGGAGTGGAGACCCTATGTTGGAAAAGAGACTAGGGAGTGGAGACCCTATGTTAGAAAAGAGACTAGGGAGTGGAGACCCTATGTCTAAAAATATCAACTTGGGAGAGGAGACCCTATGTTGAAAAATCAGACTAGGGAGTGAAGACCCTATGTTTAAAAATCATCAACTAGGGAGTGGAGACCCTATGTTGGAAAAAAGACTAGGGAGTGGAGACTCTATATCTAAAAATCATCAACTAGGGAGTGGAGACCCTATATTGGAAAAAAGACTAGGGTGTGGAGACCCTATGTCTAAATAACTTCAACTAGGGAGTAGAGACCCTATGTTGGAAAAGAGACTAGGGAGTGGAGACCCTATGTCTAAAATAAAAAGGACTAGGGAGTGGAGACCCTATGTCTAAAATAAAATCAACAAGGGAGTGGAGACCCTATGTTGGAAAAGAGACTAGAGAGTGGAGACCCTCTGTCTAAAATAAAATCAACTAGGGAGTAGAGACCCTATGTTGGGAAGGGCGACTAGGGAGTGGAGACCCTATGTCTAAAATAAAATTAACTAGGGAGTGGAGACCCTATGTTGGAAAAGAGACTAGAGAGTGGAGACTCTATGTTGGAAAAGAGACTAGGGACTGGAGACCCTATGTCTAAAATAACATCAACTAGGGAGTGGAGACCCTATGTTGGGAAGGGCGACTAGGGAGTGGAAACCCTATATCTAAAATAAAATCAACTAGGGAGTGGAGACCCTATGTTGGAAAAGTGACTAGGGAGTGGAGACCCTATATCTAAAATAATCAACTAGGGAGTGGAGACCCTATATTGGAAAAGCGACTAGGGAATGGAGACCCTATGTCTAAAATATCAACTAGGGAGTGGAGACCCTATGTTGGAAAAGCGACTAGGGAGTGGAGACCCTATGTCTAAAATAACATCAACTAGGGAGTGGAGATCCTATGTTGGAAAAGAGACTAGGGAATGGAGACCCTATGTCTAAAAATATCAACTAGGGAGTGGAGACCCTATATTGAAAAAAAGACTAGGGAGTGGAGACCCTATGTCTAAAAACATCAACCAGGGAGTGGCGACCCTATGTTGGAAAAACGACTAGGGAGTGGAGACCCTATATCTAAAAACATCAACTAGGGAGTGGAGACTCTATGTTGGAAAAGAGACTAGGGAGTGGAGACCCTATGTCTAAAATAATCATCAACTAGGGAGTGGAGACCCTATGTTGGAAAAGCGACTAGGGAGTGGAGACCCTATGTCTAAAACATCAACTAGGGAGTGGAGACCCTATGTTGGAAAAGCGACTAGGGAGTGGAGACCCTATGTCAAAATGTCAACTAGGGAGTGAAGACCCTATATTGGAAAAAAGACTAGGGAGTGGAGACCCTATGTCTAAAAACATCAACTAGGGAGTGGAGACCCTATGTTGGAAAAGAGATTAGGGAGTGGAGACCCTATGTCTAAAATAACATCAACTAGGGAGTGGAGGACCCTATGTTGGAAAAGAGACTAGGGAGTGGAGACCTTATGTCTAAAATAACATCAACTAGGGAGTGGAGACCCTATGTTGGAAAAGAGACTAGGGAAGTGGAGACCATATATCCAAAAATCATCAACTAGGGAGTGGAAACCCTATGTTGGAAAACGTTACTAGGGAGTGGAGACCCTATGTCTAAAAATCATCAACTAGGGAGTGGAGACCCTATGTTGGAAAAGCGACTAGGGAGTGGAGACCCTATGTCTAAAATAATCAACTAGGGAGTGGAGACCCTATATTGGAAAAGCGACTAGGGAATGGAGACCCTATGTCTAAAACATCAACTAGGGAGTGGAGACCCTATGTTGGAAAAGCGACTAGGGAGTGGAGACCCTATGTCTATAAATATCAACTAGGGAGTGGAGACCCTATATTGGAAAAAAGACTAGGGAGTGGAGACCCTATGTCTAAAAACATCAACCAGGGAGTGGCGACCCTATGTTGGAAAAGCGACTAGGGAGTGGAGACCCTATATCTAAAAACAACAACTAGGGAGTGGAGACCCTATGTTGGAAAAGAGACTAGGGAGTGGAGACCCTATAGCTAAAATAATCATCAACTAGGGAGTGGAGACCCTATGTTGGAAAATCAGACTAGGGAATGGAGACCCTATGTCTAAAAACATCAACTAGGGAGTGGATACCCTATGTTGGAAAAGCGACTAGGGAATGGAGACCCTATGTCTAAAAACATCAACTAGGGAGTGGATACCCTATGTTGGAAAAACGACTAGGGAGTAGAGACCCTATGTCTAAAACATCAACTAGGGAGTGGAGACCCTACGTTGGAAAAGAGACTAGGGAGTGGAGACCATATATCCAAAAATCATCAACTAGGGAGTGGAGACCCTATGTTGGAAAACGTTACTAGGGAGTGGATACCCTATGTCTAAAATTCATCAACTAGGGAGTGGGGACCCTATGTTGGAAAATCATCAACTAGGGAGTGGAGACCCTATGTTGGAAAATCATCAACTAGGGATTGGAGACCCTATGTTGGAAAAGTAGACTAGGGAATGGAGACCCTATGTCTAAAAACATCAACTAGGGAGTGGATACCCTATGTTGGAAAAGAGACTAGGGAGTGGAGACCCTATGTCTAAAAATCATCAACTAGGAAGTGGAGACCCAATGTTGGAAAATGATTAACTAGGGAGTGAAGACCTTATGTTGGAAAATCATCAACTAGGGAGTGGAGACCCTATGTTGGAAAAGAGACTAGGGAGTGGAGACCCTATGTTGGAAAAGAGACTAGGGAGTGGAGACCCTATGTCTAAAATAATCATCAACTAGGGAGTGGAGACTCTATGTTGCAAAAGCAGACTAGGGAGTGGAGGCCCTATATCTAAAATATCATCAACTAGGGAGTGGAGACCCTATGTTGGAAAATCATCAACTAGGGAGTGGAGACCCTATGTTGGAAAAGAGACTAGGGAGTTGAGACCCTATGTATAAAATATCATCAACTAGAGAGTGGTGACCCTATGTTGAAAAAGAGACTAGGGAGTAGAGCCCTATGCCTAAAATATCATCAACTAGGGAGTGGAGACCCTATGTTGGAAAATCATCAACTAGGGAGTGGAGACCCTATGTTGGAAAAGAGACTAGGGAGTGGAGACCCTATGTCTAAAATAATCATCAACTAGGGAGTGGAGACCGTATGTTACAAAAAGAGACTAGGGAGTGGAGGCCCTATGTCTAAAATATCATTAACTAGGGAGTGGAGACCCTATGTTGGAAACTCATCAACTAGGGAGTAGAGACCCTATGTCTAAAATAACTTCAACCAGGGAGTGAAGACCCTATGTTGGAAAATCATCAACTAGGGAGTGGAGACCTTATGTTGAAAAAGAGACTAGGGAGTGGACCCTATATATAAAATAAAATCAACTAGGGAGTGGAGACCCTATATTGGAAAAATGCAGCTAGGGATTGGAGACCCTATACTAGCATGATTTTGAATATTTTCTTCTTTTTTCTTTCTTTTCATCATTTTTATTTTATTTAAGAGAATGAGTAAGTGCGAGAAATAATTTTTTGGAGGAGACTTCCCTTTTGGAGTGGTTGATGCAAAACTGTTTCTAGCCTTTGCGCAATTTCTTTTTGGTTGCACCTGCTTCTTACAAGGTTGCTTTTGGATTGCACTTGTTTCCTTGGAGAACCTCTGGCTTTTCCAGACTTTGCCATGACGGTCGGTCACATGGGACTTAACCTTTCCAACTTTATTTTGCCTTTGTGGGTATTTGACTTTGAATTTCCTCTTTCAACAGTTTTTGATTTTGAAGCATCGGCCACCATGGCCAGTCGGAGTCGACTTGATGCCCCTGCTGATGCTGGGTGCCTTTTTTGCATATTGGCTTGTATCAAGTGAGAATCCTGTAAATCAGTCTTGCCATCCTTTCTTTGTCATAGTTTCAAAACAGAGTTAGGCCGAAAGGATTCAAAGAAAAGCAAATAATGGAATGGACAAATGAATTTAGACGAGAGGTATCCCTTTCGGAAAAAAGAAAGAAGGACTTATCTGGAGTTTATACGGACTTCAATGAACATAACATGCCTCTTGGACTTGATGCCTGATCTGTGTAAACCGTCTAACTCTCAGAAATTCATCACAACTCTTGCCTTGAGACTAAGAAACTTTGCCCAGGACTGTGTCGATGCCAGTGACTGTGAGGATCCTCTTTTCGATCCGTGGTGCCCTTTGCGGGTTTTCACCAGCTGGCCTCTCTCATTTCAATTCTCACCATCGCCTTATAGTGCTCTTTGCGAGTTTTCACTAACAAGACTCTCTCATTTTCGTATTTTTCTGCTTACCATCGCCTTACGGTGCCCGTGAGGGTTTTCACCGATAAGACTCTCTCATTTTATTTCTCTCATTTTGTTATATTAGATCCGGGTAACTGTATCCTCCCATTTTGAATCTCTTTGTCGATTGATCGGAAGGACTTGAAAAGGATTTGGGTAAAAAGGATTTGGATTGAATTACAACTTTGGAACCTTTAAGACAAAACCATCGCCAAACCATTATAAATTCTGCCCCATTTTCAACTTTTGGGGAATGTGGATTTTTATTTTGGTGTGACTGAACCCCAGAGAGAGGCTGCCTACGTATCCTTTTAGAATCAAGTCAAACGTAGTTCAAGGATGAGAACTTTGTTTTTTATTCTCTTTTGTTTTGGTTTTCTTTTCTGTTTTGGTTTCTTCTCTTTCTTTTTCCTTTCCTTTTTTCTCTTTTTTTTCATTTTTCATTTCATTTTCTTTGTCTTTTCTTCCTTTTTTATATATCTTTTTTCTTCTCTTTTCATTTTTTTTTTTCATTCATTTTTTTAATGACTTCCGAGTTCCAATGAGGGTAATCAAAGAATGGGAGCTGGCTCAAAAGGGTTTGCAAAGGGATAAATGTTTGGATAGTGAGAAAGAAAGCCTTTTTCATCCCAACCGGAGAACATTAATGCTATATAAAGGATCCAACATAGTACCTTTTGACTGCACCTGCATTGACAGTTGTTTCAGGGACATTTTCTTCGATGTGTCCCAAGTACAACGCTCTCTTTTGGCAGTACTCTTGTTCAATGTATGGACCTTTCCAACCTGAAGCCAATTTTCCTTTAGCTGTTCCGGTTCTTTATTTTATTTCCTTAAACCTATCTTTATTGCATTCTGATTCTTGATTCATTATTTCGAAGTTTGACAGCGTTTTAGGATCGGGGCATGAAGTCCGCAAGTATGCCATGTTATTGAAATATGCATTTAACAGAATTGAAAAAAGAATAAGAGAAGTGACAAAATTAAGAAAAGAGACATTCCTCGACAATGAAATATTAATTTTATTTGATTTTGTTCTTTTTTTTTTTTGATTTCGATTTTTTTTTTTTTGAACTTTAAAGATAGAAGGGTTTACACCGGAAAGTAAGACAATAAAGTAAAACATCCGGATCACACCCTGAGATAATCCGGACGCAGAAAGGATAGCAAGACTGGCTACTAAGACTCCCGTCTGATAGGGAACTTTCAGGCTTGGCGACCATTTTTGGCTTTTTCTCTGTCTCGGCAAGGGCTATAAGGGCCTTCAGTGCCGTATCAAATTCCTCATCTCTCCAATTTTTGTTCATCAAACCCTCTGAACCACTCTGAACGGCCTGTGATGTGGCCTTAAAGGCAGCATGACTCAAGATTTGGCACGTTTTAAAACCATTTTCGACCATCTCTCCAATTTTGATAGCCTCGGCGAATGGATTACCCATAGTAGACATCATGTTCTGGAAGTAGTTCGCCTCTTGGGCCTGTAGGAAGACCGTAACCATTTCTGTTTCGTCCATTGAAGGTTTTCCCCTGGCGGCTTGCTCGTGCCATATGACAGCATATTCACAAAAATATTCCGCGGTTTTCTTTGTCAATCTAGACACAGAGTTCTCTTTTTGGAGTTTTCACTCTTGCTTTTTTTCTTTCTTTTTTTTTTTAAGTTTTTTTTTTTTCGCTCTTTGTTTTTTGTTATTTTTGTCACTCTTTTCTTTCTTTTTCTTTCTTCTCTTTTTTTTCACTCACTTTATTTGATGTCAATGATCGAATCCGATGGGGTTGCCTACGTATCATGACGCTGCATGAATCAGATCTTACGTAGTTCGGGAAGGATCAGGAATAAAGTAAACAAATTAACTCTTTTTTTTCTGGATTTTGATTTTTTATTTTTTTTTGTAATTTTCGAAAGACTTATAAAGAAGAAAGAATTTTTTTTTTGATTTTGATTTCTTTGTTTTTTATTTTGAGAATTTTTGAAAAGAAAGAAAATATTATTTTGGATATTTATTTTAATATTTTGGGAGAAAGACTTCTAAAAAAAAAGTAGAAAATATATTTGGATTTTGAATTGATTTGTTTCTTTTTTCAAATGAAAGACTTCTATAAAGATTTTTTTTTTTTGGTTTTAATTTTTTTTTATTTGGAATTTTCTGAGAAAAAACTTCTAAAGAATGAATTAAAGAAAAATATTTTTGGATTTTGACTTTTTTTTTAAAATTTTCAAATGAAAAACTTCTGTAAAAGAAGGAAATTTTTTGGATTTTATGTGTCAAAGAAAAACTTATAAAGAAGGAATTAAAGGAAAATATTTTTAAATTTTTGAAAATTGGGGCCGGAACCGATGAGGTTTGCCTACGTATCTCACATCCGGTGCGAATCAGACCCGTTCACCGGCTTTGCAACTTGTCCGTACCTCGTTCTAAAATTAGGATATGACTCTAACCGAAAAGAAACCACGCGAAGCGCACGCTTCACAGAAGATTCAGAAGACTCAGAGAGAAGAGGGTTTCGTAACAGTTTATATACAGTTCAATCAATATCAAAGCGGTAAAAAGCGACATTTAGCACATTAGGTTCAAACACGTAAAAATCAGACAATCATGAAAGCCAAGCATAACAGTTATCTAAGATCGAATTTTGAACCCTGAACCAGAGATTCTGGGTTCGTCCCCAGCAGAGTCGCCAGAGCTGTCACACCTCCCTTTTCCCGGGGGATAGGGGAGTTTTTCCAATTTAAGCGACATTATTCGAAATGAGATTATTTATTTAATTTTTCAGAGTCGCCACTTGTAATAATTTATGGTGTCCCAAGTCACTGATTTATTTTAAATCCCAAATCGAAGAAATTTGACTCTATTTATGGTTTGCGAACACAGAAAAGCGGGTAAGAAATTCTGTTAACCCGGGAGAAGGTGTGAGGCACTCCCGGATTCCGTGATTTTAGCACGGTCGCTTAACAATTAATACTTGACCTAATTATTTGATTCATTATATGTTTAAAACCTATTGTGCATTTTACCTTTTGACCACTTTTAATTATTTGCTTAACCGCTTTTAGTATTTATGGAATTTCGTTGAATAAGCTACGATGTCGTACACTCATTGTTTATACACATCACAAATCACGTCACGTGAAACGCACTCGCAATCTACAACGTGTTTAATTTTATTTATTACTGTTTGAAGTTGTGGTCGAGTCACATAAAATGCACACTCGAATTAGGGATTACGTATCGTGACCATGCCACAGGAACCGTACCCACAGTCACGATGATTTATTATTAATCGTGCCTAAAGCAAGCTATGATGTTCGAATATTATTTAATTACTAATTTTGAGATTATTGTAAGGTCATGAGGTATGTAATTGTTTGTAGAAGAATTGGATTTATTATTTATAGAAAAATGGTCTAGTTTAGAGAAAGATGGGCCAGCTATGTTATTTATTACTTTGGGTCTGATGAGACTAAATCTTTTGGCCCAAAATCTTTTCTTCTCCAACAGCCCCAAAACCAATTTCTTTAGAAACAAATCGTGGCCCAAGCAAATTATCCAACCCATTATCCCATATTCTGTACATTTCTTAAACAAAACTAATGGCACCACAATCTCATAAATAAAATTAGTAAACAAGCCAAATTACAGTGATTCAATAGACCCTTTATCCGGTTAAATCAACTCAAAACAAAACTTTTCAACTCTAAAATTAACATCATGGTCCAATAAACATATGAACAAGGAAACAATAAGATTCAAATGATCCAAATATCAATAGAGTGAACTACTACTTCATGCTATCCAATAATCACACCAATAGACAAGAAGGTAAATAGACAATTATAATCAGTGAAGAAAGGGAAATAACGGACCTTTGATATAAATTAACAGAGTTAAAATTATAAGAGCGCTAAACAATTCGACGAGTGTTGATTGGAGCTTTCACCGGCCATGAAATCTCGAACAAAAAATCGCGACTTGCAACCCTGATTGACCTTGCAAGACCAGTGATTTAGTGCTTTATTTTTGCTGGGTTTAAAGCTATTTTTTTGGGGGGGGGGGGGGGGAGGGGATGATTTTGCTGGATTTTTCGAAAGAAAGATGAAGAAAGAATGACACGAGTAGAAATTTCCTTATCCTAGAAGAAGAAAATAAATTTCTCTCAATTCCTTCCTCCATATTTTTTTTCCTTTCTCCTTTTTTTTCCCTTTCTTCTCTCCCCCCTCTTTTTTTCTTACATTTCTCTTCTATTTATAGAAAAAAATTCAAAATTTTCAGATTTTTTTTATTTTTTATTTATTTTATAATTTTTAATTTTTAATTAAAAAGAATTTCCACTTCCCATTTTTCTTATTTTTTTTAAAAAATAATTCTCCACTTTCCTTTACTTTTATTTTTTAATTTCTTATTTTTTTTACTTTTATTATATTTAAATTCCCACTTTTATACTTTTTCCCCCCACTTATTTTACTTTTCTCTTTTTTTATTTCCCACTTATTTTTACTTTTATTTTTTAATTCAACTTTATTTTACTTTTTATTTTTTTAAATTTTCACATTCTTTTACTTTTATTTTTTTAATTTTTCACTTTCTTTTACCTTTTTATTAAATAATTTCCACCTACTTTTACTTTTACTTTTTAATTTTATATTTCTACTTTTACTATTTTTTAATTCCCATCCGAAATTTACAATAAATAAATAAATAAAAAAATAAATTTATTTATTTTCGGCTTTTTAATTCATTTTATTTAAAAATAAAGATAAAAATAAAAATAAAAATAATACTAATATTAATAATTGACTTTTTAAATTATTATTAATTTTTACCCTATATAAAAAAATGTAACAAAGCTAATATATATATATATATATATATATATATATATATATATATATATATATATATTAAATTTCTAAAAATATTTACATAGTAAAAGGTGATAAAAATTCAAACATAGTCAAAAATTAGATTTAAATCTTTCGTTGCTTTTTTCAGTTTTCAGTTTTCACCCAATTGCTTTTTTCTCATCTTTGGGAGTATTATGTCCTCTATATATGTAGCAAAAATGGTCGTACTCAGTAATTATATTGCTAAAATCAAACATAAACGAGACTTTTTTGTTTTGTCCAGCTGTTGGAGGGGGGCATTATTAGAAAAAGAAAAGGGTCAATCCGATAATCATTTGAATAAAGAAATGTACATTTAGAACATAATAGTTGCAGTTTGATAGTGAAATATCAAGAAAAGGAGAGTTGTGCGCGTCCCCAAATTGATAGCCAGTGCAAAACTAGTCAATTCATGATAAATTTCATAATACATATATATCGTTACGACCAATGACAGTGCTAAAAAATCTTGACAAGGGGTTTCAACAAATTTAAAAAATTGCTATCCCTAGAAGCTCCCCTTATTTTAATGGATTCTCCAGTTTATATATATACAAAATAATTTAGGTTCCTTATAGTAAGTGATTCAACAGCTTACCCTACTTGCAAAATGTAATTTCTAGGGAGAAAGGATTCAATTGAACCCACTTCCATACCTTTATCTTCGTCACTAGTTGGGACATGCTCGTCACCTAGGCACATGTCCTTTGTCCGTGACTCCCTGGGATGAATATAAATGGAGAAATATAATCAGTAAGAATTTTTATAATCGACTTCAGCAGGGGCAGCTGAAGCCTAAGGTAGTTAAAACAAGTACTTTAGGCCCCAAAATTCATATTAATATAATAAAAAATTGTTATAATTTAATTGGTATTTTATGACATGATTAATTCTTGTACAAAAGCTAGATAAATTTTTGAAATAGTACAACGTATATATCCACTATTTTTCTTCTTCTAATAAGCGATGAAATATTTTACAATATAGCGTATCCAACCTAACTCTTAAATTATTGTCTCAAACATGTCGGAGAGTCGTATCAAAAGTATTAAAGCATAAGATTTCAAGCTCCACAAATATGAAATATTTCATTAAAATTAGTAGATGCTTGTGAGGATCCAAAAATTAAAAATGAAGCTATTTGTTTAACATATAAGCTTGAAATTTTTGAGTTTTTATGGTATGACTATTTGGTATAATATGTTGATTACGGCTAGTTCAGTTAGCAAAAGTTTACCATCAAAATAAATGTACATTGATGTTGCCAATAAACCGTTAAGAGGTCTGGTTTCTTTTCTTTTCACCCCTAAAAATATAAAGAGAAATAATTTGCAACTTTGAATGTGCATATTGAGATCCGTAGATTATGTGTGTTTACTCTTAAAATCGGATAACAATTAAATTTGTAAGTGATTTTAAGGATATGTGATTTCACTTGGCACAAACTGAGAAATATAAGAATTGAAGTTAGAAATTAACTGTAAAATAAAACAAACCAATGCAACGCGCAACTTCGGCCCTCGAGCTAGGTCGTTTTCGAACCAACTGAGTATATTATTGAAAAGTAAGAACTGAACAACTGAATAAAAGAGCTTAAGATAGAAAACATAATATATTGATTTGTTATGAGTGTGCCTTTACAAAATGATTGGAACCCCATTTATATAGTAAAGGAGTTATTCATATGGTACAATTCTAAATACAGAAGGAAATCTTCTGATTGGCTAATCAGCCGGTCTTGGCTCGATATATGCCGAGATCTCCTCTACAATCCTCGTCCGGTCACAGATTTCTCGACTTTCTGTTATTCGACCTAGCGGACTTTCTTCGATTTCGCTAGCTCCATATCCTTCTCGGTCTCGACCTTAGCTGGTCTTGATCTCGATCGATCCCTGAATCACGAACTAGGCAATATTTATTCATGTAACGATCCAATATAACTCGGGATTGAACCTCGATCTGCCACCCTAGTCTCGATTAATCATACAAAATCGGACAAGCACGATTTTGATCGTATACAGATAGTTCCCTCATTTTTTGGAGATCAATGACAAGAAACGATTTGATCCTTCGATCATGACGTAATCGTCGTGACATAAGCAGTAAAAGTGACAGAAATGTCTCGTCGGTACAGTTTCCCAGGTATTTAATGCGCGTAAGTCGATGGTCAGCCACTACCAGTTTTGAATCGTCATTGTGAAAATTATAAATAGCCCCTTTCTTCATCATTCCAAACTTTTATTTACGAAACTTTTCCATTCCTATCTTCATAGTTTTTCGCCTTCTCCAAAGCTCCCTAATTCCAGGTTTTCAAATTTCGTTGCTTGTTCTTATTAAAACACCAAATACTTCAATCTCCATCCTCTTTCGTTCACAAAAACTAAATGGCAAAAACATATAAAACCGTTATGTAGAAAGAGGCTGCTTCCTCATCTCGGCCGGCCGGCGAGAAACCAGTGGTGGAGCCACGCCTTGAGGAACTTATTCCCGGGGGGTATGTTATTGATTCCGATTTTAAGGTCGAGAAAACCTCATCGGTTGCTGGTCGATGTGAGCCGTTATCAAGATATATATGTTCGATACCCAAAAGTCTTCTTGATCTAGTGAAGAAAGATTGCAATTGGGAAAACAAAGAGGTTGTGATACCGACACCGGAGGAAGCGATCACTAACCACGTGGAAGGGTAAGAGAGTGTTTACACTTATCCTTTCATGCTGGGTCCCCTCGATCCGGTTATCGTCGATTTTTGCAAGAAATACAAGGTAACCCTCAACCAAATTCACCCTTATTTCTGGAGGATCATGATACTTCTACGTTTCTTTGGGAGCAAAATCGACGGGCTTCCCTTCACCCTCGACCACCTCGTAAGATTATATAGCCCTCGACTCTACCGAGGTGGGCTGATAAAGCTTCAACGCTGGGCCACCAAGGCGTTTATCTTGAGTATAGATGAAGACAAAGATCTGGGCTAGATGTGCCGGTTTGTTCGGGTGAAGACCTCGGACCTAATCCCGGCTGAGAGTATGCCATTTCCTAAGAAATGGAATATGAAACGTAAGTATGATCCCGTTTTTAGTTTTTGTTGTTTTTACTTCTTCATCTTTTCTTATTAGTATTTTTCTCGACGCAGTCGTTGCTTGGATGTCCGGTGTGGTTCCCCACTTGAGAACTGGGTCAGGAGCCTGATTTTGATGTCAACATACGCCGAGCGCGTGGCGCAATTTGTCAAAGGGCCGGTGGGAGGCTCGTACTCATGGTAAGCCTTCTTCTTGGCTTGCCGATTTATATATCGTTCAAGCATCTTTTCAAACATGAGTTTACTTACTTTCTCCTTTTGTAGGTCTCGGAAAGGATGCGGCTATGAGATCCCCGTCCGGTGATGAAAAAGCCTTGCCACCTATCTCGAAACCGGCGAAGGTGATTAAAAGAAAAAGGGCCTTGGACTCCGAGCGTCAAAAACCCAAGAAAAGAATGCCCCGTAAACCCAAGGGGAACACAATCCCACTGACTAGGGAGTCGGTCCAAAGGTAAGGGATGAAGAAGAAGAAGAAGAAGAAGAAGGTGATATTGGGCTGGTGGCCCGTGCTCGAGCTAGCACCGATATTCAGAAGACTTCGAAACCGGTGGAAGTCGATATTGCTCCGTCTAGGTTCAACGAGGTCAAAGAGGAGATTCCGACCCAAGTTTCCGAACCAAGGGGAACCGAAGATACTTTACCTCGGGGTGAAGAGACCATTGAAGAGGCGGTGGATGCCGATGCAGAAACTGGGCTTGAAGCTCGCCGAGAGGGAGGCAGTGCCCCAAAAAACCTACTTGGGGTAATAGAGATCGGGGATTACCCATCGTTTCCTTCATTTTCCCAGTCGATGATACATGACGCTCAAGCCATGGAGATTTGTCTCGGGGAGGGGGCCCACGAGGAGGAAGATCCTTTTCGTGGTTATTTTGTCGGGGTAGAAGATGTCACTGGTCTGAGTGACTTAGAGGCTCCGAAGAAGAGCTCGGGCGAGGCGGGGGTTTCTTGTCTTTTCAAAGAAGCTCAACAGGCCCTGAATCAGGTAGGTTCATTTTCTCTTTGTTAATTTTCATACTTGTATTTTTCTTTCCTTGTATAATTCCTTCTTTCTATTTTTGTAGGCCTCTGTGCTTCATCACGAGGTGTTTCTCCGATCCCGATGGGAGTTGAGCCGGTATGAAGCTAAAATTCGAGGGCTTACTGAGGATAGAGATGCCTTCAAGCTTCTCAGTGAGCAGAGAGAAGGAGAAGGAGAAGCAAAAGGACTTCGGGCTGAGCTAAAAGCAGCTCGGAGAGAACAAGCCGATTTGTCCGAGCAGATAAAAAGAATATTTAAAGTTAATGACACTGACTCGAGCGTGATGGCTAACAGTTCGGTTCCACAGGTCCAGCAAAAGCTCGATGTGATCAGGCAGCTTCGTGTTGAAGTGGACGCCGTGAAAGCGGAGGCCGAGGAGTGGAAAAAGAACATGGACCGCCTTGCCTCAGAAAAGGAGGCTGCCCGATCTCAACTGGCCTCGGCTGAGATCCAAATCCGAAGCTTGAAAGAGAAAGCCTTGGTGCAAGCCAAGAAAATCGAGGAGTTCCAGTCTCTGTTGGGCTCAGCAACTTCTGATCGAGAGAGACTGTCTACAGAATTTGCAACGGCCAAATCTGAGGTCGAAATAGCCATGGTTAATGCTGATACAATGGTGGCCGTCTACCGGTCCGATGCTAAATCTGCTCAGGTTCGAGCAAAGGAGGATGCCGAGGCTGCTCAGGCTCGAGCAAACGGGGTTGCCGAGCATGCTAAATGCAGTCTGAGAGGGAGACTCTCGAGGAGATCTATGCTCATGGCTTCGATCTTACAACTGAGATCGAGAATGCTAAGGAGCTTGAAGCCGAAACCAGAATATTGGCCTTTCTTGATGATGATGATGATGATAATACCGGGAGTATGAGCGGATCTGAAAGGAAGGAGGCCTCGAGGGCGGAGATGCTGCTCCTGGAGAGGACTAAGTCCTTTAGTATTTTTTTGTATTTCTTTTAAGATCGTTTCAGTTTTTTTGTAGAGAAATTTGATCGGTCCATGTTGCCTTTGTAAATGATTTTTGAGATGAATATATATAAAAAATTTCTTCCTTTCTGCCTTATAAAATTATGAAGTTGTATTCTAAGGTCCGAGGTTTAGATAATTTGATTGAAACCGAACTAGTATAGCCCTTAGGCTTTACGATCGAGTGAGTGCTTATTCGAACTCGAAGTTAGGTAACCCTTAGGATTTGTATTTGAGAGAGGTTAGTCTCTCGAACTCAAAGCAAAACCAGCCCTTAGGATTTTGTATTAGGCCGATATAGGCTTTGTAAAAAGATTGTTTGTGGCTTTCTCCCCTTTTCGGCTTGAAAAAGATTTATTTTATTTGTATTTACAAAACTTGTAATGCCTTAGCATGCAATAAGGAACTGTTCGGGAGTTCGAACAATTTTGTATTCATTAGAGTTTTTGAGGCTTGATATTATCGAAACCTTTTATGATTTTGCCGGGGGTATCCCTTTTAACCGGTTTATGAGGGAATTCGAAAGCCAATTTTGTTACGGAATTCGGACGTCTCCGAACCGTATTAATTTGGCTGTAGCCTTTTTAGTTCGGAATTTACCCCTTGGACTTATTTTTTCGTTTTACTTCGAGCTTGCCCGAAGTGTTTGTCACCGAGTGGGGGGGCCTTGGCCTTGGCCTATAAAAATCGAGAGTTGCCTAAAAGGTCTTATGATCTCTGAGTTTTAATGATTCGATCTCGTTTATTTTTTGGACGGCAGTCCCCGAGCGTGGGGGTAATTATCCAAACTCTGGTTATGGTTGACCCTTAAGCTTGTTTACATAATAGATCGAGAGTATGAAATTGCAAAGTAGAAAAATATTTCTAAGGCATGAGATATCGGCAAAGAAAAATACTTCTCTTTATAAATGATTATACATGCGTACATGTTCTATGCCAAGGCTCGAGCAAACTACGTGAGCACGGTTCGTTTGACCGTTTGGCTCTTACAAATTTTTCCTATCGAGACCCTGCTGCCATAAAGTAATTTCTTCGCATCAAAGTTGACATTCGAGGGCAATGCCCCCCAGTATTCGAGGTTGATTGTAAAAAAACTTCGGATACTGTTGAATTGTTCTAAGTTAGTACGATCAATGGCTGCCTCATTAAAAACCTCGCCGGAAAATCCATTTGGGGCAAAACCGATCTAAGGAAAAAAGAGTGCAACGTGTGCTTTCATACCTAAAGGCTTCGTGTCGAAGAATCTATCGTTGTTTCTGGTCGAACATGTAGTAACCCATATTTAAGTTAGGGTCTTATTGGTCATTTAATAAATAAAATAAAAGGAAAAGGAAAAAAAGGGAATAGAGCATTATATTATAAAAGCAGAGACAAAAGAAAAAAAATGCTAAGAGCAATTAATGGACCGAGCCCGCCATAATATTACACTACGGGAGTTAGAGATTTGGGGGAGGCATATTCCAAGATTAAAGAATCAAAAGGCAATAGAGAGGAAAGCTGGTACCTGGAGCAAGATACTGGACAACAACTTAACTAAAAACCAAGGTGAAATAATTCAGCAACGTGAAAGAAGGTTTAGAAAAATAAAGTTTCGTCTTTAAACCATTCAAGACAAAAGAAGGACCAGAGTTGAAGCTCATAGTTACTGCCACACATCGGCTTATACAGGTTAGTGTTACTTTGATTCTATTTGAGTTGTTTCCCCGAGTAATCATTGGAAACTGAAGCTAAATGATAGTGAGAAAGATGATGTACACTAACTTTAATTGGGTCTAGCTATGCACATAATTAGGTATAACCTATTTTGAAGAGTATTTGAGATTGTTTAAGTTTGAATTGTTTGGATCTTTAAATCTGATATTGGAATTTAGTTGGTGCTTAATTATAATGGGTAAAATTGGGTTTGAATATTTTTATTATGATAAGGTTATTAATTAATGTTCGATTCATGAACTGAGAAATAAAGAATGACAGAAAATAGTTTGATAGGCCCATGGGTGCCTAATTGAGGTTATTTCAAATGGAATCAGGATGAATTTGATAGAATAATACCCGACTATGTCGGTAGTTCATGAAGTTGATATTAACTAGTGTTTGTGATAATATAGATTGATCGAAAGAAGTTGTACGGACCGCTCGAAGTTGTGCGCTTGTTATTTCGGCACGAGTATTGTGAGTAGTAATCTTATCGCAATTTATATTTTCATAACTTGCATGATTTACACATGATTTTTAATATGAATATATTACCGATTATTTTGAGTTGCATGTGGGACAAGTCTTTTACTCGATATGATACCGAAATAGTTATTTGAGATGATTACCGTTGTTTTAAATATTCTTGTTGTCACTAGATATGTTTTACCGTTACTTGAATTTACGATTATCGAAATGAAATTTCATGATTTGATAAGAACCGAAATACCCTATATTATTTTAAAATATTTTTTTATGAGTATATACGGATTACATAGATAAGTATAAATGGGAGTAGACTTTGAAGGATTCCGTAGCTAACGGCGGGTTCGTTAGACCTGGTGCACCTTGTAATTACCGATTACCGTTATAACCTTCATTAGTGGAAAGGTAAAACTAGCATACCATTACTGTTTTTCCTCGAGTAGGGACTACCGTTATATTTGACTTCTTGCGAAGAAGTCTACAATTATACCGATTACATGATCCGTTCATTGAAACTTCCCAAACATGAATATTGATATTACACAGTATTTACCGAGCTTATTACCGAATTGTCAATTGATTTATATTACATAAAAAATATGATGAGACTGATTATTGTTTATTATTTCTGAAAGGGTATTCTTATGATATTTTCTGTTTAATATACATACTAGCATGTTTTCTGACTTGTTCCCAATAAAAATGGTTGTGGTTAGGTGTTATTACTCACTGAGCTAGTGACTCATTTCCCGCTAAATTTTTTACAGAGATAGCAGTTGACGCGGGCGAGAATTTTGTTAATTAGAGCGCACAAGTTGATAGTTCTTGGTGAGCCTCATACTTGTTCGCGTTGGCAGAGATTTTATTTATTGTTACGGCCTTTTCTTTGAACTCTTAGAGTCGCTCCATAGTCATTCTTTTAGTGTTATGAGTATTCTTTTGTTATTATAGACTTATGTTGAGTATCGCTCATTCTTATCAAAGTTGGAGATAAATTAATATTTCTAGCTGTTAGTGGGTGGACTATTAATGGTAGATATTTATTTTGATTAATTGATAAAGTTATTGTTGTTTGAATTGACATTAGGATGTTGGTTGTTGATTTGAGACAGAGAAATTTTTTTGGGATAGTCCAAAAACAGGGGAAACTCTGTCTGATTTTCTGTAAAATACCGATGAGACTTATTTGGGGGAACTTGCTCTTAAGTGTCGGTCATGATCCTAAATTGGGTCATAACAGAACACCTGCAAAGGTTAGTTTAAAATATAAATAAAAATGGAAGGGGTCGTACCTTAGCAGTATTATCGTTTTAGGTGCGGTACATTCCAATTACTCGGCAGTTGTTCTCCATTCATCGTGCCGAGCTTGTAGGATCCTTTTCCGATAATTTTGAGAGCCTGGTACGGTCCTTCCCAGTTCGGACCCAGTTTCCCTTCATTCGGATTTCGGGTGTTGAGGATAACTTTTCTTAGCACCAAGACCCCGATGTTAAAATGTTGAAGATTGACTCTTCGATTGTAGTACCTTTCGATCCGTTATTTTTGAGTGGCCAATCAGACGAGAGCGACTTCACGTCTTTCGTCCAAAAATTCTAGGCTCGTATTCATGGTCTCGTTATTCGACTCCTCTTTTGCATATCGAAACCTGATGTTAGGTTCTCCAACCTCGACTGGGATTAGAGCTTCGGTGCCATAAACTAACGAGAACGGTGTTGCTCCGGTACTGGATTTTGATGTTGTGCGGTATGCCCAAAGAACCTCGGGTAGTATTTCTCTCCATTTTCCTTTGGCGTCGGTCAAACTCTTCTTAAGATTTTGGATGATGATTTTGTTGTTTGATTCGGCTTGTCCGTTCCCGCTGGGATGCTAAGGTGTTGATAGGATCCTTTTGATCTTGTGATCCTCGAGAAATTTAATTACTTTGCTGCCGATGAATTATTTTCCATTATTATATACAATTTCGGAGGGAATCCCGAATCGACATATGATGTGGTCCCAAGTGAATTCTATGACTTCCTTTTCTCTGACTTTCTCGAAAGCCTTGTGCTTCAATCCATTTAGAGAAATAATCAATCATAAATAAAATAAATTGAATTTTACCTGGGGCTGATGGAAGAGGGCCAACGATGTCCATTCCCTATTTCATGAAGGGCCATGGGGAGAGGACCGAGTGGAGTAGTTCCCCGGGCTGATGAATCATGGGCGCATGCCTTTGGCATTTGTCGCATTTTCGAACGAACTCCCTTGCATCCTTCCCCATATTGGGTCCAATAGTACCCTACTCTAATTACTTTGTGGACCAGTGATTCGACACCTGAATGATTTCCACAAGTGCCCTCGTGAACTTACCGTAAGATGTAGTCGGTATCTCCCGGTCCCAAACATATTGCCAATAGTCCATCGAACGTCTTTATAAACAATGTTCCATCTTCGGACAAAGTGAACCGTACTTCCTTTGTGCGTAGAGTTCTCGACTCCTTTGGATCTGATGGAAGCTTCCCGTTCTTTAAGTACTCTATGCACTTGTTTCTCCAATCCCAGGAAAACTTGTGGAGTTTATCTCGGCATAAACTTCTTCGATTACCGATTTCATGAGTTGTACGATAGTCCCCGAGTTGAGTTCGTCATCTTCGACCGATGAACCTAAGTCTGCAAGAGCGTCGGCCTTGCTGTTCTATTCTCGAGGTACATGTTGCAAGGTCCATTCCCTAAACCGATGTAGATTCACATGTAGTTTATCCAAGTACCTCTGCATTCGGTCTTTTCGGACTTCAAAAGTCCCGTTCACTTAGTTTACCACGAGAAGGGAATCACACTTAGCCTCTATGACCTCCTCCCCCAAGCTTCTAGCTAGTTCGAGATCTGCAATCATGGCCTCATACTCGGCCTCATTGTTAGTCAATTTTGTAGTTATGATGGACTGTCTAACTACACTACTTGTGGGTGATTTTAGTACGATGCCTAATCCAGACCCCTTCGCGTTCGAAGCACCGTCCGTAAAGAGGGTCCAGACTCCCGAATATGTACCCAATTTTATCAGTAGTTCTTTTTCAACCTCGGGTACGAGGGCCAGCGTAAAGTTAGCCACGAAGTTTGCCAAGATTTGAGACTTGATGGCTGTTTGGGGTCAATATTCAATATCGTACCCACTGATTTCTAAAGCCCATTTGGCCAATCGACCCGAAAGCTCGGGTTTGTGCAAAATATTTCGAATAGGATAAGTTGTTACAACACATATTGGATGACATTGGAAATATAATTTTAGTTTCCTAGAGGCGCTTATTAAAGCAAGCGCTAATTTTTTTAAGTGTGGATATCTAGTTTCGGCCTCACCTAAGGTCCGACTAATATAATAGACAGGGAATTGTGTACCTTGTTCTTCTTAGACCAGGACTCCGCTTACCGCTATCTCCGAGACTGCCAAGTATAGGTAAAGTTGTTTGTCCACTTTCGGGGTGTGAAGCAGCGACGGGCTCGATAAATACCGCTTTAGTTCCTCCAAGGCCTAATGGCATTCCGGAGGAAATGCAAAATTGCTCTTCTTTTAAGAAGCGATAAGAATCGGTGGCTCCTATCTAAGGATCTTGAAATGAATCGTCCTAGGGCGGCTATCCGCCCCATCAGCCTCTGCACGACCTTTACATTATCCACTACCGTGATATCCTTGATAGCTTTGATTTTATTGGGGTTGATCTCGATTCCCCGATTGAACATCATAAAACTAAGAAACTTGCCCGAGCCAACCCCGAATGCACACTTTTCGGGGTTGAGCTTCATATTGTACTTCCTCAATATATCGAAAGTATCCTACAAATGCTTTCAAATGGTCCTCTGCTCGCAGGGACTTAACTAACATGTTATCAATATAAACTTCCATTGATTTTCCTATTTGTTCTTCGAACATTCAGTTTACTAGGCCTTGATAAGTTGCACCAGTATTTTTTAGACCGAATGGCATTACATTATAACAGTAGGTACCGTACTTAGTGATAAACGAGGTCTTTTCCTGATCCTCCGATTTCATCTATATCTGGTTGTACCTGGAGTAGGCATCGAGAAAACTGAGAGTCTCGTGGCCGGCCATGGCATCGATCATACGATCGATGTTAGGCAAAGGAAAAGAATTCTTGGGGCATGCTTTATTCATGTCTTTATAATCTTCACACATTCTAAGTTGTTTCCCTTCTTAGGGACTACCACTATGTTTGCTAACCATTCGGGATACTTTACTTCCCGAATGGATCCTATTTTGAGGAGTTTTGTTACCTCGTCCTTGATGAAGGCATGTTTGACCTCGGACTGGGCCTTCTTTTTTGCTTCACCGGGTGGAATTTAGGGTCCAAGCTCAGTTTGTGGGTGGTAATTTCTGGTGGGATCCATGTCATATCGAGGTGGGACAAAGCAAAGCAATCCATGTTAGCTTTAAGGAAATGAATAAGTTTTTTCCTGAGCTCTGGGGTTAGCCACATGCCCAGGTATACCTTTCGTTCGGGCTGATGCTTGGCCAGTGTGACTTGTTCCAGCTCTTCGACCGTCAATTTGGTGGCGTCGGAGTCATCGAGAATTATGAAGGATCGAGGGATATAGTAGTCGTCATCCTTGTCGATCCCTTACTTCTGTAATTGGGTCAAAGCCGGTGTCTGTGGTTTCTATTTGGTCTCCTACTTTCCCTTCGAATCCGATCCCTTCATTGATGAGAGCGCCGATACTAGTATCACTTCATCGACTTCAAACATCTCCTTGACGACGGGTTGTTCTCCGTACACTATTTTGACTCCCTCCGATGTCGGGAACTTCAGAACTTGATGAAGGGTCGAGGGTACTGCCCTCATGTTATAGATCCACGACCTTCCGAGCAGGGTGTTGTACCTCATGTCACCCTCGATCACATGGAACTTTATTTCTTGGATGGTCCCGGCCATGTTCACTGGCAAAGTAATTTCACATTTGGTGGTTTCACTTGCCATGTTGAAGCTGTTAAGTACTCGGGATGCGGGCACAATTTGATCTTGTAGGCCGAGCTGTTCTACGACCCTCGATCGAATAATGTTGGCCGAGCTACCTGGATCAATCAAAACACGTTTAACTTGAATTTTATTCATAAGGACAAATATTACCAGTGCGTCGTTGTGGGGTTGTAAGTTCCCCTCTGCATCTTCATCATTGAAAGGCAGGGTTCCTTCCGGTACGTAGTCTCGAGTCCACTTTTCCCTCTTGACCGACACCTTGGTGCGTTTGAATATGGGCCCCTGAGGAGTATCGACCCCTCCAACAATCATGTGGATCACGTGCTGCTGCTCTTCTTGCTCTTTCTGTCTATTTGAATCTCTGTTCTTTAAATGGTTTTTAGCCCGATCGCTTAAGAATTCTCAAAGATGCCCTTCATTGAACAAATGAGCTACCTCCTCCCTCAGCTGTCTGCAATCTTCTGTTTTATGACCATGGGTGCCATGATATATGCACATTTGATTAGGATTTCTCTGGGCCGGATCAGTCTGTAGAGGTCAGGGCCACCTGGTGTCTTTGATGCGCCCAATGGCCGATACAATAACTGATGTATCAATATTGAAGTTGTATTCCGATAGTCGTGGTGCTTCTTTGGGTTCGACATTTATGTCAAAATTTCTTTTACTCATGAGCCCTCAAGAGCTCTGTCCTCGATCATTTCTTCTATCAATTCGACCGGGGTTGCGTCCAGGCCCGCTGTTTCTCAGATCTCCAACGTATGGCTGATAGCAATATCTCTGTTGACCGTGGTTCCCGGTCAATATCCCTTTTAACTCTATCGATGGTCCTGTTTGGATAAACGGACCTGGAAGGAGTCCCCAACTGGTCATCCTCAACCCTAATCTTTGACTGGTTCCAATTATGTATGTCGGCCCAGGTTACAGCTGGATATTCGGTCAAGTTCTGCTTTAACCTTCGCAAGGCTACCGAACTTCATATGTTTAGGCCTTAAGGGAAAACCTGAACGGTCCAATCGTCGGCGACTGGGGGCAGATCCATGCGCTCCATTTGGAACCGAGATACGAACTCTCTGAGCATGTCATTGTCTTTCTGTTTTATCTAGAAAAGGTTCGATTTTCTAGTCTCGACCTTTATCGCTCCGGCGTGTGCTTTGACGAAGAAATCAGCGAGCATGGCAAAAGAATCAATGGAGTTAGGTGGCAAATTATGGTACCATATCATCGCCCCCTTTGATAAAGTTTCTACAAATTTCTTCAGCAGTACAGACTCAATATCACCGTCCTCTAGATCGTTCCCCTTTATTGCGCATGTGTAAGAAGTGACATGCTCTTTGGGGTCGGTAGTTCCATTATACTTGAGAATTTCTGGCATGCAGAATTTCTTTGGAATGGGCTTAGGAGCCGCACTCAGGGGGAAAGGATTTTGAACGAACTTCTTTGAATCCAAACCCTTCAAAATTGGTGGTGCCCCTAGAATTTAATCAACTCGGGAGTTATATGTTTCCACTTTTTTGTCATTTGCTTCAATCTTCTTCTCCCCTGATTCAATTTGCTTTGTCAGCTCCTCGAACATTTTCAAGATAGAGGGGTCGGTCCCTGACTCATTCATATTCGACCTCCCCGGCACTGGTTCGGCCCTGTGAATAACTTCCTATGATGGCTCGGGTTCAACCCTACTCGGTGCGTGGTTCTGATTTAGAAGTTGTGCTATTGCAACTCTTTGAGCATGCAGCATTTAGAATATTATTTGAAGGCTGATTCCGCCTTCTTCGCCGCCCTATGCGTTATGACCGGCTGATCGAATGTCTCTGCGGATGCTATTTTCGGGGTCGACGCCTAGATTTGCATTCAGGGCAACATGAGAACTGACGTCGATGGGGTCTGCAACTGGTACTCCCTCGAGATCAACTGGAAGCACTTCGTTTCCTGGGGTGGCTACATTGTCGTTTTCCACATGAAAACCAAGACCATTGTCGATGTGTGTGGGTACTGCTTGAGAGTTCGACATGCTAATCCTGGAATAAAAAAATGCTTACAAGAACAAGTGTAAAGTAGTGCGTGTTATAAAAATTAGCACCACGCAATCACTATTATCCTTAGCCCCACGGTGGGCGCCAAACTATTTACTCTTAAAATCGGATAACAATTAAATTTGTAAGTGATTTTAAAGATATGTGATTTCACTTGGCACAAACTGAGAAATATAAGAATTGAAGTTAGAAATTAACTGTAAAATGAAATAAACCAATATAACGCACAACTTCGGCCCTCGAGATAGGTCGCCCTCGAACCAACTGAGTATGTTATTGAAAACTAAGAACTGAACAAACTGAATAAAAGAGCTTAGGAGAGAAAACGTAATATATTGCTTTGTTATGAGTGTGCCTTTACAAAATGATTGGAACCCCTTTATATAGTAGAGGAGTTCTTCATATGGTACAATTCTAAATATAGTAGAAAATCTTCTGATTGGCTAATCAACCGGTCTTGAATCGATATATGCCGAGATCTTCGCCACAATCCTCGCCCGGTCACGGATTTCTTGACTTTCTGTTATTCGACCTAGCAGGCTTCCTTCGATCTCGCTAGATCCCTATCATTCCCGGTCTCGACCTTAGATGGTCTCGATCTCGATCGATTCCTGAATCACGAGCTAGGCAATATTTATTCATGTAACGATCCAATATAACTCGGGATTGAACCTCGATCTGCCACCCCGGTCTCGATTAACCATATAAAATCGGACAAACACGATTTTGACCGTATACAATGTGAAAAAAATTATTGCCTTTAACGTTGATTCTTTTTTAAAGGCCTATATTACTTATAGAATAATTTTAACAATTTATAATGGTTTAATTTCCTCAGCGAAAAGAAGAAAATTAAAATTGATAAGATTTTACCTAAAATAAAAAATGATTCAAGAGCGATAAAATAGATTAGTTGTATTATTAGTGAAAAATGAATTATTAATGACTTTACATCTACAAAAGCTAGAATGATAAATTATTTTCTTAAAAATAAAAGTTTAAAGCCTCTCATTATATTTAGCTTTAGGCCTCCAATCTTCTTGAGCCGCCCTTGTATATTATACACGCGCGCAAGATGGTTGTGTTCTTTCATGATGAAGTAATTTGGTTTAAAGTTATCACATCCGATGTTAATTTCCAGCTAGTTATACGTGTTTGTATATGGTCCGTGAAAATCCGATTAACTTGACCGATCGACTCAAAGAAAGATAGGGAATCGAGCGTCAAAGAGAGTTGAGTTCTGAACGTGAGCATTCCCCTTGAATTTCCCAGGTCAAAAATGAATGAATTCGAAATTGTCAAATATTCTATTAGGATTTTTATATAAATAGTCGTTCAAATTTTCTGTTTATTTTTCCTAACTGTTATATATAAATTATACAATGATTATAAACAATTATACATATTTTGTACATAAATTATTGGGGAGCTACTATTCGGGCTAGTCGGTTACCGTTTTTGTCATCAACAGACACAAACACACTGTTTTGTTTCTTAGGTGGCATAAAAAGGACGTAAATAATTTCATCATATATTATACGCAAGTCGGTCTATGCAATTTATCCAATATACTGTATACTTCCGACAAGTGAGAAATATTGGGCACCATTTTTCTATGATAACTTGGTATTGATACGCATATACATAAAGTGGTGATTAAGGAGAAGAAAAAATGGCAATACGTACAATTATATAGAAAAAATTAAATGATCTCCTATGATCAATTATAATTTTAATAGAAAAAATAATGGTACAGAAATTTCTTATGTTTTACCTACCAAGTGTGTGTTATTTTTTTTTTTTTACTGATTTTCTATAAAAATGACAATATAACTAAAAGAAAATTTGTAATAAAGTCTTAAGATTAATCTCCTTGATATTCATCAAATTCCTTTGAGGTAAAATAAAGATCGGGTTTGTGCTAGCAACTTCAGGTAAAAAGCAGCAAAGAATAAACTAATCCTATATATATTATATTAACCTAGCTTAGAGTCTATTTCTAGAGGTAATACATTAAGTTCACTTTAATCTAATATAGAGTCTATGTTTGTAGGCGTACTCTAATACTAGATCTCAAGCTAGCAATAAAATACTACTCGATCCTAGTTAAACATATGTCTAGCTACGATTTTATAGTCAGATAAAATATAGGATTAATAAATAGGGAAGATGGGAAAAGGCTATCGAGTCGATATATTGATATCCATGTCAATAAAGATTGTAAAAAGAAACCTTTTAGAAGATAACCCCACATAAAGTTTAAAGGGGCATATATATTACATGTATTGCTATATGGAAGATGATCTATACAAAACCTAAGTTATAATGACAAAAACCTTTATATGCACACACGTAATGTCAACGTTAAATCAACGAATATGCATCTTTATATATTTTTTTATTATTAAATTGTAGTTAATTAATATATATTAAATTTGTCACTTATTTACGATAAATTAATTAATATGATTTGGTATAAATTACATGCAACATAGCATCTTGGAAGGTACCCAAGTTAGGTTTGGGCATAAAAGGATTAGAGAGGATAATCTAGAATTCCTTCATAAGATTAGGGTTCGAAGGTAGAAACAAATTTCCCATAAATATGGCGTATATATTATCAGTAACACTTAGCATGAGTGTTTACACACAATATATTTAAGTTAACCATAAATTTAAAAAAAACTAAGTTTTATTAGGAGTCTTATTTTAAATAAAAAATATAAAATGTAAGTAGGTATTACTTACTAACCTTAATTCTTAACTTTATTGTTCATCCTTTCTTCGTCATTTGCTTAATTCCAAAAAGCAACAACATAAACTACGATAAATGTGTTAAAATATAGGCTCTCCAGAATATTGGCCATTCTCTGAGAATAAATTTATAAACCCAACAACTCGTCAGAGATTAAGCTGTAAAATGGTTAATAGGAAAAATACCATCATAATATGGCAATGACTTGAATTGGAGGAATACATCAGAGAAAGATAATCGTCTCCCTCATCTTTACCTGTTTTTTTTTTTTTTTTTAAATTTATTTATCTATTTATTTAACCTGTTCATGACTGGAATTGTCACAGTAGTGTGTTATTGTATCATTCCCAAAAAGAATAAATAGTTAGTACTAATAAAATTGTATCAGCTAAAAGTTGTGTTGGCATATTTAAACCAAGATGACTGAAATGATTCTAGAAGCAAGTTATTCAGTCGACTACAACCAAAGAAACTTGCTAGCTGTAGCTTCGTACCTTGCTTTAGCTCTTTTATAAGAAATCTCGGAAATTATTAAGCTTTAGTTTTCGTTTAATTTCTGGAAGTAAATTCATTTATTAGTGTATACGGGTAAAACCGGGGTAACATAAACCCCGATTTCCCGGTGGGTTAAACAAAGTAAAGACATGACTGCATGGGATCAAAATCAAAGCCATGAACTTCTCGTATCAGGGGCCGAACGGAGTGTTCGCCACCGGGCTTGGCAAGACAATACTCCCCGAACCCAGAGCGAGCTCCTAAACCTCGGAAAGCACTACGAACGGTTGCACACAACTAACAGAAAGCCGTGATATCCGCACCCAACCGGATATCACGGCGCGAATCTCGCCCGACGTCGGTAGCATATTAGTAATTGACAAGAAAGGATGATTTTTTTTTACCCTTTTTAGAGTTGTATTAGGGATGAAACTCCCCTACTTTTTGAAGGGAAAGCTTTTTCATTCAATACATATTGTAACACGCATATCAAGGTAATACAACATTGTTTCTCTGCTTTCTAGCTATTGAAAGTTTCTTATTTTAGTCATAGTTCTTCATACGTATTTGGTTTCGAATCGAGGGTCCGGTCGAGGGCAAAACTATTGCTTGTACTCAACGTCATAACTGGTTTGGTTATTTATCTCATCCTAATTCGTTTATCTAACATTCTTGATTACTTGTGTTGAATCAATCCACATATCCTTAAAACCGCGTACAAATATAATTGTTATCCGTTTTAAGAGTAAACAGTTTGACACCACCGCGGGGCTAAGGATAATAGTGGAGTTTTGACATAAATCTCCATAACACACTCTATTTTACACTTGTTCTTTAAGGTCACAATTTCAGGTCAGTTTGAAAATGACGATGTTACACCATGTGCGTCTCAAGGTGATGTAATGAATATGAGACTTGTTAATCATGATTTAAATAATTTTAAAATTATAATATGGCTATATATGATGTTTGGGTAGAAAATATGAAGTTTGGGAAAAATCGAATTAAAGTTGCGGAAAAACCGACTAAAGATTTGCCTTGTAACAGAACTTTTTGAGAAATACATTTCGTATTCTATATGAGGTATTTTTGGGATATATTATATACCAAATTGAAGGTCTTGGAATGTAGTTTCCAATGCTCTTAACCATTCGTTCATACGACACCGGATAAAACGTTATAATCATTGGAGGAAGGGCCAATCATAGGGTACCAAGTAGCACCTTTTTAACTTTTTTAAAAATGGGATATTTACATCCCATCTCGTCTATCTTTCCATTTTTTCAGAGAACACACCCAAATAACACCCTTAACTTTACTCTTAAGCTCTATGTAAGAGCTTCAAACAAGATTATCATTCCGGGTACGGAATCAAGAGGCGTTAACATTAAAACGATCCCTATGACATAAGTATCGCTATATAGCCTCTCTTTTTCTTTGTAGTTTGAGTTTTGAAAGGTATTTCATAGTTAAGAAAACGTTTACTTTCTGTATTTAAGTGTTTAAATATCAAGGAATATTGATAAATTTATTTTCTAATAGTTAGAACTCACGGGACGGTGATCGCAAGCCGTAAAATCGAGTTATTTGACTTGTAGTGAACTGTTTTGTGGGTTATTTCGTGTTGCCTTTGGGCTGTATTTTTTTTTTACTATTTAATGAAGTTTTTGAGGACAAATAGTGTGGATAAACACCACATAATGACGGAATGGTGGGCTGGTCGTTCGTCGTTACATTTTTTTAGTTTGACACTACTTTGGTTGTCGTTTTATGTATAAAGTGATTAGGGTGAGTGGGCTATTTTGTGTTATATTGTGATGGAGATAAGGTTGGAAAATGATTCTTACATATTGTTATTGTTGTGTTCTTGTTGTTGTTGGTATATAGTATTGGAGGAGGACCTAGTTACAGGGGAGATGCTGCCCAAATTTACGTAAACGAGCTACTACTTTAAGTTGCGGATTTAGCCTTTACTCAGCACTGATTTTGAATCTCCTTATGATATGGTAGATTGGGTTGAGTTGTTTGAAGAATTTCTTGAAAGGTATTAAGGACTCGATGGAGTTAAGGTATGTTAAGACTATCCATCTTTTCCTTTTGGCATGATCCGTATGATACAAACGAAACGAGCAAATATGCAACTTTCATAAATGACTCTATTCATAGAAATACTAGGGATGTCTACATTCTTGATTCCCCACGTGTCTTATTATTCTATCATATATTCATGGGTCTCAGAAAAATACGCAAGTTGATAAAGTTTATTTCATGATATTAATCAAAGGCATAGTGATCTTATGACATTTTGAGAAATCTTATTAACATACTTCTTATGCATTTCATTCATGTATCCATGTACATTGAACCATGACCAGATGGTATTATATACGCATATATTATATGTATATGGGATATGGAAAAAGGTTATGACGTTATATACGCACCACTACCTGATCAGTTAGTATACGCTGATGATTTTGCCCACAGTGGCTGAGATGATATGATGGGATGCCCTTAGAGGCTTGATGATATTATGTACGCATATACCTATGCATGGTATGGCATTTATACGCACATGCATGACATTATAAATTTTCATGATTCACAGAGCTATTCATAATTGCAGGTTGAGGTTTTTACTCCATATTTCTTTCATGTCTTTTTTATACTACTATCATGCCTTATATACTCAGTACTTTATTTGTACTGACGTCCCTTTTGCCTGGGGACACTGCGTTTCATACCCGCAGGTCCCGATAGAAAGGTTGAGAGTTCTTCAAGTAGGCTATCAGCTCAGCGAAAGATGTTGGTGCGCTCCATTTGCTCCGGAGTTGCTTATTTGGTCAGTATGATTCGGACGTGTATTGTTTAGTATGGCGGGGCTCTGTCCCGACCTTTATGATATTTATCTACTCTTAGAGGCTTGTAGACATATGCCATGTACTTAAAAGATTGTATGGCCTTGTCGGCCTACATTTAGTGTACGAGTGATCATTTTGGTTTTATAGGCCCAAGTTGGTATTACATGTTTTATTCTAGTTATATACGACAGCCTTTCCGTCTCATTTACCCATGATAGCATGATACAAAAAGATACTTTATGTTGGTATTCGGTTGAGTAAGGTACCGGGTGCCCGTCACGGCCCATCGGTTTGGGTCGTGACAGAAGTGGTATCAGAGCAGTTCTATCATAGGGAGTCTACAAGCCGTATCTAGTAGAGTCTTGTTTATGGGTGTGTTATACACCACACTTTTAAGTAGGAGGCTATAGGGTATTTAGGACTGTCACTCTTTCTTCTTACTCTAGATCATGTGGTAGAGCTCAGCTCTAAGAAATTCAAACTCCTAAATTCTATTTTATTCGTTATACAATGACATCTACATCCAGAAAGACAGTTTGTAAGAGATTGAATGTGGCTGTGGAAGAGTTGAGTTAGACAACAACAACAACAACAACCAGTATAATACCACTAGTGGGGTCTGGGGAGGGTAGCGTATACACAGACCTTACCCCTACCCTGGGGTAGAGAGGCTGTTTCCAATAGACCCTCGGCTCCCTCCCTCCAAGAAATCCCCACCTTGCTCTTGGGGTGACTCAAACTCACAACCTCTTGGTTGGAAGTGGAGGGTGTTCACCACTAGAGCAACCCACTATTGTCATGAAGAGTTGAGTCAGAGGAACTCGATTTTGCATCATATTTATGATGAGTAAATGTAAGGCCTTCAGTAGATATGTGTGCACTAGGATGTGTGAGCCTCTTGATAAGGAGCCCTAAGGCATGAATATCTATCTAACCCTATGGTAAAAAGCAACGAGAGAATCAGAAGATAGATACAAGTTTCAACAAGTAAAGAAGCTAGGTGAAGAAGGATACAAGGTACCCAGTTAGTGAAGATTATCTGTATTTACAATTCAGGCAGAGAAATATAAGCATTCTGAGTTACTTTCAACAATAACAAAGATATATTCACTTGACAACACCCATTTCAGTTATGCCCTGTGGGAGCTAACAGATATAATTTAAGAGAAGGATAGGATATCAGCATCCAACTGGGGTTAGAGTAACCCAAAATTGTGGATGGATTGTTATCATTAGCTCACATTTTCGAGGGATATTGCAAACATAATAATGGTTCTCCTTGTGCGACACCCAGATGGTGCACTCTAGAATAGTACAATCATATATGAATACTAGAATGTTCAAAAATTTTCGAAGATTGGCATTGGAATCCTAGAAGGGATAAATATTTACCTTTGTATGACTCTCGTCCTTAATAAAGAGAGAGTATTAGGCGACCCGAAGAGCCAGTGAGTTGAATCAAGGGGGGATAAAAGTGAAAGAATATTTTGAAGAAGTTTTCATAATAATGTGATATACAAAAATATTAGCAGGAGAATAAGAAGAAAGTAAATGAAGCATTATGAGTAAGATGTGATAAATGGATGATAACGATAAATCAAAATATGACAGGACTACAAATTCTATAGTCAAGTGAAGGTAAAGACAAGAAGTTACATGCTTTGAGACAATAAAAGAGTATAAGCCATAAAGTCATGTCCCCATTTCTAGAAATGACTTGATGACTCATACGTGATTACCAGAAGAAAAAGTTAGACCCATAGAGTAATAGAAATTAGTATGGGCAAGTGAATAAGATAAACTGAACATGAATTCGGGACCGAAGGATTTGATAATAGTTGACATCGTGAGAATTTCAGAGATCGCATTCTGAGCGATAAGTGAATGGACAATAGAAGAATAACTTTTGAAGGTCATTAAGGAAGATGTTTCCCTAAAACAAGTGCTGTGAGCAGAGTTAAGCTTAAGGGACTAAGTGTGCCAGTTACACTAGGTGCCACCTTTGTGTGTAAGAAATTAAATTATCTCTGGTACAGAAGGGTTACTGCAAGGCAAGTAAGAGTATGTGAAGATGTGAAAACACGCCAAATATGAAGAGGTGAAACATTTATAGGTAAATCTTCATAGCAATAAATGTTAGTACTCCCCTAAAGGGGGGAAGATGGTGTGATATGGTATTAAATCGGAGTTATGTGGTTAAGGTAACTATGGAATAGTAAAGAAAGAATGTGGCAAAAAGGCGAAAGGAATGAGATTGCATTTATTCAGATCCTACGAATATTATACGATTCCAGAACATTATGTAAGCATGACGACGGGGAGAGACAGTAAGGGTTCCATTACTAGATGTTATTAATAAATAAGTGCAAATGAACACTGGATACATAAGGAGCCAGTGTGCGGGATAAGTTAAGACAAAGGATATAATCCAAGAGAGATTACGCAGAATATAGATATGAGAATGGACTAACGTGTAGTTAGTAGTTGATTCAGGAAGAGCCTAGCCATGGCTAAACAAGAGGATATAGACAAATCAGCAGGTTGTGCAAGATAAACATAGTGAAACCAAACATAGGGAATTCAGTCTTGCAAATATGATGACATCGTAATCCTTGAGAAATATTGAGATAGGAGTTGGGGTTGTACAGTCAAAAATTTCAGTTTAGAATCAACCTTACGAGCATAAGGATACGGAGGTAAGTAATTAAGGATAATTATATGTGAGTAAGAACGTCAAAAAAAAAATTCTTTTGGGTATACGATGTAATAAGCTCGCAGCTTTACAGGAGTCAAAGGGTCTCTCTTAAGTACTACAAAGAAAGACTAGCTAAGAGAATAAGGAAGAAGGCTTCAACTTAAGCATAGTGACATAAGGAAGAAATGGTCTTGTAACAACAGTCTCACAACAACATTGCATGCACTCCATAAGAAAGTGGCACCTATCGTGGCTAATGAACGGGAAGAAAAAAAAATCAAAAGATGATATTTGAGATCATATGAGTTACAGGAAATTTCAGTATTTGTGGGCAATGAGATAAGCCATGTATTTATGCAACAAGTGGCAGAACAACCATGAAAAGTAATCGTTTATGTTTAAAGACAACTAAGAAAGCACAAGAAGAATTATCTGACCCACGATTTACATTTAGTCGCGGTGATTCATGCACTAAAGATGTGGAGGCACTATTTGTATGGCATTTATGTTGATATATATATGGATCATAAGAGCCTTCAATATATCTTCAATCAAAAGGAATTGAATTTACGCCAAAGGCGATGGTTGGAGCTACTAAAAGACTATGATGTTGATATTTTATACCATCCAGGAAAGGCGAATGTAGTAGCCGACGATCTCAACCGTAGATCTATAGGTAGCCTGTTATATTTACAGCCAGAGAAATGTGGGATAGCCCATGAGATTCATCAGCTAGCTAGTCTTGGAGTTCGATTACTGGACTCGGGTGATACCAGAGTTACTATTCAAGACACGATAATATCCTCTTTAGTAACTGAACTGAAGAAACGCCAGTATGAGGATCCTGTGCTAGCTCATTATAGAGATACATCCCCTCAAAAGGAGAATACACCATTTGAGATTACAGGAGATGGAGTCCTCAGATATCGATGTCGATTATGTGTTCTAATGCGGCAAGGTTGCATCAGCAGGTTATGGGAGAAGCTCACTATTTTCGTTATTCTATTCATGCAGGAGCGACGAAGATGTATCATTATATCAAGTGAATATACTGGTGGGATGGAATGAAGAAGGATATAGCAGAGTTTGTTGCTCAGTGCCCTAATTATCAGCAGGTTAAGATTGAGCCTCAGAAACCCGATGGATTATTATAGGCTATAGAGATTCCGACTTGGAAATGGGAAGTGATTAATATGGATTTCATCATAGGCTTACCTCGTACCCAACGTAAGTTCGATTCTATATGGGTTTTTGTCGATAGACTTACAAAAGCAGCCCATTTTTTGTCTGTCAGGACTACTTATTCAGTAGAGGATTATGCAAGGCTTTACATTAGGGAGATAATACGACTTCATGGTATCCCTATATTTATTATCTCAGATAGAGGTACTCAATTTACAGCTAATTTCTGGAGGTCCTTACAAAAGGATTGGGGACTCAGGTAAGTCTTAGTACAAGATTTCATCCCCAGACAGACGGTCAGGCTGAACGTACTATCCAGACACTGGAGGATATGCTACGGGCTTGTGTGATGGACTTCAGGAGTAGCTGGGATGATCATCTTCCACTTATTGAGTTTGCATATAATAATAGTTATCATTCCAGCATTCAGATGGCTCCATACGGAGCTCTTTACAGACGGAAGTGTAGGTCACCTATCAGATGGTTCGAGGTTGGGGAAACTAAGTCAGTAGGACCAGAGTTGGTACAACAGGTAGTTGAGAAGATTAATCTTATACGGGAAAGGCTATTAGCAGCTCAAAGTCGTCAGAAGTCCTATGCAGATAATCGATGATGAGACTTGGAGTTTCAGATAGATGACTGGGTATTCCTAAAGGTATCATCGATGAAAGGCGTTATGAGATTCGGTAAGAAAGGAAAGCTTAGCCCTTGGTATATTGGACCTTATAAGATTATACGCAAAGTAGGCCAAGTAGCTTATGAGTTAAACTTGCCTTCCAAATTGGAGTCCGTACATCCAGTATTTCATGTGTCTATGCTCTGTAGGTGTATTGGAGATCCCTTTAAAGTCATTCCAATTGACGATGTTCAGGTTACAAAGCAACTATTATATGAGGAAGCTCCCATTGCTATACTAGATAGACAAGTTCGGAGATTAAGAACTAAGGATGTAGCTTCGGTTAAAGTACTTTGGATTAATAATAATGTGGAGGAGATGACTTGGGAAGTTGAAAAATAAATGAAGACTAGGTATCCTCACTTGTTTCCACTTCCAGAGGAGGATCAGACTGAGACATCACAGCCTTTAGGTACGTATATGGTACTTGATTCTTATGTTAGTTATTGTTATTGGTCGTGTGAGGCCATTGGTGTTATTGATGATTGTGGCCCTGTGTGGCTTTGTATTGTTGGGTTTACTATGTGAAAGGTTGATAGTATTACCGTTACAGAGGAGACTCTGCCAAAATTTCTATAGATTTCTAGGAGTTTAACATTCGAGGACGAATGTTTCTAAGGGGGGAAGATTGTTACACCCTATGCGTTCCAATGTGACGTAATGAATATTAGACTTGTTAATTATTATTTAGGTGATTTTAAAGTCATAATATGGCTATATATGATGTTTGGATAAAAAATATAAAGTTTGAAAAAAATCGGATTAAAGTTGCGGAAAAAACGACTAAGGATTTGCCTTGTAACATAGCTTTTTGAGAAATATATTTCGTGTGAGATCATTTTGGGACATATTATATACCAAATTAAAGGTCTTGAAATGTAGTTTCCAACGCTCTTAACCATTCATTCATACGACACTCGGATAAAACATTATAAGCGTTGGAAGAAGGGCCAATCATAGGGTGCCAAGTAGCACCTTTTTGACTTTTTTAAAAAATGGGATATTTACATCTCATCTCGTCTATTTCTCCATTATGTTAAGGCTATCCCTCCTTTGCCTTTTGGCATGATCCGTACGATACAAACGAAATGAGCAAATACGCAACTTTCATAAATGACTCTATTCATAGAAATACTAGGGATGTCTATATTCTTGATTCCCCATGTGTCTTATTATTCTATCATCTGTTCATGGGTCTCAGAAAAATACGCAAGTTGATAAAATTTATTTTATGATATTAATCAAAGGCATAGTGATCTTATGACATTTTGAGAAATCTTATTAACGTACTTCTTATGCATTTCATTCATGTATACATGTACATTGAACCATGAACAGATGTCGTTATATATGTGTATATTATATGTATATGGGATATGGAAAAAGGTTATGGCGTTATATACGCACCACCACCTGATCAGCTGGTATACGTTGATGATTTTGCCCATAGTAGCTGAGATGATATGATGGGATGCCCTCAGGGGCTTGATGATGTTATGTACGCATATACCTATGCATGGTATGACATTTATACGCACATGCATGACATTATAAATTTTCATGATTCACAGAGCTATTCATAATTACAGGTTGAGTTCTTTACTCCATGTTTCTTTCATGTCTTTTATATACTACTGTCATGCCTTACATACTTAGTACTTTAATTGTACTGACGTCCCTTTTGCCTGGGGATGCTGCGTTTCATGTCCGCAGGTCCCGATAGACAGGTCGAGAGTTCTCCAAGTAAGCTATCAGCTCAGCGGAAGATGTTGGTGCGCTCCATTTGCTCCGGAGTTGCTTATTTGGTCAGTATGATTCGGACGTGTATTGTTTAGTATGGCGGGGCCCCGTCCCGACCTTTATGGTATTTATCTACTTTTAGAGGCTTGTAGTCATATTCCATGTACGTAAAAGATTATATGGCCTTGTCGGCCTACGTTTAGTGTACGAGTAATCATTTTGGTCTTATAGGCCCAAGTTGGTATTACATATTTTATTCTAGTTATCCTACGACAGCCTTTCCGTCTCATTTACCCATGATAGCATGATACCAAAAGATACGTTATGTTGTTATTCGGTAGAGTAAGGTACCGGGTGCCCGTCGCGGCCCATCGGTTTGGGTCGTGACAGACGAATTCTCAGTCTGCTCACTTGAACGTCGAGGAAGAGTAGTCTGGCCATCATTGTAAAAACAATAATCTAGTGCTTAGCAATGAGGCTTCCCCTGCTGATCCCAACAGAGTCCCAGCTGCAGACTCAGTCGATGCTAACTCGAAATTGTCCATCGATGCCAACCTACCTACCGACCCTGAGGAGTCCGACCAACGGCTCAAGGAGCACCCAAAGACGAAGGCGACGGAGTTACTCTGCGAGTGATTTTCGAAATATTGCAGGCTCAACAAACAGTGATAGCCCAGCAGCAAAGTCAAAGTCGCGCCCCCAACAGAGTTGAGCCCAAACTATCCAGGGAAATCACCCGAAGAAATGAGCAGATCGCCGAAAGGCCGGGTGGAACTAAGGCTGGTGTCAATCCCGAAGTAATAAAAATGCTTAAAGCATTGACGAAGCGGGTGGAGTCAGGTCAAAAGAAAATTGAGTCTAAGGACAAGAGGGTGGAGACATATAATTCCAATACTGAAAGGCCCAGACTCCAAAATTTTTATCCAGAAGCCTTTTCCTCCAAGCGCGGAACCAAAGCCAATCCCGAAAAGGTTTTGTATGCCCGATATTCCAAAATATAACGGAACCACGGATACGAATGAACATGTGACCTCCTACACGTGTGCCATCAAAGGTAATGACTTGAAAGGCGACGAGATCGAGTCAGTGTTATTAAAGAAGTTCGGGGAAACTATGTCAAAAGGGGCAATGATATGGTACCACAACTTGCCCCCAAATTCCATTGATTCATTCACTATGCTCACGGATGCCTTTGTAAAGGCTCATGTCGGGTCCATCAAGGTCAAGACCAGAAAATCAGATCGTTTCAAGGTTAAGCAAAGGGACAACAAGATGCTCGGGAGTTCGTATCAAGATTTCAAATAGATCGGATGGACTTACCACCAGTTGCGAACGATTGGGCCATTCAGGAATTCACTCAGGGACTTAACCCCTGAAGCTGCTTGGCTTCGCAACAGCTGAAACAAAACTTAGTAAAGTACCTGGCGGTAAATTGGGCCGACGTCCACAACAGGTACTAGTCAAAAATTAGAGTCGAGGACTACCAACTCGGAGCCCCTTCTGGGTCCGTCTATCCTATCAGAACCAACGACAGGCCTAAGAGAGTCGTCGATCATGAATCAGGGCCGGTCAGAGATCGGTACCAACCATACAATGCAGATTGAAAAGGAAATGGGTCCGGGCGCAACACTACAAGGAACAAAAAGAGAGGCGATCGAAGGCCCAAAAGCCAAGGTCTGATGACCAAAAATGGTTTCGACAGGCTACTCGGGGGAAGGGAAGCACCATGATTATCGGAGTATAACTTCAACGTTAATGCAACCGGCATCGTATCAGCCATTGGGCGTATCAAGGAAACCAAGTGGCCTCGACCATTGTAGTCTGACCCTACTAAGAGAGATCCTAACCTGCTGTGTAAATATCTTGGAACTCATGGCCACAGGACCGAGGACTGCCGACAGTTGAGAGAAGAGGTCGCTCGTTGTTCAACAACGGGCATCTTTGAGAATTTCTGAGTGATCGGGCCAAAAATCACTTCAGGAACATGGACTATAACAAATAGACCGAGCAAGAAGATCCTCAACACGTCATCAACATGATCATTGGAGGGGTTCCCCCAGGGACCGATGATAAAGCGCACTAAAGTCTCCATCATGAGGGAGAAACGCACCAGAGATTATATCCGGGAGGAACCATTTCGTTCAACGATGAGGATGCCGAAGGCATCGTACAACCTCATAATGATGCGCTGGTGATATCTGTACTTATCAACAAATCTTGGGTTAAATGTTTGTTGATTGATCCAACCAGCTTGGCCAACATCACCAGGTCGAGGGTCGTCGAGCAGTTGGGGTTACAAGATCAAATAGTACCGGCGGTCTCGGTGTTGAATATATTTAATATGGCATGTGAAACTACTAAGGGAGAAATAACTTTACCAGTGAATACCGTCGGGACAATTCAAGATACAAAATTCTACGTGATCGAAAGGAACATGAGGTATAATGCCTTATTCGGAAGGCCATGTATTCACAACATGAGGGTAGTACCCTCGATACTACACCAGACACTAAAGTTCCCTACGCCAGGAGGAATCAAAACAGTCTATGGAGAAAAGCTGGCCACAAAAGAAATGTTCGCAGTCAACGAGGTGATCCCAGTGCCCGCGATCTCGACATAAAAGAACACGGAGCCGACCCAGAAGAAAGAAATTAAATAGCAATCATCGATACCGGCCCTGACCGAACCAGAAGACCGATGAATAGGCAATGAGGATGATTACGGAGTTCCTAAGTCATTCATTGCTCCCGATGATTTCGATGCCCCTAAATCAACGATCGAGGAGCTGGAGCAAGTCATATTGATCGAACACTTTCCCGACCGGAAGATACACCTGAGCACGGGGTTAACTTCCGAGCTTAGGAAAAAACTCATTGAATTTCTTATATTAACATAGATTATTTTGCTTGGTCCTATCTTGACATGACAGGGATCCCGCCGGAGGTAAGCACTCATAAGCTGAGTTTGGACCCGAAGTTCCACCCAGTTAAGCAGAAATGGAAACCGCAATCTGAAGCCAAGCACACTTTCATCAAGGACGAGGTATCTAAACTCCTTAAAATAGGATCCATTCGGGAAGTTAAGTACCCGGATTGGTTAGCCAATGTAGTGGTAGTACCTAAAAAAGGAAATAAGCTAAGAATGTTTGTAGATTATAAAGATTTAAACAAGGCATGTACTAAAGATTCTTTTCCTTTGCCTAATATCGATCGGATGATCAACACGACGGCCGGGCACGAGATACTCAATTTTCTCAACGCCTATTCCAGGTACAACCAAATTTGGATGGACCCGGGCGATCAAGAAAAAACTTCCTTTATCACTAAATTTGACACCTATTGTTATAACGTAATGCCATTCAGATTAAAGAACACTGGTGCCACCTATCAACACCTAGTAAACCGGATGTTCGAAGAACATATAGTAAAATCAATGGAAGTTTATATTGACAACATGTTAGTTAAGTCCCTGTGAGCAGAGGACCATTTGAAACATTTGCAGGAAACCTTCGACATATTGAAGGAATACAATATGAAGCTGAGCCCGGAAAAGTGCGCATTTGGGGTCGGATACGGAAAATTTCTCGGGTTCATGGTATCCAATCGGGCGATCGATATCAATCTCGATAAAATTAAAGCCAAAGAAGACATCACCATGGTGGACAACGTCAAGGCCATCCAGAGGCTGACTGGCATATAGCCGCCTTGGGATGTTTCATATCGAGGTCCTCGGACAAAAGCCATCGATTCTTCTCACTGTTGAAAAAGAAGAATAACTTTTCATGGACCACATAATGCCAACAAGCTTTGGAAGTACTCAAGCGGTACCTCTCGAGTTCCCCCTGCTCCACACTCCGAAGGCGGATGAACAACTGTACCTTTACTTGGCAGTTTCAGAAGTGGCGATAAGTGGAGTCTTAGTGAGGGAAGAGGAAGGTAGGCAATTCCCTATTTATTATGTCAGTAGGACCCTAGGCGAGGCCGAAATAAGGTATCCTCACTTGGAAAAATTGGCACTTGCTTTGCTAAGCGTCTCCAGAAAGTTGAAACCGTACTTTCAATGTTACCCCATATGTGTCATAACCTCTTACCCACTGAGGAACATCATGCACAAGCCCGAGCTATCGGGCCAGTTAGCCAAATGAGTCGTCAAAATTAGCAGGTACGATATCTAGTATCGACCCCGAACTGCCATAAAATCTTAAATTTTGGCCGACTTCGTGGCTAACTTTACGCTGACCTTAGTGACCGAAGTCGAAAGAGAATTAATGTTAGCCTCGGGGATTACCTCGGGAATTTGGACCCTTTTTACGGATGGTGCCTCAAATGCAAAAGGGTCCGGGCTCCGTATCGTGCTGAAGCTCCCTACGGGAAATGTAATTAGGCAGTCTATTAGAACTGTGAAATTGACTAATAATGAGGCCGAGTATGAGGACATGATTGCAGGTCTTGAATTGGCTAAAAGCCTGCGACTGAGGTGGTCGAAGCTAAGTGTGATTCCCTCCTTGTGGTAAATCAAGTCAATGGGAAGTTCGAAGTAAAGGAGGAACGAATGCGAATGTATTTAGACAAGTTACAGGTAACGCTACATCAATTCAAGGAATGAACCCTACAACACGTGCGCCGAGATCAAAATAGCGGGGCCGATGCTCTGGCTAACTTGGGGTCATCGGTTGATGACGATGAATTCAGTTTGGGAACAGTCATACAGCTGATCACGCCAAACTATGCCTTATAAAAAGGACTAAGCGGTTGTTGCAAATATAATCCGGTTTATAAGTCCGGAGTCGAATACCACATAAAACTAAGGCTTAGCTACAGTTGTTCAATATTTCTAAGAAACATTATAAATATTTGATTTTTATTTCTACTAATTAACTAACAAATATTATAAAGCAGTAAAATTATCAACTAACAAGGATGAAATTGGAGACAAGCCTAAGGAGGTCCAGAGTTATGATTTCCCCAATTGTAGGAATCCTTCCCGCTACGCCTTCTATAATTTTGCCTAAGTATTCTCTACCGATCGTGAGTACTTTGGGTGTTGTGGTTCTCTCTCGAGCAACTACCATAATTTACTAGATGTATTCTCTCAAACTACGCTAATTGGCACTAATTCACTGGTCACTACGATCGCACCAAGGTTTCGTTATCTTTAATCCCACCTTTAAAACCCCCGTATTGATCTCTCACATATGCTAGGAGTGATGTTGTTCAATAACTACCTAAATGCATACTCTCTTTCGAGCAATATACACACTAAATAGGCACAATTGATTGAATGGCCATTCAATCAACAATAATAAACACGTAGTTGAACAAGTAGAGGAATCCAACAACTCAATTATATAAAAACATAACAAGAATTTATCCTACAAAAGGTTCTATCAAAACTCTAGATAACAAATTAGATATTCATAATAGTATGCAAAACTACAATACTAGAATTCATAACCAATACTGAAAATAGGAAGAAGGAAGTGAAAAATTCATAGAAGAATTCGACGCCTTGCTCCTAGCGTGTTCTTGCCTCTTTAGGCCGAATCCCCTCTCAACATCATCCTCCTTGGTGGAGTCTGTCCCTTAAAAATGCCCCCCCTCTTCAGAAATATTTAGGGATTATTTATAGGCTAGTGTTGAAGTCCTAGAATCCAAATCCGGGTCAGAGTCTTTTAAATCGCGAATTTTAATTACCTAGCTATAGACCTCGCGAAGCCTGATCTGTAGCGCGGTCAAGCTGGCTATAGACCTTACGAAGCCTGGTCTATAGCGCGGTCAACCTGGCTATAGACTCACGAAGCCTGGTCTGTAGCACAGTCAAGCTAGCTATAGACCTCGCGAAGCCTGGTCTGTAGTGCGGTCAAGCTAGCTATAGACCTCGCGAAGCCTGTTCTATAGCACTGTCAACATGGTTATAGACCTCGCGAAGCCTGCTATATAGCGCGGTCAACCGGGCTATAGACCTCGTGAAGCCTGGTCTATAGCACGGTCAACCTGGCTATAGACCTCGCAAAGCCTGGTTTGTAGCACAGTTTGGGTACTTGTCATTTTTGTGCTCCTTTCTTGCATTTTCGTCCTCGTTTTGTGCAGTTATCACTCATCTTTGTCTTCCGATGCTCCTACATATAAAATAACATAATTTAGCTCAAACGTCGCACAATTAACTACTAAAATAACAACATGTAAGGCGAGTAATATACTAAAAGTATAGCATTTTGGCCTAACATCACCACCCTACACTTATACATTGCTCTTCCTCGAGTCAACCACCAATTCCTAGAGCACCTTATATTCGTTTAGAACATTCGAATAACACCATACCTATGACTGTGGTTAGCAACAATTAAACTTCAGCATATGCCTTCAACACACACTTCCCTTTACTCTTTGCCATACTTCAAAAATTTATTCAACACAAGGCAACATGTTTATAACAATCCTGACCTCACAAACCGATTCCGTATCACAATGCATTCATGGCTTGAACACTTAACATCATAGAGACATCTAATAACGTCACCTATCCCTTGCGAAATTATGTGCCCTCACAATAAGAACAAGAGAGTAAGTTGAATCCACACACTCAAATCAAATGCTCAAATATATTTTAAGGACTCGAATAAATCAAAGAAATTCCTCACTCTCGCAAAGAAGTCACATGCATGCACAAAGTACCATAGGCTTGCCCATTATGTAAACCTCTACTAATGTAGGCGTGCTCGATCTAAAATCAAGTATGACTTTTCCATGGTTGAAACGTGGACTAAGGGAAGGGTAAGATATATTTTGGATTAGTGGTTCATCCTTTCAAACACTTTAACACATCACATAATAAACTTTAAGCGCAAATTTTTCAATCCACTTCAATTTTACAAACATTATCACCCCCAAAGATATTTTCTCTTTCTTTAAGCACTACATTAATTCATACATACTAGCAAGGACAAGATATGCTTATTTTCCTTTGCTACATATTTTTTTTTCTTTTCAACAATACTTTTTTTTCTACCATTACTGCTAGTGGTGTATTCCTTACAATACAAGTGCACATTTCTTTCTTTCATTGGTTCCACTCAAAAGCCACCCGAGTTTCATCCTTACTTTTTTTAGCGATCATTTTACAATTAAAGTGCTTTAAGAGATAAAATGATTAAAACAATGATAATTAAGAATAAATGGGTATAGGCTTTTAATGTGGTTGCCAAATAAAATTTTATAGGCTCAAAAGGGTTGACTAGGGATAATTTTTATTGTGGTAAGCATTAAGCTCAAACAAATCAAAGAAAGCCTAAAATCATTTTTCAAACCGAGCAAAACCTAAAATTTCGCTTCAACTCACATGTCGGGCAAGTTCTAGACTCTAATGCAATGACACAAACTATATAATTTCTCACACCACATACATGGCACATGACTCACTAAGGACTGTTCCATTCCAATTGTCAAACAATTACAAGTATTCACGGAGCCACAAAATATTAAGCATTAAGCACAAAGTGACACAAGCCAAGAAAATGAGACATAGGCATCAATAAACATGCTATCTAACTCAACAAGGCATCATAAGCATTTCAAACTATAGGGAAGGTAATATACATGCTAGAGCCTAAATATGCTACTATCAAACAAGTCAAAAGGATGCTTAAAAATGTCATCTTCCTTCTTTTATTCCCTAAATCCTAACTTACTCTAAAAATAAAAAAAATAAAAACTACTACCCGGTTCAACTACATCCCGTGAAAAAGAACCGAGGCACAAAGAAAAATCACGAGGGATCATTACTACCTAAAATAATAAAAAGACATATTTTTTTAGATTTTTTTGTTTTTCATTTTTTTTGTCGGACTTTAAACTCTCAAGAAAATTGTCTAGGATATCCATCGTAGGGAAAAGTCCAATCTTTTTCCATTTTTTTAAAAAATCATTATTCAATTAAACTAACACAACTAAAATAGCATAGAAAGTCACCTAGAGACAATCTCCTCACCCCACACTTAAAAATTGTGCATTGTCCCCAATGTACACTATACTAATAAGAGGGTAAAAGAAACTCCCTGGTAGGCCAACGATTGAAGCACTAGCAGTTTATGGAGTACTCAGACTTCTCCTAGGCCTGGTCCTTTGTGCGGGTACCTCACACTTAGTTCCAACCATCTGGTTTGCTGTAGCATCCTTCCAATAGCTTTACTTTCCATGTTTCTAGAAAATAAAAAATCGACACTACAAAAATAATATAAAAAAAATAAAAACAAAATAAAATAAAAGAAAGAAGTAAAGCTGGGTTGCCTCCCAACACGCGCTTGATTTAACGTCGCGGCACGACGTGAATCAATTTTACCACTTTTCTCTCCACTTCGAACTTATGAATTGGACCCAAGTTTTGGTTCAAGCTTATGATTATGCTCCTGGGGTGGTGGAACGAATCTAAATGTCCCAAGGAAACAATGTAGTATTCTGCACTTCTTGGCCTGACTCTATTTCTATATCATCATCCAAACACAATGTGGAAAAATGCTTGGAGTGTGGACCAATGCTCTCAACTACATGAATATTGGGACTGTCTACATACTCAACACCAATGACACTAGAGTCAACTAAATATGTATCCTCAATATCCTTGGTTGACTTTAGTATTTCTTCTACATCGTCGACATCCTCAAATTCTAGTTTGATTGATTGTTGATGTTCTACTCTGACCTCCTCCATTAGAACCTCAATTTCGGTATCTAATACATGCTCTTCTTGGCTACTATCCACAATATTGGCTTCTTCGGTATCTAAACTAGTTGGCTCACTTGTGCCTCCAAGTTGCGAATAGTAGCATCTTGCCTTTGTATGTGCAGTTGTTTCTCATTATTTTATTCCACAAGGCACTTTAGTATATCCTTGATCTCTTTCAGGTCATCATCCATGGGTTTTTTGTTCCTATTAACTTCACAAAACAAAGAAGAACCATCAAACTAAGGGGTTGGGGGAAGATAAGAAATATAAGCACAACCATGAAAGTGACCATCTTGACCACCACACATATCACATACATTCCACACATAAGATTGAGTTGGTGCACATAACTCGCTCTCGGAAATATTTTGACAATTTTGCCACAAGTGGTTTCCTCTACAATACATACAAGGAAGATCAATAGTAGAATTACCAACATCTAAACTCCCATAATTCCACGATGCCATATTTCTCAAATTAATAAGTAAAACAAAAATAGAAAAAATCAAATACAAGAAAACAAAAATAGAAGTTCAAACTTGAAACCTAGCAATATGTATACATACAGCTACACTGTTAGTTCCCCGGTAACGACGCCAAAATTTGATCACGCCTAACTATGCCTTATAAAAATGACTAAGCGGTCGTTGCAAATATAATCTGGTTTACAAGTCTGGAGTCGAATCCCACAGAGAACTAAGGCTTAGCTACAATTGTTCAATATTGCTAAGAAACACAAGTCCAAACAATTTCCTAGTTACAAAGATTTGATTTTTATTTCTAATATTTAACTAACAAATATTATAAAGCAGTAAAATTATCAACTAACAAGGATGAAATTGGAGACAAGCCTAAGGAGGTTTAGAGTTATGATTTCCCTAATTGTCGGAATCCTTCCCGCTACGCCTTCTATAATTTCGCCTAAGTATTCTCTACCGATCGTGAGTACTTTGGGTGTCGTGGCTCTCTCTCGAGCAACTACCACAATTTACTAGATGTATTCTCTTAAACTACGCTAATTGGCACTAATTCATTGCTCACTACGATCACACCAAGGTTTCGTTATCTCTAATCCCACCTTTAAACCCTCCATATTGATCTCTCACATACGTTAGGAATGATGTTGTTCAACAACTACCTAAATGCGTACTCTCTCTCGAGCAATATACATACTAAATAGGCACAGTTGATTGAATGGCCATTCAATCAACAACAATAAACATGTAGTTGAACAAGTAGAGGAATCCAACAGCTCAATTATATAAAAACATAACAAGAATTTATCTTACAAAAGGTTCTATCAAAACTCTAGATAAAAAATTAGCTATTCATAATAGTATGCAAAACTACAATACTAGAATTCATAACCAATAATGAAAATAGAAAGAAGGAACTGAAAAACTCACAGAAGAATTCGCTGCCTTGCTCCTAGCGTGTTCTTGTCTACTTAGGCCGAATCCCCTCTAAAAAATGTCCTCCTTGGTGGAGTCTTCCCCTAAAAAATGGCTCCCCCTCTTCAGATATGTTTAGGGAGTATTTATAGGCTAGGGTTGAAGCCCTAGAATCCAAACCCAGGTCGAAGTCTTTTAACCCGCGACTTTTAATTACCTGGCTATAGACCTCGCGAAGCCTGGTCTGTTGTGCGGTCAAGCTGGCTATAGACCTCGCGAAGCCGGGCATATAGCGCGGTCAATCTGGCTATAGACCTCGCGAAGCCTGGTCTATAGCGTGTCAAGCTGGCAATAGACCTCGCGAAGCCAGGTCTATAGCATGGTCAGCCTTGCTATAGACCTCGCGAAGCCTGGTCTATAGCGCGGTCAACCCGGCTATAGACCTCGCGAAGCCTGCTCTGTAGCACAGTTTGGGTACTTGTCATTTTAGTGCTCTTTTATTGCATTTTCATCCTCGTTTTGTGTAACCTTCACCCGTTTTTGTCTTCCGATGCTCCTACACATAAAACAACATAATTTAGCTCAAACCTCGCACAATTAACCACTAAACTAACAACATATAAGGCGAGTAATGTACTAAAAGTGTAGAATTTTGGACTAACATCAACAACTCATGAAATCGGTGGTAGAAGAAGGCAATGTCGAAGTAAACTCAACGATTTTAACCTGGGATTGGAGGAAGAAGTACATAGACCACTTGAAAACTGGGAAATTGCCCTCGGATACCAAAGAATCGAGATCCCTACGTACCGAGGCTATCAGATTTAGCTTGGTTGAAGGGGCATTGTTCAGTAGAATGCTCGACGACCCGTTAGCCAGATGCTTGGGGTCGGGAAATATCGAGTATTCCTTGAGAGAAGTTCACGAAGGCACTTGCAGAAACCATTCGGGGGCAGAATCTTTGGTTCAGAAATTAATCAAGGCTGGCTATTATTGGACCGAAATAGAGAACGATGCGAAAGACTTCATACGAAAATGCGACGACTACCAGAGACACGCACCGATGATCCATCAACCAGGGGAGCTACTACACTCAGTCCTGTCCCCATGGCGGTTTATGAAATGAAGGATGGACATCGTCGGTCCCCTGCCATGGGCACCCGGTAAAGCTAAATTCATACTTGTTGGCCCAAGAAAGAGAATAGTTTTAAAGATTGACAAAGGAACTCCGATATGAACCAGATCCATCACTGGCAGACATAAACACCGGCAGAGTCAAGATACATGAGGTGCACATGCAGGAGATAAGCGTATTTTGGTAGAATGAGATATCTCCTGATCGAAAAGATTGCAAAAATAATAAGGAGAAGGACTCCTTATTTAGTAAGAACAGTATCTAAGATAAGGAAGGATTTAGGAGTTGAGTTTAACTAGAACTCTTCCACCAAGGAAGAGTAGCATTAGGATTCTAGTTAATTCTCTATCTACTAACTCCTATATATTGCAGAATGTTCTTATTGTACAGTGATGCACAAAAGCAGAAGTTAAATGTGAATTGAGAGCAAAATAGCAAGGAATTTTGCAAGCAGTTCGTATGTGATTTAAGTGTGAGAACCTGAAGCGACATGAACCAGATAGAAGAACCAACTCCAAGTGTCTGTCTTTTATTCTAGTTCAATTGTAGTAGGTGTTTTCATATTGTACCTTTCAGCTTTATCTAGAGGCAATTATAATAGGTACTTACAGTATTCAAGTTAGAGTTAACTTGAAGTTGTCGCAACAGTTAGAGGCTGGTTGCCACAACGGGATTAGAGGTAATCTTAGGTTTACAAAAGTGTTTTGTAAATGCAGTTTTTGGCTCAGTGATTTAGTGGAGAGTTTGGGAAAATCCTACTGGGAAGTAGGTCGTGGTTTTTTCATCTTTTGAGCCAGGTGTTTTCCACGTAAAAATCTATGTGTTCTTTATTTATTTTCTCTACTTATTATGCCACAACAGTAGTAGTTGGAACACATAGAAGAACCAGGTCCTTCTATAATCTGTGCACTTGAAAAATTGGACACCACACAAATCACCCCCCCTCTTGTGTGGTATTGACGTATAAAACATTAATTGGTATCAGAGCAGGTTATCCTTGAAGAGGCTAACACCTTAGGAGAAGATCAAGATGAATACACCACCTAGAAACTGGGAAGGACAATCCACTGCTAGGCCACCACTCTTCAATGGCCAGTACTACTCCTGATGGAAAAACAGAATGAGAGACCACATCATAGGAGAAGACTATGAACTATGGGACATTGTCACAGATGGTCCATTGGCTATCATGAAGATAAATGACGAAGGAGAAGAGGTGCCAAAAACAAGAGCTGACTGCACTGCTGACTACTTGAGGAAATGGGAGAAGAATGCTAAGGCCAAGAAATGGCTTGTGTGTGGACTTGGTCCAGACGAGTACAGCAGAATTTAAAGTTGTACTACTGCTAAGGAAATTTGGGACACCTTGCAAGTGGATCATGAAGGAACTGCTCAGGTGAAGAGGTCCAGAGGTACTTTACTATATTCTCAATACGAGAATATCTCTATGAAGGAAGGAGAGACTATCCAAGAGATGTATACAAGGTTCACCACACTGACTAATGAACTGAAGTCTCTTGGAAGGACTCTTCTTGAAGGAGACAAAGTTGAGAAGATTCTGACTAGGGTTCTACCAGTTTCTTGGGAAAGCAAAATCACTGCAATTCAGGAATCTAAGAACATTTCAACTCTTAGGTTGGATGAGCTAATTGGAAATACCACTACTTATGAACTTAGAAGGCAGACCATGAAGATGGATGTGCCCAAGAAGGAAAGAATCCTGGCACTCAGAATCACTGAAGGTGCTGATCTGGAGGAAAATGAAATGGCTATGATCACCAAGGATTTCAAAAAATACCTTATGATAGGAAAAGGTTCTTCAAGAGGTGGAAATTATAACAAAGCAAGGGTTTCTGAAAAAACAACCAATGGAGGCTGCTACAAGTATGGGAAGACTGATCATCACATCAAGAACTGCCCTCAATGAGAAATTGAATGGAAGAAGGAAAGATATGAATGAAGGAACATGAAGAAGGAACATGTTCATCCCAAGAAGAACAAAGGATCAACAAAGGCTATGGTTGCTGCTTGGGGAGAAAGTTCATATAAGGAATCTGATGATGAAGATGGAGATGAACAAGAACTTATGGCAATTGTAGAATCAGATGAGGAATCTGAGGTAAGTATAATTCATCTCAAAGACAAGATAAAGTTTTTGTCTAAAGAAAAACTCTCTAAATTATTGCTAGATTTCATTGATGAATCTGAGGTAATAAATAAAGAATAAGAACAGTTGTCTAAGGATTGTGTGATTTTAAAAGCAAAGTTTAAGAACCTGGAGCTCAGAGTTAGTGAGACTGTGAGTGAAAATACTACTCTGAAGAACCAGGTTCATACATTTGAAGCAAATGTTCTTGAGTTAAAATCTAAAAATCTAAAACTGAAACTAGGAACCAGTAAGAAGACAACTGATTGCACACAACTCACCTTAGAAGAAAATGTAGGCAAATTGAAAGATGAGTTGCATAGGAAGGAGGAGAAGGTAAAAGTGCTAAAGGAGGATCTAGGCAAGGTCAATCATGAACTAGACAGAACTAGTAAATGGAACAAGTCCTCCGATGCTTTGTCATGGCTACAGGAACATCACAGTAGCAATAAAAGAGGACTTGGTTTTGGGAATCCGCTACTTAAGTGGGATCCTAAAAACAAGTACCACACACTTACTGATAACAAGATTTGTACTCACCGTGGTAAGACTGGTCACTATAAAAGTGAATGTAACGCAAAAGAAAGGGCCAGTCAAAAGAACAAAAAATTTGTTCAAGGCAAGAATTGGTTACCAAGTTGGGCTAAAAGGAATTTTATTCATCCTTTTGATTATAGAAAGGGACCCAAACTAGTTTGGGTTCCTAAGACTAACCTCTGATTTCCTTTTTTAGGTTCAAGTGAAGGGGAGCAACCAAATATGGTACATGGACAGTGGCTGCTCAAAGTATATGACAGGAAACAAGGAGCAGTTCCTTTCACTTGAGGATCTCAAAGGAGGAAATGTCTCCTTTGAAAATGGAAAGAAAGGTGAAATCATTAGGGTTGGTAAGGTAGGTAAGGATGACTCTCATTCCATTGAGAATGTCTACTTGATAGACGACTTGAAGTATAGCCTAATCAGTGTGTCACAATTGTGTGATAGAGGTAACTTAGTAGCATTTACCTCTACTAAATGTTTTGTGATAAATCTTATCACTGACAAGATTGGTTTGCAGGGTAAAAGAGTGAATAATATATATATTATAGATTTGTCCACCCTCTCAAAGAATGAATTAACTTGCTTAAGTGTGCTGGATAGTGATCCCCTCATTTGGCATAAGAGGCTTGGACATGCAAGTCTATGTCAACTCAACAAATTTGTCTCCAAGGACTTGGTGATAGGACTGCCTAACATTAAGTTCAAGGAAGGAAAAGTTTGTGAGGCTTGTGCAAGGGGGAAGCAGGTAAGATCCTCTTTTAAATACAAGAAAGTGGTAAGTACCACCAGAACGATGGAACTGGTTCATATGGTTCTCTGTGGTACAATGAGAACATTAAGTAGAGGTGGTAAGAGATATGTGATGGTGCTTGTTGATGATTATTCTAGGTTTACCTGGACACTGTTTTTAACATATAAAGATGAAGCATTTGACATGTTCACTTACTTTGTTAGAAAAACTCAGAAACAATTAGGAAATCAACTCGCATCAATTAGGTTTGATCATGGTACTGAATTTGAAAATGATAAATTTGCTGAATTTTGTGATGTGCATGGCATAGATCATAATTTTTCTGCCCCTAGAATTTCACAACAAAATGGATTAGTTGAAAGAAAGAATATGACTCTTGAAGATATGGCTAGGACTGTGCTTCTTTCTAGTAAGCTGCCCCATAGCTTCTGGGCAGACGCTGTAAATACTGTATGCTATATCATAAATAGGTGTATGACAAGACCTCTAGTAGAGAAGACTCCCTATGAGTTACTTAAAGGAAGAAAACCAAATATATCCCATCTTAGGGCATTTGGATGTAAGTGCTTTGTGCACAACAATGGAAAAGACTCTTTAGGCAAGTTTGATCCCAGAAGTGATAAGGGAGTATTCTTGGGATATTCTTCACATAGTAAAGCATATAAGGTATATAACAAAAGAACTATGTGTGTTGAAGAAAGTGTTCATGTGATTTTTGATGAAACTAACATTCTTTCTGAGAGACAGGGACATGATGATGAAGCGATTGGGCTGGTAAGAAACTTAAATGAAACCACATCCTAGACTGAAACTGCACTGGAAGAAGGAACAGGTGATGGAACAGGTCCTTCTACCCAGGGCAACCTGACAGGGGGAATAGAACAAAGAGGAAATATTTCTCAAACCTCAAGAGAACCTGTCCATGAACCCGTTCCATAGCAACAAAGCATTGAAAGAACATCAAGGGGAAACCGGTTGGTTGTGAAACCTTACAAGTATCAAAGTTCTCATCCCATTGAGAACATAATTACTGATCCAACCTCTGGAATCAAAACCAGATCTTCATTAAAGAATCTTTGTGCTTTTGATGCTTTCTTATCTCTTAATGAACCTAAAAACGTTGTTGAGGCTTTGCAGGATACAGACTGGGTAAGTGCAATGCAAGATGAACTCAACCAATTTGAAAGGAGTCAAGTTTGGCATCTGGTGCCAACACCCTTGGACAGATCAGTAATTGGCACAAATGGGTCTTCAGAAACAAACTTGATGAAGATGGAACTGTTACAAGGAACAAGGCAAGATTGGTGGTTCAAGGATATAGCCAAAATGAGGGCATTGACTATGATGAAACCTTTGCTTCAGTTGCAAGGTTGGAAGCAATAAGACTTCTCATAGCCTTTGCTGCTTATATGGAATTCACCCTCCACCAGATGGATGTCAAGAGTGCCTTACTCAATGGCTATCTAAAGGAAGAAGTGTTTGTCAAGCAAGCTCCGGTGTTTGAAAGCAAGGAGAGTCCTGATCATGTGTACAAGCTTGACAAAGCACTTTATGGGCTCAAGCAAGGTCCAAGAGCATGGTATGAAAGATTATCAAAGTTTTTGCTTGAGCATGACTACAAGAGAGGTAAAATTGACAATACTTTGTTCTTGAAATAAAAAGGTAAAGATCTCTTGGTAGTTCAGATATATGTTGATGATGTAATCTTTGGAGCAACTACTGATAAGTTAAGTAAAGATTTTGCTAAACTAATGGGGAGTGAATTTGAAATGAGCATGATGGGTGAGCTTAATTTTTTTTAGGCTTACAAATTAAACAAAATTCAAATGGAACTATGATCCATCAGCAGAAGTATGTAAAAGAGTTGCTTAAAAGGTTTAAAATGGAAGATTTCAAAGAAATTGACACTCCTATTGCAACAACTACAAAGTTGGATATGGATGAACCTAGTTCAACTGTCGATCAGAAGTTGTATCGGGGAATGATTGGCTTATTGTTGTATCTCACTGCTAGTAGACCTGACATTTTTTTCAGTGTAGGCCTTTGTGCAAAATTTCAGGCTAATCCAAAGGAGTCTCACTTGACTGCTGTCAAAAGAATTTTGAGATATCTAAAAGGCACCACTGATCTTTGTCTTTGGTATCCAAAAGGTAGTAATTTCAATCTTGTGGGATATGCTGATGCTGATTATGCAGGTTTTCTTGTGGAAAGAAAGAGCACCTCAGGTATGGCACACTTTCTTGGCTCATGTCTTGTGTCTTGGGCCACCAAAAAGCAAAATTCAGTGGCCTTATCTACTGCTGAGGCTGAGTATGTGGCTGCAGCCTCATGTTGTGCTCAACTATTGTGGATTAAACAGCAATTGAGGGATTTGGAATCGATGTTGGATGTATCCCTATCTTTTGTGATAACACTAGTGCTATTAGTATGAAAAAGAACCCTGTTCATCATAAAAGAACAAAGCACATAGATGTTAGACATCACTTTTTAAGGGATAATTATGAGAAGGGATTGATCACTATAGAGTTTTGTGCTACTGGTAAATAGATTGCTGACATCTTTACAAAAGCACTAAGTAGAGGGCACTTTGAAAGGAACAGGTTAGAACTAGGGATGAGTAAGATCACCTAAGTGAACCAGTTCAGATTGTACATAAAAAGGAATTTTTTTTGGTTAGAAAATCTGGAATTTATGTAAATAACTAGATTAATTGTTGCTCAGTCTCATACTGTAAATAGTATACTCCTATGCCATGTTTGAATATGAATCACTGGTCTCTAATGAAATTTTCTCTATTTTTGTAAATTGAGACATGGATGAGAAGTTTCTTCGTGAAGAACCTAGTTCAATAGTGCTGGTTCATCTGAAAAATGAGGTATGTGTTCTACACTCTGCACATTTTGAAATACTAATATTTAAATCATGAGCAGAACTCTACCCCAGTCCAAAATCTTCCAAAGCCTATCCAATAAAGATTTGAACTAGTTCTGCTTCAACTAAAGAATCCTCACCAAATTAAAATACCTAGATTCTAGGGGAACTGTAACCGTCACTCCAAACTGAAAATTGATGAGTGATTAGACTTCTAATTAACCATAAAAAGCTATCGTTGTGTATTAATTACACTTATCCTTTAAATCCCTCATCATCAACTTTGAAAATTCTTCTTTATTTCTGAAAAAAATCGTCGAAACCCTTTCTTCTCTCCTTGCCTTCGAATTCAATCCAAGCCTTTTCCTTCATCACAAAACCATAACAAAAATGTCTAACCCCTGGAATAACCCTGGTACTCCTCCACCCCCTACTCCTTCCTCTTCCTCTACAAACCCTCAACTTAGTTCTACACCCAACCTAGAAAAAGGAGAGTCAAAATGCTTGCTAGAAAAATAGTGGCCAGCGGTGCTTTATCTCGAAAATTAAATGCCCAGCTTCAAGCAAGCCAAGCCCAAAACTCACAAAATTAGAGTGATTCCTTTCAGCGACTGAGGGGGAAGAAACTGGGTCTTCCAATTTTGAACAGGTATCTTCTGTCCCAAAACCTTCGTCTGAGGTTATTTCTGAGATTGCTAAAAATTTAGAAACTAGGTTCATCCTGGTTGGGTCTATGATAGATGTGGAAATGCCTGAGACAAGAAGAAGAGGTGGTAAAAACAAAATTGAAAAAGAAAAAGAAAGAGAGTGGGTACGGAGTGAAGATAGGGGAAAAGGGAAAGAAGTGGTTGATTCTTCACCCACCTCTGAATCTATTAGAATGGTGATTTGTGGAGCTGAGCCAGAGAAGGAGGAAGAAGATGGCAGGCACACAGGGGGAAGTGGATCAGGAGAAGCCGCTGAAGTGCTAGTAAATCTTGGAAAGTAAGCAAACAAACCTGGTTCATCTGTTGAGGAAACCCTGGTTGATCTCTTAAAAAAGTTAAGTGACAGTTACCAACCCAAGAAGAAAGGAACTCCTAAAGCTACAACCTCTAGGACGGCAAGAGCCAACAAGAAACGGAAAGTTGCTCCTTCTGAGACCTCTGATATTCCTCCTCCAAGAGGAAGAACTACAAGGAGCAAGCTAAAGCAGAGTGAGGAGGAGTTGCAAAGAGCTTTAGAGGAGAGTAAGAAGAAAAGAGTGGATAAAGGGAAAGAAAAGGTGGTTGAGCCTGTTGAGGTTGTTGAGTTGGATGAGATGGACCTGGTCCATCAAAGTGAAAAAGTGGCAGAGGTAGAGGTTTAGACCCCTAAGCCAAAGAAAGTCAAGACTTCCTCAGAGAAGTCTTCATCTGTTTCTAAGTCTGCTGAACCATCTATCTTGGCTAAGTGAACCAGGTCTGCAGTGAAAGCCAAGCAAGTGAAAATTACTGAAGAAGATGATTGAAATGGTGAAGATGAGGATGCTTCTGATGGTGAGAAGGACAAGCTGACAAAGTTTGGCAAAAGAACAATTCTGAAGGGGAGATTATTGAAGGACTTAGAAGAAAAAGGAATGATTTTGCTGCTGGAGAAGCTTGAGATACATGGGTGGAAGGACATGGTCCTTCAGTTGGATGAGAGACTGGCTAGGAATGAGATTGTGTAATTCATGGCCAATGCTGAGGTCAAGGAAAGCAGAGTCACCAGCCTAGTAAAAGGGGTCCAAATCTCTTTTGATACTAAAGAACTGGGTGAAATCCTTGGTATACCCTCTGAAGGCTATGATGACTATACTAGGTAGAAATGGCCCAACTTGGATTCTCTTCCAACTGCCCTGGCTATCACAAGGAAATTTTGTGATAATGAATAATAGAGTGAGCCCAAGGCAGTCTATAAGAGTGAAATGAAGCCACCCCACAAGGTGATCTTTGAATTCATCAACAAGTGTGTGTTGCCAAGGCATGAAAGGAGGCATATTGCAAATTACATGGACTTGGTTTTGATGGAGTGTACGGACAGCGGGAGGCAGATAAACTGGCCTGGGTTCATCATTCAGGTTTTGGACAGAGTTGTCAATGGCTCCAAAGCCCACGCCATTCCTTATGGTTTCATCCTCACTTCTGTTCTTACTCATTATAAGGTGCCATTGAAAAAGGCGGAGATGGCCACAAGCAAAGACCATTTTGGGATCAATTTTTACTTGTGATTATGAGATCCATGCCGTCCCCAATGAACCTGGTTCATCAAAAAGGACACCTGTAAACAGCAAGGTCAGAGCCCTAGTGCAGGAGAGTGGGGCAAAGGATGCTGATATAACAAGGCTGAAGATTCATTTGGCTAAGGTTGAATCTGAGAGGGATGTTCTTAGAGTTGAGCTTACAAAGGAAAGGGAGAAGAATGAAGGAATTCTTCATGATATGTTGAATCTTCTCCAAGCCAAAACCCAAGCCCCTAGTTCTTCCAAGCCTTAGTTGCCTAGCCTGCCTAAAAATTCAGTGACCCAGATTTGGGACTTTTTCTTTTTTGTTGCTCATGCTTTAAATGTTTTTGTTTCATTTTGTGGATTGTGGAAGAACCGTACTTTATATCAATGAAATTTGTTGCTCTTGTTCTTATGCATTGTCTCTATTTCTTTAATAGTTTGAATTCTTAGTTGATTACTGATGATTGATCCATGAATGCATTTGCAGTTGCCCCAGTGACCATGAGTAATTTTTATAAAATCTGGGACTCACACATCTTTTTGCAACTTTTCGATGATGCCAAAAGGGGGAAGATGTACTCTGAACAACTGATATTTATAACCTAAATAACCCTGGTTCTTTATGATAAGTGCTTAATACTCTAATATATGTCAATGTTGGATTAAGTTGAAACACGTCTAAGCTTATGGACGCACAAAGTTTGTCATCATCAAAAAAGGGGAATTTGTTGGCCCAAGAAAGAGAATAGTTTTGAAGATTGACAAAGGAACTCCGATATGAACCAGGTCCATCACTGACAGACATAGACACCGGCAGAGTCAAGGCACATGAGGTGCACATGCAGGAGATAAGTATATTCTGGTAGAATGAGATATCTCCTGATCAAAAAGATTGCAAAAACGATAAGGAGAAGGACTCCTTATTCAGTAAGAACAGTATCTAAGATAAGGAAGGATTTAGGAGTTGAGTTTAACTAGAACTCTTCCACCAAGGAAGGGTAGCATTAGGATTCTAGTTAATTCTCTATCTACTAACTCCTATATATTGCAGAATTTTCTTATTGTACAGTGACGCACAAAAGCAGAAGTTAAACGTGAATTGAGAGCAAAATAGCAAGGAATTTTGTAAGCAGTTCGTATGTGATTCAAGTGTGTGAACCTGAAGCTACATGAACCAGATAGAAGAACCAGCTCCAAGTGTCTGTCTTTTATTCTAGTTCAATTGTAGTAGGTGTTTTCATATTGTACCTTTCAGCTTTATCTAGAGGCAATTATAATAGGTACTTACAGTATTCAAGTTAGAGTTAACTTGAAGTTGTCGCAACAGTTAGAGGCTGGTTGCCACAACGGGATTAGAGGTAATCTTAGGTTTACAAAAGTGTTTTGTAAATGCAGTTTTTGGCTCAGTGATTTAGTGGAGAGTTTGGGAAAATCCTACTGGGAAGTAGGTCGTGGTTTTTTCATCTTTTGAGCCAGGTGTTTTCCACGTAAAAATCTATGTGTTCTTTATTTATTTTCTCTACTTATTATGCCACAACAGTAGTAGTTGGAACACATAGAAGAACCAGGTCCTTCTATAATCTGTGCACTTGAAAAATTGGACACCACACAAATCAACCCCCCCCCTCTTGTGTGGTATTGACGTATAAAACATTAATTGGTATCAAAGCAGATTATCCTTGAAGAGGCTAACACCTTAGGAGAAGATCAAGATGAGTGCACCACCTAGAAACTGGGAAGGACAATCCACTGCTAGGCCACCACTCTTCAATGGCTAGTACTACTCCTGGTGGAAAAACAGAATGAGAGACCACATCATAGGAGAAGACTATGAACTATGGGACATTGTCACAGATGGTCCATTGGCTACCATGAAGATAAATGACGAAGGAGAAGAGGTGCCAAAAACAAGAGCTGACTGCACTGCTGACGACTTGAGGAAATAGGAGAAGAATGCTAAGGCCAAGAAATGGCTTGTGTGTGGACTTGGTCCAGACAAGTATAGCAGAATTTAAAGTTGTATTATTGCTAAGGAAATTTGGGACACCTTGCAAGTGGCTCATGAAGGAACTACTCAGGCGAAGAGGTCCAGAGGTACTTTACTATATTCTCAATATGAGAATATCTCTATGAAGGAAGGAGAGACTATCCAAGAGATGTATACAAGGTTCACCACACTGACTAATGAACTGAAGTCTCTTGGAAGGACTCTTCTTGAAGGAGACAAAGTTGAGAAGATTCTGACTAGGGTTCTACCAGTTTCTTGGGAAAGCAAAATCACTGCAATTTAGGAATCTAAGAACATTGCAACTCTTAGGTTGGATGAGCTAATTTGAAATATCACTGCTTATGAACTTAGAAGGCAGACCATGAAGATGGATGTGCCCAAGAAGGAAAGAATCCTGGCACTCAGAATCACTGAAGGTGGTGATCTGGAGGAAGATGAAAGGCTATGATCACCAAGGACTTAAAGAAATACCTTATGGGAGGAAAATGTTCTTCAAGAGGTGGAAATTATAACAAAGCAAGGGTTCCTGAAAAAACGACCAATGAGGGCTGCTACAAGTGTGGGAAGACTTATCATCACATCAAGAACTGCCCTCAATGAGAAATTTAATGGAAGAAGGAAAGATATGAACGAAGGAACAGGTTCATCCCAAGAAGAACAAAGGATCAACAAAGGCTATGGTTGCTGCTTGGGGAGAAAGTTCGTATGAGGAATCAGATGATGAAGATGGAGATGAACAAGCACTTATGGCAATTGGAGAATCAGATGAGAAATCTGAGGTAAGTATAATTCATCTCAAAGACAAGATTAAGTTTTTGTCTAAAGAAAAACTCTCTAAATTATTGCTAGATTTCATTGATGAATCCGAGGTAATAAATAAAGAAAAAGAACAGCTGTCTAAGGATTGTGTGATTTTAAAAGCAAAGTGTAAGAACCTGGATCTCCGAGTTAGTGAGACTGTGAGTGAAAATACTACTCTGAAGAACCAGGTTCATACATTTGAAGCAAATGTTCTTGAGTTAAAATCTGAAAATATAAAACTGAAACTAGGAACAAGTAAGAAGACAACTGATTGCACACAACTCACCTTTAGAAGAAAATGTAGGCAAATTGAAAGATGAGTTGTATAGGAAGGATGAGCAGGTAAGAGTGCTAAAGGAGGATCTAGGCAAGGTTAAGCATGAACTAGACATAACTAGTAAATGGAACAGGTCCTCCGATGCTTTGTCATGGCTATAGGAACATCACAGTAGCAATAGAAGAGGACTTGGTTTTGGGAATCCGCTACTTAAGTAGGATCCTAAAAACAAGTACCACACTCTTACTGATAACAAGATTTGTACTCACCGTGGTAAGACTGGTCACTATAAAAGTGAATGTAACGCAAAAGAAAGGGCCAGTCAAAAGAACAAAAAATTTGTTCAAGGCAAGAATTGGTTACCAAGTTGGGCTAAAAGGAATTTTATTCATCCTTTTGCTTATAGAAAGGGACCCAAACTAGTTTGGGTTCCTAAGACTAACCTCTGATTTCCTTTTTTAGGTTCAAGTGAAGGGGAGCAACCAAATATGGTACATGGACAGTGGCTGCTCAAAGTATATGACAGGAAACAAGGAGCAGTTCCTTTCACTTGAGGATCTCAAAGGAGGAAATGTCTCCTTTGAAAATGGAAAGAAAGGTGAAATCATTAGGGTTGGTAAGGTAGGTAAGGATGACTCTCATTCCATTGAGAATGTCTACTTGATAGACGACTTAAAGTGTAGCCTAATCAGTGTGTCACAATTGTGTGATAGAGGTAACTTAGTAGCATTTACCTCTACTAAATGTTTTGTGATAAATCTTATCACTAACAAGATTGGTTTGCAGGGTAAAAGAGTGAATAATATATATATTATAGATTTGTCCACCCTCTCAAAGAATGAATTAACTTGCTTAAGTGTGCTGGATAGTGATCCCCTCATTTGGCATAAGAGGCTTGGACATGCAAGTCTATGTCAACTAAACAAATTTGTCTCCAAGGACTTGGTGATAGGACTGCCTAACATTAAGTTCAAGGAAGACAAAGTTTGTGAGGCTTGTGCAAGGGGGAAGCAGGTAAGATCCTCTTTTAAATGCAAGAAAGTGGTAAGTACCACCAAAACGATGGAACTGGTTCATATGGTTCTCTGTGGTCCAATGAGAACATTAAGTAGAGGTGGTAAGAGATATGTGATGGTGCTTGTTGATGATTATTCTAGATTTACCTGGACATTATTTTTAATATCTAAAGATGAAGCATTTGAGTTAATCCTAGGTTTACAAAAGTGTTTTGTAAATGCAGTTTTTGGCTCAGTGATTTAGTGGAATGTCTTGAAAAATCCTACTGGGAAGTAAGTCGTGGTTTTTTCACCTTTTGAGACAAGTGTTTTCCACGTAAAATTATTTGTGTTCTTTATTTTCTGTACTTATTATTCCACAACAGTAGTAGTTGGAACACATAGAAGAACCAGGTCATTCTATAATGTGTGTACGTAAAAAATTGGACACCACACAAATCTCCCCCCCCTCTTGTGTGGTATTGACGTATAAAACACCAATACTGTTCATAACTGACTATTTTTCAAATGGGTCGAGGCCCAAGCATTCGAAAAGGTACGGGAGAAAGAAGTCATTGACTTCGTCTGGGACTACATAATATGTCGATTTGGGATACCGGCCGAAATCTTGTGTGATAATGGGAAGCAATCCATCGGTAGCAAGGTAAACAAATATTTTGAAGATCACAAGATTAAAAATATACTATCAACACATTACCACCCCAGTGGGAACGGATAAGTGGAGTAAAAAAAAGGACCATACTTCAAAACCTAAAAAAGAGTTTGGCTGATGCCAAAGGGAAATGGAAAGAAATCTTGCCCGAAATCATATGGGCATATCGTATAATCTCAAAGTCTAGTACCGGGGCCACTCTATTTTTGTTGGTCTACGGGGCTGAAGCCTTGATACCAGTCGAGGTGGGAGAGTCGAGCCTCAGATTCTAATATGCAACTGAAGAGTCAAATGTGAATGTCATGGTCACGAGCCTAGAACTATTGGATAAAAGGCATGAGTCAGCTTTAGTCCGGTTGGCCACCCAGAAACAGCAGATAGAAAGATACTACAACCAAAGAGACAACCTTCGACACTTCAAGATCGGGGACTTGGTGCTGAGTAAAGTAACATTACACACCCGGAACTCGAATGAGGGAAACTTGGGATCAAACTGGGAAGGCCCGTATCGAGTCATCAAAATTACCGGCAAAGGCTCATACAAACTCGAAGGGGGAAACGGTGTGTAACAACCGAACAATTGGAACGTGACACACTTAAAACGGTACTACTGCTAAGATACAATATCAACTACTCTTTAATCATGTTATGAATCGGACTAAACTTGCAGGCAACACTCATAAATGGGTGTGGCTATTAGGTCTGAAAGCACGTATTGCACTCTTTTTCCTGTGAACTAGTTTTGTCTCAAAATGGGTTTTTCGGCAAGGTTTTTAATGAGCAATAATAAAATGTGCTAACTTAGATTCAAAGGTCGGCATCAAACTGGAGTCAATGGGTGTTCATTTCGCATCAACAGTATCTGAGTCCTCTCAATCTCGACCTCGAATACTGGGGGCCATTACCCTCGTGCTAAAAGCTAAGGCTCAGCGGTTAGGATTCATTGTAAGGGCCAAACGGTCATTTGAACCGTGCCCACATAGTTCACTTTAGCCGTGACACAAGATTTTATGCATTTTCAATCATGTACTTTACACACAGAAATAAAAGAAAGTTCTGCCTTGCTATTACACATTTTTATTCCCTTTTAAATTTCGGATCATAAAAGCTCACGGGCTATCCCTATTCAGGGACTATCAAGCCCAAGGGCTACCCCATTCGGAGACTGTCATCCGAAAAAGGTTCGGACAATTTGGGCTACTAAATCCCGGAGGCACCAAACCTATTAGGCAGTGTCTAAATACAAAAGGCTATGGCCGCCCTAAAAACGGCTCAGATACGTCCAAAGCTCGTAATTAGAAAGTAAGGCCTTTATAAAAATTCGAAACCTGCTAAAAGTTTACCCTCGGCAAAAGCACCGTCTAAAATCACTTAAGCATCTTGAAAAAACTTCCGGTCACACCGCGTTTATAAAGCCTCGACCAAACAAAGCTGTATCGAAGTCAGGCCCCATTCGGTCCTCTGAAAATCGAACGCCCTATAACTACATTTGATTCTATGATAAGGCATTAGAAGTATTGTAAGAATAGAAATTATGAAAAGATGCTGAATAAGTAAAGACTCAAAATTTCCAGAAAGGGAAAACTTTATATATATTCTGGAATATACTTATAGAGGCCTAATAAAAACGGCCTCAAAATACACAAAAAATGTACATAAGACAAAAACAAAAAAAGAACAAAGGCATTTATGCCTAATCTTCACCAGGACCCAACTCGTCGCCGAAGCCGTCAGAGCCTTCGGTTCCCTCCGAGCCCTCAGAACCCTCAGAGACTTCGGCACCTTGAGGCTCGTAAAGCTTCTTCTCCCTCAGATTTTTTGGCTTCCTCGTTTTCAGCCGACATGTCAAAACCTCGGGCGTGGATCTCCTCGAGGGTCTCTCTTTGGGATAGCCATTTTATATATTTAGCTTTTTCCTTCAGGCGGACTTCAGCTGCCTCCACATCGTGCTTGTATTGGTCCACCATTTCATAGGCATCGGCGGAGGTTGTATCCAACTTGGACTTCACTGCCTCGTATTCTCTACCAAGGGCATCCTGTTCTACGACAATCGAGCCCAGCTGTGCTCGGAGATTGTCAATCAGCTAAGACCATTTGTCAGCTTTCTCCTTCACCACCCGGAGTTGGACCTCTACTAGTTCCAACTTTGCCTTAGCGGTTTCCTTCACCGAAGCCATTAGGTCCATTTTGATTTTCCACCCATCGGCCATGGCTTGGACCTCGTTCATCTCGGCTTGGAGTTGGTCGATCAGATCAATATTTTGTTGAACCTGTGAGGTTGTGTTGTTAGTCAGCATGACTAGCTCCTCAATTTTAGCTTCAAAGACCTTTACCTCTTCAACCAGATTGGCGTGTTCCCGCCTCAGGGCCGAAGCTTCCTTCTGAGTCCTGTCCAGTTCGGCCTGAAGGTCCTTGAGGGCCACGTCCTGTTGCTCGCTGAGGAGCTTGAAAATGTCCTTTTTTTGGGCCTGCTCCTTAAGCTCAAACTCGAGCTAGCTGATTTCGAAGCGATATTGGAGGAAACTCTCATGGTGAAGTATCGAGGCTTGTAAAACAATGAAATAGTAAGAGATAGCAGAACCTAAGTAGAATTCAAGAGGGAGTATTGATGACTTACCTGCTTCAACGCCTGCTGCGCCTCGTTGAAGAGACACGACATGCCCACCTTATTTATCTTTGCATGGTCCTTCTCAGTCACCAGGCATCATAGGTAGCTGGCTATGACCACAGGAGCATACAAAACTCGAGCATCCTCCGGGACTGTAAGAATGATTTTTCTCTTGCGGCCAGGGTCCACACTCGGAGCAAGAAACTACTTCACCAATTTTGGGCTCGAACTCGGCCCGCCAGCTTCCGAAAAACATGTCCTTTTTTGGGACCTCCAGGTCGCCCAGCCCGGAAAAGTCTTCCAAAATGGACGAGTCCATGCCATAGAAGAACGAGTGAAGAGGGTCGTTCATGCCATGAACTCCTTCACTTGACTTCTCTTTTCCTTCTTAGGCCTCCTCAAGCACGGACTTGGTGTAGGAGGGCGTTTCCATGATGTCTATTACATCGGCCGCCTCATTTGGAGCAGAAGCGGCTTCTCAGGAGGTCTCAACCACCATCTCCATCTCGGCCTCTCGAGTCGAAGGGAGGTCAGCCCCATGGCTCTTCTCCTCAACTGTCGCCTGCTCCCCAGCAAGGGTTGATCCGTAAGCAACAAAAATGTCATCTTCTTCACACTCATCCCTGAGTCAGAGAAGTGAGTCAGAATCCGATAACCGGGCGTTGGTGCTCTTCTTGGGCTTACGAGCCCGGGAAGCCGTCCTCTTCTTTGGCTTCACCTCAGGACTCGGGGAGCCCGAAGATTTTCTTTTCCTTTTCTTCTTCTCTTCTGCGACAGCCCGGGCTGTCCCGTAATGCAGGGATCAACGGACAGGGACTCATCCTCGCCCCGTTCAGCGGCCTAAGTTTGGTGGTCTTAGGAAAACCTACGAAGGAAAGAGAAAGGGTCAACGTTATATGAGTTTGAGGCATAATAGTAACTATTATAAGAAGAGCCTTACCATGTGAACGGGCCTCACATTGGCCCTTTCATAATCTTGTGCCACGAGCGCTCAAAATACGACATCTGCTTGCAGATGCCTTCGATCCACTCCTAAAGCCGGGGGACCGCATTAGGAACCTGAGCAATAGCTTCACGATTACAAATACTGATGGTGAGAAAGGGAACAAAGAAGACTCGACACTTAAGGAAAGATTACACTTACGAGATGCACTCCACTTCTCAAGGAATGGCAGAAACCCATAAGGGATCAAATCTTCAGTATTCACCCAAACAAAGCGCCCCTACCAGCCTTGGTTTTGATTCTCGTCGATGCTCGAAAATGGGACCTTGCTGGCCCGGCGAAAGAGCTTGATTAGCCCACCTCAAAAAATTCGGAGAGTGTATAGACAGAGCAGGTGGTCGAGGGTGAACCGAGGAGATTCGGTATTATTCACAAAATAATGAAGGAGGATCATGATCCTCTAAAGACACGGGTGGATTCGCCCAAGGCACATCTCGTATCTCTTGCAAAAGTCCAAAACAACTAGGTCTATCGGGCCCAGTATGAAGGGATAAGTGTAAACACTTAAATACCCCTCCACATGAGTGGTGATATCGTCCTCAGGCCCTGGGACTACCCTGTCCTTAACTCCCCAGTTACAGTCCTCTCGGACAATGGGAAGGGTATCTTTGGTGACAGAGCATATATATATATATATCTCGATGCCCCTTCACCTCGGTCTTGTTTGGATGAGGCTTTCTCGACTTTGAAGTTGACTAAGATTGAATAGCCCCCTGGAATAAAACTTTTCATTGGGGGCTCTGGGGCCGCTTCAGCGGTGTTGCTCCCAAACGCACACGCAAGTATACGTGGTCGACAAGTAATATAAGATAGTAAGTCTAGATATCGTACTCACAGGGACTTGTGATTAACTATCAACTAAATTAAACCCAAATAATTAATCTATTCAAGCGAATCCTAAAGTATGAATAATTAACTCAAACTAATCTAGAGTAACAAACTAAGAGATTAAAGGAAAAAGTTGGCGAAATTAGACGCGAACTATGGGTTAACTAACTATGGGAGCCGATATTCTAGAACTATGGGTTAACTAACAATCCCGTTGAGTCTTCCACTTAAATTGTCTAATTAATTTATCTGGTTTATTGGTTGACAAGGTTAATATTACTCGTACCCTTCTCCCGAAGTATTACTCGCCTATTTAATTTAACCTAACGCCTATATTCCTATGGAATTAGGATTAACAAGAACGCATTAATACAACAACAACAACATACCTAGTAATATCCACACTGTGGGGTCTGGGGAGGGTAGTGTGTACGCAGACCTTACCCCTACCTTGAGAGGATAGAGAGGTTGTTTCCAATAGACTCTCGGCTCAGGAAAGCATAAGCACCACATTAATGAAAATATAGACAAGAAGGGGCAGTACCAAAAAGCCATATAAAAGCAGAATAAAAACAACAAAACTGTAAGGTGATCAACAATGAAAGATAACAACGGTTAGTCATAAAAACCTACTACCAACAGAAATCGAGACTGTGTGCCAATACTACTGTTATGAACACTCTAGACTACCTACTCTACTACCCTAGTTCTCGACCTCCATATGTTCCTATCAAGGGTCATGTCCTCGGTCAGCTGAAGTTGTGCCATGTCTTGCTTAATCATCTCTCCCCACCTATTCTTTGGCCTACCTCTACATCTCTGTAGGCCCTCCAATGTCAACCTCTCACACCTCCTCACTGGTACGTCTGTGCTCCTCCTCCTCACATGACCAAACCACCTAAGTCGCACTTTCCGATAGGGGCCACACCTACCTTGTCGCAAATAACCTCATTTCTGATCCTATCTAATCTGATGTACCCGCACATCTATCTCAACATCCTCATCTCTTCTACCTTAATCTTCTAGACATGAGCGATCTTGACTGGCCAACACTCAGCCTCATACAACATCGTTGGTCTGACCACCACTCTATAGAACTTACCCTTAAGTTTCGGTGGCACCTTCTTGTCACACAAAATACCGGAAGCGAGTCTCTATTTCATCCATCCCGCCCCAATATGATATGTGACATCTCCATCAATCTCCCCATCCCCCTGAATAATAACACATTAATAATTCATGTATAATAACCAAGCAAGGAGATTAGGTATATCCCTATCCTAACCGCAAATCTGTTCCCGATAACCAGGTTCAAGATCTCGCTCTACTCAATCTTATATGAAATCTAGAATTCCCTCTCCCGAGTTCAATCCTAGATTTGCAGATAGTATTCAATTGGTGATCAAACAATCAAATAATTAAGCACAAGATTGAATAAATAAACCAATATGATAAAATAATTAGAACAATTCAAGCTTCAAACTACAAAGTTCATGTAGCACCCAAAACTCTAGAACTAATAAACTATGAGATTAAAGGAAGGGAAGAGAAAGAAAAACCGAGGATCCTTGCTCCCGAGTGTTCCGTGCTTGTGTTTTCCTCTCAAAGTGGAGTATCCCCTCTCAAAATAGGCTTAGTCTTGATTTTATACGTGTTGGGTAGGTCTTCGGCCGAAATAACCTTGTCTCGGGCGAAGTAGGATACTTTCCCATTACCCAGCGCCCAGGGTAGCGTGAGGCGCTAGCCCTGGCGCTGGGTTTTTTAAGGTCGCCACAGGTAGCGCCCTACGCTACCTGTGGTGCTACACTGTCCCAATTTTTTATTTTATTCCCTTTTCGCTTCAACTCATGCACTTTCTTCCCACATTACCTTCGAATGACTCTTACACATTAAAATACCACGAATTATCTCAATTTATAACATTACACATCTGAAATTTATGAAATATGAGTAAAATGCAAGGCAATATATATATATATATATATATATATATATATATATATATATATATATATATATATATATATATACACACACACACTTTAAGATAAATATCAGGCGGCAGCCACTTTAGAAGCAACCACCTCGGGAGCAGCCGTCTCGAGAACAACCACTTCAGGAATGGCTGCCTCGGTACCTGTGACCGGGTGAGAAGATGAAGGCGCAGCCTGCTGAGGAACTAATTTAGAAGTCTTGGCCATTGTGAATCTGGAAAATATATGAAGATTTGGAGAGAGTGTATGAAGATTTGAAGTTTAAAAGTGAAGATATGAGGTTCTAGGTTGAAAATCCAAGAAAATGTGTGAAGGTTGGAGGTTGAAAATGAAGATATGAAAGTTCAAGAGACAAGGTATGAAGATTTGAGAAAGACGAAAGCCTTTGTAAAGTTCGTAGGTAAAGACTAGGATCAGAAAGTGAAAGAGGTAAAGGAGGTGTCACGACCCGAAATTTCCTCTTTCGGACCGTGATGGTGCCTAACATTTCACTTGCTAGGCAAGCCAACGTTAGAATAATATTAACCAATTTTTAAATTATAAATAATCAAGGAAACAAAAGCGGAAGCAAAGTTTGAAATATAGTGAAATAATTCATAAAAACAACGGTGTCTAAATACCATCCCAGAATTGGTGTCACAAGTGCACGAGCTTCTAGGATAAATACAAATAAAGGTCTGAATAAAATAAAGCTGTCTAGAAATAAATACATAGCTAAAGTAAAATAGACGGGGACTTCAGAACTGCGGACGCCATGCAGTTATACCTCAAGTCTCCTCTGGTAGCTGAAATCCGAGCAAGTCTATGGTACGCCGCTGGTACCACTCTGAAATCTGCACAAGAAGTGTAGAGTGTAGTATCAGTATAATCGACCCCATGTACTGGTAAGTGCTGAGCCTAATCTCAACGAAATAGTGACGAGGCTAAGGCGGTTCACTTACATTAACCTGTACGCAATATTAATAACAATAACAAATAATAGAAATAAATCAGGTAACTCATTTATAATTATTGAAGCCAACTCAGCAGTCATAATCCATTATTATTTCAACCAATTCTGTTGCAGCGTGTAACCCGCTCTCACAATATATTCACATTCAATTCTGTTGTAGCGTGCAACCCGCTCTCCCAATATATTCCTTTTAATCAAGTCTGTGTATATTTGTTTCAATCAAGTATATATAGACTTTTTAATAAGTCTATTGCGGCGTACAATCCGATCCCCCAATATTGACTTTTAATAAGTCTGTTGCGGCATGCAATCCGATCCCCTAATATTGACTTTTTAATAAGTCTGTTGCGGCGTGCAACCCGATCCTCCAATATATCCATTTCAATCAATTCTTATAAAAGAAATTTTCCAAATAAATGCAACAATTAATATAAAATTATAAGACAACAAGCATACAACAATTATGATTTAATTATGAAACAAATAATGACAAATAGAAAATTATTATGGAAATCGGGGAGAAAATAGGCAGTTTAATATTTAATATGCTAAATATCAAATAACAATTAAAACACATAATTCAAATAGCATGTAACAATTAATGCAGGAATTCAAGAATTAATATTTGACAAAGAATATGAGAGAAATAATTATTATAATAATAATTAATTTATGATTTAAAATAATTTATGATTTTTCAAGTAAGCAGGCAAACAATTAATTTGATGACGTATAGACACTCGTCACCTCGCCTATACGTCGTTCACATGCTTTTCACATAACAAATAATTTAAGGGTTCTATTCCCTCAAGTCAAGGTTAACCACGACACTTACCTCGCTTTGAAAATTCCAACCAATTACTCAACCATAGCTTTTCCTTTTAAATTTGTCTCTGAAAGCTTCAAATCTATTCACAAATAATTCGATATATTCAATACTAATCATAGGAATTAATTCCATATGAATTTATAAATTTTTCGAATAAAAATCCAAAATTCATTTAAATATTCGACAATGGGACCCACGTCTCAAATCCCAAAAAAACTCGTGAAATCCGAACACCTGTTCCGCTACGAGTTCAACCATAAAAACATTATCCAATTCCGATATCAAATGGACCTTCAAATCTAAATTTTTCGTTTTTGGAAGATTTTAGAAAAATCTGATTTTCATCCATAAATTCACGAATTCATGATATAAACGAGTATGGAATCATGAAATATAATCAATATAGGTTAAGGAACACTTACCCCAATATTTTTCGTGAAAATCGTCCAAAAATTCGCCTTAACCGAGCTCAAAACAACCAAAATGTAAAAATAATATCGGACTCTTCGATATATACACTGCCCAGGCATTTCCGCACCTGCGATACCTGGGCTCGCACATGCGAGCTCGCATCTGCGAGAAAAATCTCGCATCTGCAAAATGGGGCTGCCAGGCAAGGCCTCGCACCTGCGGAGGAAAAATGTGCACCTGCGCTGCCTTCACTTCTGCGATTCAACTAGTCGTGATGGCACCTAACTCAACCTGCTAGGTAAGCCAACTTTCAATTATCCAATTCCAATAATAATTATTAAAGCAATTTAAGTAAATAATTATCTTAACCTTATACATTCCCCAAGAACTGGTAGTTCAAATCATGAGCTTCTAAGAATAGAGTATACAAAGCGGAAATGAAATAAATATGTAGTCTGTTTGAATAGTACATAAACAGAGCTTTTATAAAATCTAAAGCTACCCTGAACAAGAGGCAGCTACAACAGGAATGCAGGTACATCTTCAAGTCCCGCAACCATCGAGCACAGCAACAACAACAGCCAACATCTACACACAATGTGCAGAAGTGTAGTATCAGTACAACCGACCCCATGTACTGAGTAAGTAACAAACCTAGCCGTAGGTTGAAAGTAGTGACGAGCTTCCACCAAGGTCGGGTCCAAAACCAATAGTCCACAACAATCCATAACAATCCATAACAACATAAAGCAAATAATACCATAAGTAACTCAGGGATAAAATACTCATCCAAATAATAATTTCAAAAATAGTAGTTCTTTCTTTCAAATACATCAGTGAAAACCCAAATCGTTTGCCGAAGTTGCCAATAATATGAATAGTTTGAAAACAATAAATTTCTCCAAATATCTTTTCAATAATAAATAATATGTTTTATTTTCCTTCCGGATGACCCATGTAAAACAAATGCATCACTATGCCCATCTGTCAAAATATGTGAGAAATCATGAATGATGTGATGTTGTACAGCATAAGGAAAAATACATCTCTATGTATGTATGTCATGTGTGCATGCCAATGCGATGCAACTCAGTGATAAAATCATAAATAGCCCCTCGGGCAGACCTCACAATCACTCTTGCCACTCGAGCATACCTCACGATCACTCTTGCCACTCGGGCATACCTTACAATCACTCTTGCCACTCGGGCATACCTCACAATCACTCATGCCTCCCAGTCACTCGGCACTCGTACTCAGTAGGTACCTGCGCTCACTGGGGGTGTGTACAGACTTTGGAGGAGTTCCTTCAGCCCAAGCCCTATAATCTGCACGGACAACTCACGTGCTGCATGGACAACTCACGTGCTATAATAATAAAGTATGCTGCAGACGGGCAACCCCGATCCACACTCATCAGGCCCTCGGCCGATATCAAACATGCTGCGGCGTGCAGCCCGATCCCATAAATCTGCAACATGCTGCGGCGTGCAGCCCGATCCCATAAATATCCTCACAAATCAGGCCCTCGGCCTCACTCAGTCATAAACCTCTCAAGCCACTCGGGCATTTAAGTAAAACAAGGCATTCGGCCCAAAACATTTATATGCATCAAAATAGAGTCATAAAATTGAGTTATGATATGCAATGAAATGAATATGACTGAGTAAGAATTTTTAATTTAAAACAAAATAATTCACAGCAATATGACCTCTGTGGGTCCCTATAATACTGGCACATAGCCTCAATCATGATTTTTAATATGCTTTTCAGCTTAATTTCTCTAACTCATAAAACACATGAAAAATGCCAAGATCATTTAACTACAAAATTTCACAGAAATAATTGTGTGACAATTTCTATAGTGCACGCTCACACGCCCGTCAGCTAGCATGTGCGTCACCTCCCAACAATTCACAAAATACATATATTCAGGGTTCATACCTCAACTCTAAGATTAGAAGAGTTACTTACCTCGAACAAGCCAAATCCAATATCGAGCAAGCTAAACAATGCCCCAGAAATTCCATTCCACACGTATCAACTTCCAAAGGGCTCGAATCTAGTCACAATTAATTTGATTCAGCTCACAAAAATTATAGGAATTAATTTCATATCAAAATATTAATATTTTCTAAAAATCCGAATTTACGTCCCAAAAATCACCCGTGGGGCCCACATCTCGGAATCCGATAAAACTCACAAAATCCGAACTCCCATTCAACCACGAGTCCAACCATACCAAAATTACTCAAATCCGACAACAACTCGACCTTCAAATCCTCAATTAAAGTCTATGAATTTTTCTACTATTTTCAAACCAAAACACTAATTTGTTGATAAAAACAATAATATATTCGTGTAATTTAACCAAAACCAATTTAGAATCGCTTACCCCATTGTTTTCCTTGAAAAACTCCTGAAAATCGCCTCTTTCCGAGCCCAAATCCGTCAAAAATGGAAAATGGGACGAAGTCCCATTTTCAGAACTTAAACTCACTGCCCAGGCTTTTCTTCTTCGCGAACGCGGTCAGTGCCTCGCGTTCGCGAAGCACAAAATAGTTCCCGTCCAAATTCCTCATTCACGAATGCGACATCACCCTCGCGTTCGCGAAGCACAAAGTGCCTCTGCCTCAATGCCTTCTACGCGAACGCGTTCAACCAATCACGAACGTGATGCTTCGTTCCCCCTCACTACGCGAACGCGACATCCCCTATGCGAACGCGTAGACCAATTGCCTGGGGTCCTTAGCTACTTTCTCTCTTCTTCGCGAACGCGTAACACCTCTCGCGTTCGCGATGCACACCCAGTCCACCCTTCGCGAACGCGTTCTTCTCTTCGCGAACGCGAAGAGCAAATATTGCTAGCCTCTCAGTTCCTCTTTGCGAACGCGAGGCTCCACTCGCGAACGTGATGAAGGAAACCAGATGGTGCATCAGAAAAATTCCAGCAGAGTTCCAAGTCCAAAATCCAACCCGCTAACCATCCGGAACTTACCCGAAACCCTCGGAACCTCAACTAAATATACCAACAAGTCCTAAAATATCATACGGACTTAATCGAACCCTCAAATTACCTCAAACAATGCTAAAACCATGAATCACACCCCAATTCAAGCCTAATGAACTTTGAAATTTCTAGTTTCTACAAACGACTCCGTAACCTATCAATTCACGTCCGATTGACCTCAAATTTTGCGTACAAGTCACATTTTACATTACGGACCTATTTTAATTTCCAGAATCGGATTCCGACCCCGATATCAAAAAGTCAACCCCCGGTCAAACTTTCCAAAAATTCAACTTTCGGCATTTCAAGCCTAATTCCACGAACCTCCAAATAATTTTCCGGACACGCTCCTAAGTCCAAAATCACCATACGGAGCTATTGGAATCATCAGAATTAAATTTCGAGGTCGTTTACACATAAGTCAACATCCGATCACTATTTTAACTTAAGCTTTAAACCTTGGAACTAAGTGTTCCAATTCATTCCAAAACCTCACCGGACCCGAACCAATTTGCACCGGCAAGTCACACAACAACTGTAAAGCCCACTTTGAGCAGTAAATGGGAAAACGAGATTGTAATACTCAAAACGACCGGTCGGGTTGTTATATCAGGTTTTCGCACATGCAGACTTTCACCCAGCCGCGCCCGGGCGCATCTGCGATCGAAGGCTCGCTTCTGCGAGCTCGCACCTGCGGTCAAAACTCCGCATGGGCGATTACAACAGAAGACAAAATTTTAAATTTTGCTTAAGTCCAATTCTTGATTCGATTTCAATCCGTATCACTCTCGGGGTACTCGGGACCCCGTACGAATATATCAACAAGTCCAATAATATAATACGGACTTACTCGGGGTCTCTTATCATGTCAAACAACGCTGGAATTACAATTCACACCCCGATTTGAACTTTGAGTTTTAAACTTTTCAATTTACAAATCCCGTGCCAAAACATATTAAATGAATCCGGAATGACTTCAAATTTGGCACACAAGTCCTAAATGACATAACGGAGCTATTCAAATTTTCAGAATTGGATTCCGGCTCATATAACATAAAGTCAACCCAGTGGTCAAACTTAGAAGTCTTTAGCCTTTAAATTGCTAGTTCCGTTAAATGGTCATAACTTGAGCTAGGTGCATCCAAATTAAATTCCGGGCATACGTCCAAGTCCCAAATCACGATACGGAGATATCGGAACTGTCAAAATACTGATCCAGGTCCGTTTGCTAAAAATATTGACCAAAGTCAACTCAGTTGAGTTTTAAAGCTCTATTTTAAATTTAATCCATTTTTCACATGAAAACGTTCCGGAAAAATTTTACGGATTGTGCACGCAAGTCGAGAAATGCTAAATGATGCTTTTCGAGGTCTTAGAGCACAGAATTACTTATTAAATTTAAATATGACATTTTGGGTCATTACAGGATGGCGAAGCTTTTATAGGGGGAAATTCGCGACGTTTCGCTTTCGAAGGCGACCAGCCGTTGAATGACACGTTTCCGAAGTCAGAGCGACGCGACTGATGGGACGTTTCGTCTTATCTTCCATCTCTGATGAAACGTGCAAAGGAATGAACTGGTGTTCATCTATCGTCTCCCATCATTTCGGTAAACCTACTCTCTGGGAACGAGGGGACTATCTGTATACGGGTAAAATCGAGGGTAACATATACCCTAATTTTTCGGTGGGTCAAACAAAGTGAAGACCTGACTGTATGGGATCAGAATCGAAGACAGGGGCTTCTCGTACCAGGGGCTGAACGGAGTGTTCGCTACCGGGCCTGGCAAGACAACACTCCCCGAACCTAGAGCGAGCTCCTAAATCTCGGAAAGCACTACGAACGGTTGCACAAGACTAATAGAAAGTCGTGATATCCGCACCCAATCGGATATCACGGCGCGAATCTCGCCCGACGTCAGTAGCATATCAATAATTGACAAGAAAGGAGGATTGTTTTACCTTTTTTCGAGTTGTATTGGGGATGAAATTCCTCCACTATATAAAGGGAAAGCTTTTTCATTCAATACACATTGTAACACGCATATCAAGGCAATACAAAATTGTTTCTTTGCTTTCTAGATATTGAAATGTTCTTATTTTTGTCATAGTTCTTCATACGTATTTGGTTTCGAATCGAGGGCCCGGTCGAGGGCAAAAGTATTGCTCGGACTCAGCGTCACAACTGGTTTGGTTATTTATCTCATCCTTAATTTGTTTATCTAACATTCTTGATTACTTGTGTTGAATCAATCCACATATCCTTAAAACCGCGTGCAAATTTAATTGTTATTCATTTTAAGGATAAACAATTAGTTATACCTTAATTAATTGTTGTTTTGAAAAAGATTATTTCTATTACACTGGGAATTAGGGAAGGGAAAAGGGATAGTGAAAATTAAGTACACACTTATTGTGCGAGAAACTCTTGTCACCTAGCATTGTAGTTGTTAAATTTACCTTTTAGCATCTTTGTTAGGGAATATAATTCATTTTCTGGATTCTCGTATCGTAACCTTTAAATCATAAGTGAAAGAGAATTCGATTATTACGTACATCTTAATGAGAGGATTAAATAATTATTACGTTCTTCAATAAATTCACACTTCAATGCCGAAAAGAAACAAATACATTCGTAAATAAGATAAACAAATTTATCGATACCTTTTATAGGTAAATTGAATTTTAATAAAATCAATCTTTTTTATATTTATTTTTGTGGAATCAAAATAATCTCTAGCTTGACGACACGAATATAAAAAGTAAACTATAGAAGATTTTTTTTCTATTCAATCAAAATTCTCTACGGATAAAACCCGTATTTTAAAAGGCATTTTTGAGACTCGCCCCTGGGTGGGGCACTTGCAAAACGCCTTGGGGCTCATGTATGAGGCTTAGTTCTGTGATGCTAACGTCCCAAGCGCCCGACTGTGTGCACTAAACACGCCTAACGCTCGGGGCTCGCCTAAAAGTTCTAACGCAAATCACGTGTCGAATTTCCTAATTAATATATTTGACATTCGAAATTCTTTAACAAATTAATGATAAAAGTTCTATTCATCGATAGAAATATGAAGATTGAGCATAACTATAATAATGACACATAGTATTCTGAATTTATATCTTCACTTGTTATTGGCCGTGTCTTAGTTCATTTGTCCCTCCTTGTTATACACTTTTATTAATTTGATATCTTAAACTAATTTGTATTTATTCATGAAGGAGTAATATTTTAATTATCGTACTAATAAGATTTTATTAATTATTTACTTTTAGGAAGGTAAAATGTGAAGTTTGATCATTTTTTTAAAGAAATTGTAAGTTTTTAATTATTTGAAAGTTAAAGACGTTATACGTGATTTATATGCATTAGTTATACTTAAGAATCATGCTAGATATTTTTTTTCAATGACACATATATATAGTTTTCTTCAATATTTATGTAATTTTACCTGTTTATAAATATTAATTATTATATTATTATTTTATAAAATATTAAAAATTAAATATTTATGGGGCTTACGCCTCGTGTCTCGGACTTATGTCTCGCTGAGTCATATGTAAATCCGCTCGACTTACTCCCACGCCGGATAAAACCCACATATGGAATAATTATTAATTGATCTGAATTAATTCAAAATCTAAAAAGTACGCGGATTATAAGAAAAAGGAGTATACTACATTAAAGTGAGGGGAACATGGGCACGTGTCCTGGTCTGATAGAAGAAACAGGCGTGATATCAAGACAAGTAAAAGTACGAAAACGCGCTGACTTCTTGGTGACCAAACACAGCACGTGTCACGCATTTCGTGGCCCTTGCCCATTCCCCTTTTTGTTTTAATTTGAGAAAAATATCAAACTAGTAGGCAATAGCATGTTCGTCAAGGGCCAAATATATTACTCTACTTTCGAAAAATGGTCTAAGAATACATTCGTTATACTATTGGGTTATCTATACCCTTGCAATCATATTTTGAATTCAAATATACCCCTCATATAAACGGAGGTACACGTGTCATCGTCTTGTTGGTCAATTCTAAATATCTCCTAATTAATTAAAAAGATCAATTACCCATACCCGAAAAATAATTTTATTTTTTGTAAAAACTGAAAAAAACTAAATTTATTTTTTACTAAAAACTAAAAAAACGAAAATATTTTTTTTTCCAGTTTTTAAAAAAAACACTGCTTTAAAAAACTGAAAAATATTTTCTAAAACAATATTTTTATAAAAACTGAAAAACAAAAACAAAAAAAATCAGCTTTCTAAAGCAATTTTTTTTGTAAAAACTGAAAAAAACTGATTTTTCTTTACTAAAACCTGAAAAAAAAATATTTTTTTTCCAGTTTTTACAAAAAAAATACTTTAAGAAAAGCTGAAAAATATTTTCTAAAACAATATTTTTGTAAAAAGTAAAAAGTAATTTTCTAAAGCAATATTTTTGTAAAAACTGGAAAAACAAATATTTTCTTTTTTTTCCAGTTTTTAGTTAAAAATATTTCAGTTTTTCTAGTTTTTAATTGCTTTTCAGTTTTTTTCCAGTTTTTACAAAAAATATTGTTTTAGAAAATATTTTTCAGTTTTTTAAAGCAATTTTTTTTTTGTAAAAACTGGAAAAGAAATATTTTCGTTTTTTCCTTCTTTTTTTTTTGTAAATTTGTTTTTTAGTTTTTTTCTAGTTTTTACAAAAAAAATTATTTTTCGGGTTTGGGTAATGAGTCTTTTTAATTAATTAGGAGATATTTAGAATTGACCAATAGGACGATGACACGTATTCCTCCGTTTAAATGATGGGTATATTTAAACCCAAAGTATGACTACAGGAGTATAGATAACCTAATAGTATAACGAGGGGTATTCTTAGACCATTTTCGAAAGTACATGAGTATATTTGGCCCTTTGCCGTAGCATGTTTGATCAAATTTCTTTTTAGTTAAAAGTGTTTTTTAGCCAATTTGTTTTTCTTCCCAAAATTAAGGTATTTGACTAAAGTTTTAGTAGTAAAAAAGCATGAGTAAAAATAGAAGGATTTTTAAGAAGCAAAAAAAAAAATAGTTTCTCTCCAGAAGCATTTGTTCAGATTTTTTTTTTTTTGAGATTAATACACTTAGAAGTACTTTTTAAAGTTGTTGCTTAATTTTTTCTTTTTCAAATTAATTAGCCAAACACGAATTGTTTCTCGCCAAAAAGTACTTTTGAGAAAAATACTTTTTAAAATAAGCTGATTTAGGCCAAACACAAATTGTTCTTTCACACAAATATTAAAATTAGTCTTTAAAATATGAATTTAGGCAACAAAAAAATCAACAATCAATCAATACAAATCACAAACACCCAAGAATTTCGATCCTCCAGATTCTAACTTCTCAAATCCGTTAATGGTGAGTTTCAAAATAAACCACTATTAAACCCATTCCTAGAAGGTGTAGAAACTGATTTGAAAAAGACCCACCTGAAATAGAAACTCCAAATTTAAGAGTTGTAGACTTTCATGTTTGAGATTCTTCTTCTTCTTCTCTCTTATTCTTCTTCTTGTTGGTGATTTCGGTGTTAAAATGAAGGTGTGGTGGTGGACAGAAGATTGTTTTCTAGTCTAAATATTGTATAACTGTTATTTGTACACTCTTATATAATATTGTATAATTATGTATAATTATGTATAAATATTTATTAGTGTGTATAATAATATAATAATATTTAATTATTGTTATAAGAAATATCAAATTATGGTGGATGTCTACTTTTCCTCCATGATCTTCATCTCAAATGCTTAATGGCATATTCAATGACATATTTTCTATGTTTAATGTCATATTCAATGATATATTTTCTTCATTTTTCATACCTATATAAAGGCCTTGTAATAGATAGAAAAATACACACAATTGAAGAAGAAATAAGAATCTCTTCTCTCTTTCTCCATATATCTCTTAGCTTGTTTTTCCTTGTTCTATATTGTTATTTTGAGTTATATTTTATAACACGTTATCAGCACGAAATTCTAGCCAACTGAGTTGTTATGATGCGGCCAGTGCCGGTAGCATCATTTAATGTTAATAATATGGTAAAAACGATGGCGGTATAAGGTGTACAACGCTAGCATATATTCGGCCATCACGGTTAGCCTTTTCTAATTAGTTTTCAAGTTTCTTTAGACTTTGCTATTTATATTTCCATACATGAACAAACTTGCTTTATGGAAAAGTTTTTCTTGAAAGTTCATCAAATCATGTAAGGATTTTTGGTGTAAAAAACGATAAATATTTTTTCTATAACAAGTATTATGTTTCTATGAGTTAATATTAAGAAACACGAAGTGAAGACTTTTGAGAGAGCACATATTTTTTCTTTCTATTTTATCACATATTTCTTCCATCTTAAAGAGGGATAATTATCACAAATGACACGTAGATTTTAATTGATTATGTGTTTTTCTATATTTGATTGATACTTTTTATTTGATTGAGTTCAGTTAATGAAAGTTCGCATATGCAAATTAAATTCAATCGCAACCAATAGTGAAAACCCGTCCCATAAGTCTAAAATAAGACATGATATTACCGTTGAGCTATGAATGGATGTGGACGTGATAATAGACGAAATTATAATCGTCATCATTATGATAATGAGAACAATAATGGCTTTCAAAATAATCATTCACTTTGTGAAAGTGATGTTTGCCATTGATATGGCATGAAATTTTATAAAGCACGCATGGATTATTATGTTCCATTCCTGAAGTGAATGTGAAAACAATGTGATAATCATTATGAATACATATTCATTCTTGGAAGAATATGAACGTGCTAGTGGTAGTAAATATACCACACTCACCTCGAGAAGGAGGTTTGAGATGAAATAAGAAAATAATGTCATTATTATACCATGAATGGTCATTGGTCACATACCTATTATACGCCAAAATATTTTGGCAATGTGATTATTAAATGACAACAATAATGCAAGAAACAGATCTTGCATCTAATTTTGACTATGACCATAATGATATAACTTTCTCTATAAAAGAGATATTCACCATATAGATGTTGATGAATATATGGTAGTACAAAATTAATTGAAGGTTCTGGAAGAGCTACTATAACTCTTCCTAAGGGAACAATACTTATCATAGAGAATGAAATGTTCTCCTCCAAGTCTAAGAGGAACTTGTTGAGTTTTAAAGATATCCGTCGAAATAGATTTCATATTGAGACAATCGATGAGAATAATCTCGAATATCTCATCGTTATCAAGAATGTATCTGGCCAGAAAAGGGTTATTGAGAAGTTCTCATCTTTATCTTATGGCCTGTATTGGACAAGAATTAGTGCAATTGAGGCACATTCTATCGTAAACCAAAAGGTTACTAATTCCAATACTTTTGTACTTTGGCATGATCGATTGGGACATCCCGGATCAATTATGAAGAGACGAAATTATAGAGAACTCAAATGGGCATCCATTAATGAATTTAAAGATTCTTTTAAATAATGAATTTTCTTGCACTTCTTGTTATCAAAGCAAGTTGATTATTAAACCATCACCAACAAAGGTTGGGATTGAGTCCCCTGCGTTTTTGGAACGTATACAAGGGGATATTTGTGGACATATTCACCCACCTAGTGGGCCGTTTAGATATTTTTATGGTCTTAATAGATGCATCTTCTAGATGGTCTCATGTATGCCTATTGTCATCTCACAACCTCGCGTTTGCAAAATTAATGGCACAAATAATCCGATTACGGGCACAATTTCTCGATAATCCAATTAAGTCTATTAGACTTGATAATGCTGCTGAGTTTTCATCCCAAGCATTTAATGATTATTGCTTATCAATTGGGATAAAAGTGGAGCATTTTGTAGCTCATGTTCACACTCAAAATGGCCTTGCAGAATCTTTGATTAAACGTCTGCAATTGATAGCAAGACCATTACTCATGAAAACCAAGTTACCCACTTCAGTTTGGGGTCATGTCATTTTTTATGCAGCAATGCTAATTCGTCTCATACCGACAAATTATCATAAATATTCCCCGTTGCAATTAGTTTTGGGTCATGAACCTAATATATCCCATCTAAGAATTTTTGGATTCGTTGTATATGTGCCTGTAGCACCGCCATATCGCACCAAGATGGGTCCCCAAAAAATGTTAGGAATATATGTTGGGTTTGAATCGCCCTCCATTATTCGTTACCTTGAAACATTAACGGGAGATTTATTCACTGCTCGATTTGCAGATTGTCGATTCGATGAGGCATTTTTCCCAAAATTTGGGGGAGAAATTGGTGAAACCAAACGTGAAATTTTGTGGAAAAATACAGCATTGTCTCATCTTAATCCACATGCCTCTATGTGTAAAGAAGAGGTGCAAAAGATTATCCATTTACAGAAAATAGCAAATCAAATGCCAGATGCATTTACGGATCTGAAAAGGATAACGAAATCACATATCCCTGCAGAGAATGTTCCAATCCGTATTGATGTCCCTGTTGGACAATCTTCTAAGTGTCATAGCTAATGAGTCAAAAGCACGCCTAAAGTGTGGCAGACCATTGGGTTCTAAGGATCGAAATCCTAGAAAAAGGAAAATAAATGATCAAGATGACACTACGAAAGAGTCTCATAAAGAAACCCATGATTTAACCAATCCTGAGATTCATGAGGATATCGATGAGCCTGAGACTCAAGAAAATAAGGAAACTATCAATAAATCCAATTGATATTGAGACAAATTTGAATCGATTGAATATAGTGGTAGACTATGTCTTTGCATACAATGTTGCATCTACCATTATGCAAGATAATGAGGATCTTGAACCTCAATCTGTTAGAGAATGTCGACAAAGACGTGATTGGCCAAAATGGCAAGAAGCAATCCAATCTGAGTTGGATTCACTTGCGAAACGTGAAGTTTTTGGGTTTGTAGTCCAAACACCTAATGGTGTTAAACTTGTTGGCTATAAATGGGTCTTTGTACGCAAGAGAAATGAGAAAAATGAGGTACAAAGATATAAGGCACGCCTTGTTGCACAAGGATTTTCACAAAGGCCTGATATCGATTATGAAGAGACGTATTCTCCTGTTATGGATGCTAAAATGTTCCATTATCTCATTAGTCTTGCTGTCCATGAAAAGTGTGACATGAATTTAATGGATGTGGTTACAGCATACCTTTATGGCTCACTTGATAATGAGATATACATGAAAATTCCTGAGGGATTTAAAATGCCTGACGCACATAATTCAAAGTCCAGGAAAATATTTTTAATCAAATTGCAAAATTTTTTGTATGGTCTAAAGCAATCAGGAAGAATATGGTATAACCGCCTTAGTGAATATTTATTAAAGGAAGGTTATATAAATGATGCAATTTATTCATGTGCTTTTATAAAGAAAACAATATTGGAGTTTGTTGTACTTGCCGTATATGTTGATGACATAAACCTTATTGGAACTCCTACAGAACTCCAAAAGGTAATTGATTATTTAAAGAAGGAATTCGAGATGAAAGATCTCGGAAAGACAAAATTATTCCTTGGTTTACAAATTGAACATTTGACAAACGGAATTTTTGTTCATCAATCTGCCTACATAGAAAAGGTATTAAAATGGTTTTACACGGATGGAACACATCCATTAAGTACTCTGATGGTTGTTAGATCACTTGATGTGAATAAGGAGTCGTTCCGACCTCAAGAAAAGAATGAAGAGCTTATTGGTCCTGAAGTACCATATCTTAGTGCAATTGGTGCACTAATGTATCTTGCTAACACTACAAGGCCTGACGTAACTTTTTCAGTTAATATCTTAGCAAGATACAGATCTGCTCCTACAAGGAGACATTGGAATGAAATCAAACACATATTGCGGTATCTAAAAGGGACTATCGATATGGGTTTATTTTATGGCAATGATTGCAGTCCTGATCTTGTTAGTTATGCCGATGCTGAGTATTTATTTGACCCACACAAGACTCGATCTCAACCAGGCTATGTGTTTACATGTGAAGGTACTATCATATCTTGGCGATCGACTAAGCAATCAATCGTGGCTACTTCTTCTAATCATGCTGAGATAATTGCTATTCATAAAGCAAGTCGAGAATGTGTTTGGTTGAGTTCTATAATATATCTTATTCGAGACAAATGTGGTTTGAAGTGTGACAAACTACCCACAATTTTTTATGAAGGCAATGCAGCATGCATAGCCCAATTGAAGGGAGGATTCATAAAAGGAGATAGGACAAAGCACATTTTACCAAAGTTATTTTTTGCACATGATCTTCAAAAGAATGGTGATATCAATGTGCAACAGATTCGTTCAAATGATAATATGGCTGATTTGTTCACCAAATCTCTACCGATGTCAACCTTCATGAAACTAGTGTACAAAATTGGGATGCAAAGGTTCAAGGATATGAACTGATGCTCTCATCAGGGGGAGTTAATACGCGTTGTACTCTTTTTTCCTTACAAGATTTTGTCCTATTGGGTTTTCCTTGCAAGGTTTTTAATGAGGCAACCAAAAAGCGTATTTCTAAACATGTGTACTCTTTTTTCTTCACTAGAATTTTTTTTTCTGATAAGGTTTTAACGAGGCACATTATTTATGGACATCTAAGGGGGAGTGTTATAAGAAATATCAAATTATGGTTGATGTCTACTCTTCCTCCATGATCTTCTTCTCAAATGCTTAATGACATATTCAATGACATATTTTCTATGTTTAATGACATATTCAATGACATAGTTTCTTCACTTTTCATGCATATATAAAGGCCTTGTAATAGATAGAAAAATACACACAATTGAAGAAGAAATAAAAATCTCTTCTCTCTTTCTCCATATATCTTTTAGCTTATTTTTCCTTATTTCATATTATTACTTTGAGTTATATTTTATAACAATTATATATTTGTTCGGTTTATAAGGAATAGGCGTCCAAGTTTGAAACTTTCGTTTCTTCTCGTTCTTTTTCTTGCAATGTGTTTAAGGGGTAAAAGAATACCTGTTTAGTTAAAGTGTTCAAACATATTTTTTGAACAAGTTTAATGGGGTCTTTATGTATTTTGCCTATTTTATACAATCAGTAGCTGCAACCTCTTCAAGCTATGCCAACCCTAAAAACAAAATGTTCAGGTGGTGGTGATAGGGTGTGAAAGAGGGACCAAATTATTTGTAGGTATAATAATATGAAATAAAAAAAAGAAATGAATAAAAAAAATTTAAAATAAAAAAGCCGGACATTTGGCATTTAGATAATGGTTCAGACCCAAGAAATTTGCATTCACTCGCCTCTTTTAGGTGTAAAACACGCACTTGCTAGCTGTAAAAAGTAGTGTGTCTTAGGCACACTCTGGAAAGATTGAGTGTGTAAGATGGTTTTCGTCCGCAAAAAATATGTAACGAGGATTTGGTCTATAGTTCAGGGGTAACTTATGTATGTTTTCGATTATTTAATAATAAGGAAGAGCAAGATGAGAGGAAAACAAATAAGGTAATGATGCGACCACACCATATCGGTCGTTCCATAAAGTGGTACTTTTCGTCGTTACACAACGACAGATTTAACGATACGATGCAATAAAATTTAAGTAACAACCAAAACAAATATTATATTTAAAGTAACAATACGATACAATACCACGGGTAACAACTATCCAAACAAGTTGTTAATAGCTAATTACTGGTAAGTGGAGTCTATTTGTGGCTTATTTCTATAGTCCCAAATTATAAGCCAAATTATTATTAGTTCTGTCTTTTCTACGTGGTTAATTATTTCTCTAACATTACTAATTGACACTTATAAAATAGGAAGGGGTTATCAACCTTATTTTATATGAAAAAATCGATTGAGATCATAACTAAGAACTATATTTTGGATCCGTCAATATATCATCGATCCTCATGTTAGAAGAAAGTCAATTTTTATGCGTGTCATTCTCTCAATTGCACACTATTACTTTCATAATGACAAAAGAAAATCACTATATAACTATGAATACATTAATTCGTTTATATATATGTCAAAACAGGAATATAAAATCAAGAAGTTCAAAACCGGATCGATCTCCTTCTCGATCCCTATGTGAATAATATGATAAATTAACTAAATCAATCAAAAGAAAAATGAAAAGAAAATTCCCAGCTCTAGTTCTCTCTATAGCACCAGCATTAATTAGCGGTGGAAATCACTGATGTATTTGTGGAAATATATGTAGAAATTACTAAAACTTTAATAAATAATAGGGTTTGAACATATAATTTAAAAATATAATGGGTTCAGTTCAACCATGGACGTGTTCACCTTGTTCCATTCGGTGTTGTACACAATAAAATTGCGTCAAGAAAATAATCAAGACCGAAAAATATTGCAACAATCGTATTATTTGATTTCAAATAATATGGGTATACAATCTCTATAAATCCTCTCATTCTTCTTTTCTAATATAAATTCAAGGGCCTTTGAGCTTGATCTTGAATTTGAATTTGATTTATCCGTTGCGAACGCTTTGATAGTTGCCACAAATTTTAACACGAACAAGTAGCCTTGATCTTGAACACCTTGTATTTGATTTGACTTCGTTCTTGATCTTGAATACTTGAAATTTGTGTTGAAGTGCTTGAATGCTTGAACACTTGCAGTTTGTAGAGAATTGTGGCCTTTGATCCACGAGCTCCCTTGTGTCTTCTTGTTATAATTTATGATCTTTTTTCTGGGTTATGAAGACCCCTATTTATAGTTGTGGAAAAGAAGAGTTGTGATGAGAATAAATTTTTTTCGAAAAATCAGATTGAAGCGTGACAAGGTCGCATTTGATTGGCCAGAATATGTCACTTGCACTTGTGGCGCAATTTCACTGGCCCTTCAATTTGACTTGGCATACCTTGTCATTTTGACATGTGGCATGATCCCATTGGCTCTTTTGTTTGACTGGACGTGCCATGTCATTTGACACGTGGCACCAAACCAGACCTCTTGGGCCTAATAAAGTGGGCTCATCACTCTTAGCCCAATTTAATTGGCTAGCCCAATAAATTTAAATTTATTTAATCCATATATATTAGACTAATATAATTAATCTAATTATATTAGCCCATAATATTTATTTAGACTAACATACATTTAAAGTATAGTCCAAAAGTTTTATTGAATTTAAATTCAATAAATTTTGCATGTCTACAAATGCCCCTTACTTCAAGGCTCGTCGAAGTTTTAAAACCCCCTTTGTTTAAAGACTAGACTTGAATAATTAACGGAGCATTAAATTTGGGTTTCGAGTCAAGTAGAGGTCGTGCCCACAATTTATTCCTTGAGACTTTGAATAACAATCCACATTCGTATGAGAATAATGCCAAATTACTTAGGCAAACAATTCTTGGCACTTGAACCACCAGTGCCAAAGATCTTCATTTTTTCCTTTATTAGCAAAATAACACAACAGTAGTGGTTAGGCTAGAAAAAGTCAAATTCACGTGTTGTGTCCTTAATGCATTCGCGTGACATCTACTTTGACAATTTAATTTACTTTAGACTCTTAGACTCCAAGATACCTATTTACTAGCTATCGCTTTTGCTTGACATCTTTCTTCTGGGTTTTATGTTGTTCCTATTTTTCCTATGATTTTTGTGGTAATACTAATATTGTCTCCTTTTGTCTTTTTGTTTTCTTAAGCCGATGGTATTTCGGAAATAACCTCTCTACTCCTTCGGGATAGGGGTAAGGTCTGCGTACACACTACCCTCCCTAGACCCCATTAGTGAAATTTCACTTTGTTGTTGTTGTAGACTCCAACATACTTACATCTTTGCCAACGATCTACTACATTGAATTAACTTACTGTCACCGCCTCCACTAGCCAAATCCTTGTAGGAAACAATATGTAGCAATGCCCCACATCGGAAAAACCTTCTCCATAGCCATCCTTAATCATCTATATAAGGTGGCGTATTTTTCCCTTCGTTGAACACCAATTCACAATGTTTTGACGATTGCGGAGCATCACTGAAGGTAAAAAAAAATTCTTTTGCATTTTTTTATTGTTGTTTATGTCTCCCTTTTTTTGTAAGTCAAGAAGAGAAGAGTCGTTGGGTGCCAAGTTGACGGAAAACTTCATGACGTTCCATAGAAGGATAAATTCATCACAACATATAGCTGATCAAAACCTCAACAACATATAGAAGGCCAAATCCCTCGCAACATTTAAATGGACAAATACATTTCAATACATAAATGACAAATCCACATCACCATATAGACGAATAAATCTACATCAACATATTGACGGACAAATTCACATCAACATATAGACGGACAAATTCACATCACCATATAGACGGATAAATCCACATCACTATATAGACAGAAAAATCCACATCAATATATAGACGGGCAAATCCACATCAACATATAGACGGACAAATTAACATCATCATATAGACAGAAATCCACATCACTATATAGACAGACAAATTCTTAATAACATATAGAAGGATCAAATCTGTGATGAGACCAACTTAAGGTCCAAAGGGACTTAAATATCCACCTTAAGATTGAAAAATTATAGTTCCTTTTAAGGACAAACCATAAAGAAGCCAACTTAAGGTGCAAAGAGATTTAAACGTCCACCTCAAGATTAGAAAATTAGAAATCCTCAACTTAAAGACTTCGTGGATTTGTAGAAGTCAACTTGAAGACCGACAAACTTGATGATTTGACAGACTTGAAGATTTGGCGGACTTCGATGCGTCAACTTGAAGAGCGATGGGCTTTAAACTTCAACTGGAAGAATTAGAAGACTTGAAGACTTCAACTTAAAGACTTGCAAATTTCAACATAAAGGGCGGTGGACATGAAAACTTCAACTTGAAGAACTAGCGAATCTGAAGATTTTAACTAGAAGACCGGGCGACTTGAAGACTTGGAGTACTCATAGACTTCAACTTGGAGGCTTGATGGATTTAAATATTTCAACTTGAAGACCAAAAACTTAAAGGTTTAGCGAAGGCATAGCGAATCTCCGGACTTCGATGCAAATACTTGGTAGCCTCCTAAAAGACTATAATCATCCCGTTGAGAACACCAATTTATCATGGAGACTCGCCCCTGTATCATATTCCATCATGTTCAACAGAAGAATGGCACTTCAGCCCGATTTTCAAGTGTTGATTGAATGAATTATATTCCATCATACTTTATTCGGACAACGGTTGGGGCAATATGTATCTTTTGAATTCATGCGACTAAATTCAGAATAAAACTCTAAGTTGCCTACGTACCTCGGTGAAGAAGATCAAGTCATACTGTAGTTCAGAATGGGTGATTTTTTTAAATTATTTTTTTATGTCACCTAGGCCGCCTCTTTCGAGGTTTTCAACCTAGCGGACTTTTTTTTGGGCCGTAAACAGTTTAGACTCATGCGGGCCAGGAGTGTAGGAACATGCAGTTTAGGCTCATATGTCAAGAAGCATTACAACTTGAAGATTTTGCTCAAATTTGAAGAGCTTCATGACATGCAGTTTAGGCTCGTGCGTCCATGAGCGTTGCAATTCGAAGATTTAGCTTATAATTTGAAATTCTTCGAAACTTGAAGACTTGATCAACTTTAAAATACTTTGCAACTAAAAGTTCAGCTAGAATTTGAAGAGCTTCATGACTTGATGATTTAGCTCAAAGTTGAAGAGCTTTGCAACTTGAAGTTTGGCTCGAATTTGAAGAGCTTTGTGACTTGAACATTTAGCTTGACTTTGAAGAGCTTTTGACTGAGTCTTTGCTCGAACTTGAGAATTTTTGCAACTTGAACACTTTGCTCGAATTTTAAGAGCTTTAAAACTTGAAGACTTTACTCTAATTTGAAGAGCTTTACGTCTTAAATATTTAGTTCAAATTTGGGGAGTTTCGTGACATACAATATAGGCTCATGTGCCAAGAAGCATTATAACATGTAGTTTAGGCTCGTGCATTGAGGAGCATTATAACTTGCAGTTTAGGCTCGTGTGTTGAGGAACATTACGACTTGCAGTTTAGGTTCGTGCATTGAGGAGCGTAGTGACATGCATAGACTTTTTGGTTTCATTCTCAGATGAAAACTTGCCCCCATCCTCACCTTCTTGTTCTTATTCTTTGTCGTAAGGATCAAAGACAGGTAGCCCTTGGTCGGCACTTATGGCCATATTTAGTTCCATATCATGAGCACGAGTTACTAGTTCTTCAAATGTTTTGGGCTTTATATCTTATAAGACATAGCGAAGACCCCAATGCATGCCTTGAATGCACATTTCGATGCTAGACGTTTTATTATAGTGATCTTTGCACTTGAGGCTTAAGCTCATCAAGCGGTTGATGGAGTCAATAACTAGCTCATCATTTCATTGATGAGCATTTGTAAGTTCGATCATGCTTACGATGCGTCTTGTGTTATAGAAACGAATAAGAAATGCCTGCTCTAACTGCTCCCAACTATCGATGGATCCAGGTTTGAGATCTGAGTACCAATTGAATGCATTACTTTTGAGCGATCGAACAAACTGTTTGAGAAGATAATCGTCGTACGTTCCAGCATTATTGCAAGTTTCAACAAAGTGCGCTACATATTGTTTTGGATTTCCCTTGCCGTCGAATTGTTGCAACTTAGGAGGTTGATAACCAGCATGCATCTTCAAGTTATCAATTCTTTGGGTATATGGCTTTGCATATGTGAGAGATAATTTGGATGATGACTCAGGTTTATCTTTGATAGCTTCCATGATAAAGTCCTTCAATTTCTCAACGGGAATTAGACCTTCATCAGAGTCTTGGATCTCCTTAGTTGTCATTGCTTGTTTTTCGGAGGAGTCACATTTCTCTTGTAACTTTTGAAGATTTAAAGGTGTTTGTATGGATTCTTCTTCTACTATGCTATCAAACTTATTTGTTAAATTGAAAAGTTTAGCATCTTGATCTTGCACGCACTTTGACAAGCCTTCAACTGCTTTCGTCAAATTTGCGAGTTGTTCTTCTACGGTAGAAACTTCAATAACCATTGCTTGCATGATATCCGTAGAGGATGAAGAATGAAATAGATCATTATTGGGATAGAGCTTGGAGGTCGTAATGGAGACTAAAGTAGATCCAGCGCTCAAGTCATCATCATAAGCTTGCATGAAAGGTTTCTCAGACTTAGATAAACTAAGTTGGGCAAGAACCTTTTCGATCCTTTTGGCGACATCGTTCCCTTTTTGGGTCGTACTTGTAAAAGATCTTGCTCCTTTTAAAGATGAAGATCCGAAAATAGGGGTTGACGTGGACGATACTTGGAGTGCTTGTTATCCTAAAGAGCTTGCTTTGCTCCTTGTAACTGGCCCAAAACTTCCAAAGGTAACATCGATGATGCTTTTCACATCAGCATAGAACTTGGAATTAGCAGCCTCACTGGAAGTTGATCTGGAGGTAATTTTCTGCGAAGCCGTTTCGATGTTCTTGTACTTTGGTGATTGAAAAGTTGAGATGAGAGGTAGAGATTGTCTCATTGGGCATACCAGAATTTGTAGACAATAAAATTACGTCAAGAAAATAGTCGAGACTGAAAAATATTGCAACAATCGTAGTATTTGATTTCAAGTAATATGAGTGTACAATCTCTATGAATCCTCTCATTCTTCTTTTCCAATATAAATTCAAGGGCCTTTGAGCTTGATCTTGAATTTGAATTTGATTTATCCGTTGTGAACGCTTTGATTGTTGCCACAAATTTTATCACGAACAAGTAGTCTTGATCTTGAACACCTTGTATTTGATTTGACTTTGTTCTTGATCTTGAATACTTGAAACTTGTGTTGAAGTGCTTGAATGCTTGAACACTTGCAGTTTGCAGAGAATTGTGACTTTTGATCCACGAGCTCCTTTGTATTTTTTTTGTTATAACTTATGATCTTTTTTCTGGGTTATGAAAGCGCTTATTTATAGTTGTGGAAGAGAAGAGTTGTGATGAGAACAAACTATTTTCGACCAATCAGACTGAAACGTGACAAGGCCGCATTTGATTGGCCAGGACATGTCACTTGTACATGTGGCGCAATTTCATTGGCCCTTCAATTTGACTTGGCATGCCTTGTCATTTTGACAGGTGGCATGATCCCATTAGCTCTTCTGTTTGACTGGACGTGCCATGTCATTTGACACGTGGCACCAAACTGGACCTCTTGGGCCTAATGAAGTGGGCTCATCACTCTTACTCCAATTAAATTGGCTAGCCCAATAAATTTGAATTTATTTATTTAATTCATATATATTGGACTAATATAATTAATCTAATCATATTGGCCCATAATATTTATTTGGACTAACATATATTTAAAGTATAGTCCAAAAATTTTATTGGATTTAAATTCAATAAATTTTGTATGTCTACAGGTGTCACGGGACACCACTTCATTATTTCTTTTTACTAGACATGTGTAAGAAAAATAAAAATATTGGGGATAAGAATGACACCGCTTGTCAAAATAGTAATTTATTCATTTTTTCACTTCTTCAAATTGTGACATTACTAATAAAAAAAAAATTGCGTACGTCATTGAGTTCAACGATAAAAACTCAAAGACTAAATCCATCAAATAAAAATTCTGGATTCGCTTGTGTTAATGAATAAATAGAACGAGTACATGTATAACTTTTCCTCTAATTGTCATCTTCGCTTTTGATTAGGAGAGGGTTGAAGATTATATGAAAAGAATAAAAAAGAAGTAAGATTTTTGTGAATAATCCACAAATGCATGTGATAATGGCTTCTAATGCTTTTAAGCAGAAAATTGGGACAAAACGGCAAATGGGTTGATAACTTGCTTCAAGGCTTCCGTTCTTGAGAAGAGAGTAGGTCTCTAATGCTGCAGCAACACTTGCAACAAGTAGCATTCCAATAACCTAGATTCAACAATTTTAGGGAATAATATGAGCTATAATTATGCAAAAAAAAAAAAAAAAAATTTACTCCCTCTGTCCCAATTTATGAATGAAAGAAAGTATTTATATGGCTATAAATCATTTCATTAAGGATATAATGAAAAAGTTTAATGTTTGAATTGTGTCTAAAGAAAAAAGTATGACATTTTGAAACAAATTAAAAAGGAAAAATATAATATATAAATTGGGACATAGGGAGTAATATAAAGGTGTATTTCAGTTTTTTGTGTATTTGAGTAGAAATATTCTAACTTGTCATATTTGATTTTTATCCGCCCCTTAAGAAAATATTAATTACGAAGATAATTTGGCTGAATTGTCCTTATTTATTCTTTGATCTCAATTTATTATTACTCTTATTTTCACTATTTTAATCATTCTCCACATTTATTAGAGTAAGCGTAAAGGTGGAAAAACTAATTAATGTTTTTATAATTTTTTAAAATGACAAGTATTTTTGAACAGTTATTTGTAATAATTATGACAACTAAAAAGGATTGGAGGAATAACTAATAAAATTTGTATTATTAGAATCTTGACTATATTTTTCCTAGGAGAAAAACAGTAAATAAAAGAAAGGGAAGCAAGTCTATTACCATATCCAAAACAACGACCAACTTCCATAGAAGACTCCCGTCAGGAAGAATTATAACTAGAAAGTTGTAAGCAGCTCCTAGAAAATTAACAGCAATAAAGAACCTGTAACAAGGAATGAATTGATTTCAAAATTTGAGTATTCACAATTTTTACTATGAAATAAAAATAAATTAAATTCTATGTACTAACAGTGTCAAATATGTTTACACAATCAGATCATTTTATAGGTAATTATAGATAAATTTCTTATTATCATATGTTAAAATTTACTGATAATGTAAGAAATATTAACAGCATACATAACTTAAATCGTTAGAAAGTAAAATATTGACTACGTCAAAAACATATTCTCATTGCCAAAAAATAATAATGATAAGGATATTTCCTTAAAAATTGGTTAAACTAAATAAGGAAAGTTAATAATTTCTTACCTTCCCTTGGTCCTGAATATATAATACTAGTAGCCTTTTACTGTTTGACTCTTTATTAAACACTCTATGGTCTCATATGCCGACCTAAATATAACTTAGGAAAGAATTTCTTTTTACAAAATATTACCATAAAAAGATATATGTTACACCAAGTTCTACGTACAATGTAAAAAATATTTGTACGATTATATCACTTAATAAATAATTATAAGTAAAATTTTATGATCAACATGATTTTGATAATAACCTAATAAAAATAGTAATTAAATTAATATAATAAGTTCAACTATCTGTTTACATAACTTGGGGTTTAAGTTATATACACTACTGATGTAGTTTAACTTGTTATAATATGTCAGTTACCATTTTTATGAGGTTATCAATTAATAGTTATCATAAAAGTTAATTTACTTGTAATTAACTTATAAGTAACCTGATTATATAAATAAATTGCGATTTAACTTAAAGCCCATAACTTAAATCTCAAACTATATGGAGATGAAATTAAAGCCCATATACATAAAATATGATTTTTGAGAGGTGAAAAATCTTACTGAAAGCTGTTCCAATCCTTGTAAGTTGCTGTGAAAAAGGATCCATCATTTAATATGTGAACTGTTTGTCTGCTAGATAACATAGTAAGTGCAGCTGCTAAGCATGTTGCAAATATGATGAATCTTACTGCTATCGAAATTTTTGTCTTGGCCATTCCTGCAAATTCTGAATTCATATTAAGATTTTAGAAAAACAAGAAATCAGATCATGGACACAAATTAAATTAAATGAATAATTGTGTATCTCTTTTTGTGCACCACATGTTAAGAGTTGTAGAGTTGAATTAACTCAATTTTGGTTAATGCATGGTAAGTTCGCAAACAAATATCCTTTAGCATACAAGAGTACATTTTTTTGTTTAATTTGGTATCCGAAAACACTGTCCAACTAATCTAAATTTGTGCCGCATAATTTTGAAGGTGTTGTATTGTATTTGTATAGCTTTTCAAGGAGTACTTTTAATATTTCAAAACTTTCGACAAAAACTCAAAGGTTGAGCCTATGAAGTAATAATAAAGGACTAAAGTTTTGGTCTAATTAGACTTAAGAAATATAATGAAATGAGAAAAAAATAAAAGTAAATGAAACGTACAATTTGATTCCGTCCGTGATGGAAATTCTTTAGGAATTTACCGCAGTTTAGCGGCTGCGAAGGTTTTGGCAAGAATTTAAGGGAGAACGCTATTGGGGATTGTATCCAAATTTACGCTTGTTCCTGTTTTTTTATACGGGTTATCCAGCCCGCTACCATGAATTTGGGCTTGGCCCAGAGCATTTTCATTAAGAAGGGTTTCAATTTTGATTGTTTTGTAGTAAAATAATTTAGAAGAATTAACCCAAATAGCCGATCACCCAATCGCTTAAACTAAAAATAGCCAGTGAATATATAATATATGCATAACTTATATTTTTATTACATGTGACTAATTATGTATAATCTATATATATGGCTAGAAAAGTAAATAGCAAAATATGGCCGGCTATTTTATAAAGATCCCTAAAATTTATCACCCCAAACTCGTGTGAAAATAGCACGAGGAAGCCAGTTTTCGGACTGGTAATTGAAAAATAGCCAGCGTTTGCAAAGTCATTGAAAAATAGCCATTATTTTGCTGCAACAAGGAAAGTTCCAGCATAATATACTGGAGATTGGTGCACCTGTGTATGAACTTCCAGCATAATATACTAGAATGCTGGAAGTTCACATGTAAAAAATTCGAACTCCAGTATATTATGTTGGAATATTTTTCGGATTTTGAACAGTGTTTCCATTCAGATTTATCGTTACATGAAAAGTGGCTAAATTTCGATTACTTTTGAAATTGTGACTATTTGTAAATCTGGCTATTTTGAAATTTCTCCCCAAACTCGTAGTTGCACTAATAATTTTACGAATTATGGTCAAACCGGTCATGTACTACTTGAAATTGGAAACTTTGTCCTCTATTAAACTTTTCGAGGAATGTTACCTTGACCGTTAGGAAATAGTTTTGCTTTTGTCCATGACTTCTAACAGAGTTCCATTCTAAGGGTAATTTTATAAATCATTGTTAGAAGTTGAGTGGTCAATTTAGATATCTTTTCTCAGAGAATTTGGACACATAGAATCCATTAATAATAAGGATATGTACAAGATAAGTTACTAATAACAAGTATATGAATGCACCAAAAGTGGTATCGATGAGTAAAATTGAGCAACTTTGTGTATGATAAGGGCAAATTTGAACTTTTGTCCACAATTTTATGAAGATTAATCTACTAGAATAAATTAAACATAAATATGAAAAAGACACTTTTAACTGGTCTGAGGCCTTTTATTCAGCAGAACTGGAAGCATGCTATAGGAGTAATCAACTTACAAATGAGAGTCGGCCCGGGTACACATTCATTCATGGTCTCATATATTAGTGAACTTGATCACTTTTAGTCCGCATTTAAAATTATTTCTATTCGGTAACCATAAAAGTGTAAACAATTTTGACCTTTTTTTGTATATATATACAAAAAATAAACATTATCAGATATTATTTGAGAGCAGCTATACAATGTCATTTTCCCTAAAAATTAAAGCGAAAACTGAAGACTCGAGGGGGTTGTTTGGTTGGAAGCTATATAAGGATTAGTTTCTAGAGATTGTATAAATTATAATGCAGAGATTTGTAATGTAAGAAATATAATGCAGAAATTATTTGTTGCTGGATATTTGATTTGGTGTTTCAAAGAAATTAGTTTTGAAGATCATGAGGGTGTTTTGTCATTTATATTTAGTCGGTTAAATCCAAGCATTGTTAATACTTCTACTCTTCTTTTTCATTTCCATCTTTAATTGCCATATTTTGAAGTTTGCACTTCGGTCAAATTTCTCAACATAAGACTTTGTTAGAGTCATTTTGGCTATTTAAACTAACCCGGTTAGATCTGGCTCTGATACCAATTTGTTAGAATCGGTAAATCGGGTAGTGCGAAATTTAGCCAAACAATGTTATAATGACAATAACAAAGACAATGCAAGTTGATAATAACGGCAATTAAAGAAGATAAAGAAGACACAAATTTAACGTGGTTCGGTTAAGGTGACCTACATCCACAAGCGGAGAGGAGCAATTTACTATACCAACAAGAGTACAAAATTAGAGTAAATACTCTGATTACTCCCAAATACCCCAAGAGAATAAACTCACAAGATCACTCCAAAGAAAGGGTTCACACAAGTGTATCCCAACACTCACTCTCTTACAAAATACTCTATAAAGAAATAAAAGAGGAGAAAGAAAGACAACAGTGAAAAGCTCTTGAATTTGTGTGTTTTCAAATGAGGAGAAACTCCTCTATTTATAGCAAGAAATCCTTGGCCTAATAGTGGTTATTATGTCATCGCAAATGTCATGATCCACAAATTTTATTATAGTGAATATTATGTCATGGAAAATATCATAAAAATTTGACCCACACTTGAGAAAAAGCCAAATTAATGGCCATAATACAAATTTTTACCTTGGCCCAATTTCGGCTTATATATAGTAAATTTGCTCCACCTTTTCAGCAAAAACCCCAATGGGCAAAATTATTCTTCATAAATGCCAATCAACTTCAGGCAAAGCTTGAACTTGGACACTGGAAGAGGTTTTGTGAACATGTAAGCAATATTGTCTCTAGTGTTGATCTTCTGAATATAGACTTTTCCTTCAGCAATGGTTTCTCGGATGAAATGATACTTTATATCAATGTGCTTCGTCCTCTCATGATACATTTGATCTTTAGTCAAGTGAATGGCACTTTGACTATCACAGAAAATGGTAATACCACCTTGGTGTAAACTGAGTTCCGCAAATAGACCCTTCAACCATAAAGCTTCTTTGATCGCCTCGGTCACTGCCATATATTCTGCTTCGGTAGTAGATAAAGCTACTACATGTTGTAATGTAGCTTTCCAACTAATAGCGCAACCCCTGATGCAAAATACATAGCCTGTCCGTGATCTTCTTTTGTCAAGATCACCTGCATAATCTTAGTCTATAAAACCAACCAAAGTGTTAGTATTTCTCCCAAACTCCAAACATGTGTTTGAAGTACCTCGCAAGTATCTGAGAATCTTCACAGCATGCCAATGTGCTTTACCAGGGCAAGCCATATACCGGCTTACCACGCTCACTGCTTGTGAAATGTCTGGACGTGTACAAACCAATGCATACATAATACTGCCGACTGCACTGGAATAAGGAACCTGTGCCATGTACCTCTCTTCTTTCTCTGACTGTGGAGACTGAGCAGCTGATAACTTAAAATGAGCAGCAAGAGGGGTACTAACTGGTTTAGCATCTTTTATGTCAAACCTCTCCGAGACTTTCTCCAAGTACTTCTTCTGGGTCAGAAATAACATGTTGGCTTTTCGATCTCTTTTGATTTTCATGCCAAGGATTTTCTTAGCTGCTCCCAAATCTTTCATCTCAAATTCACTTTTCAGCTGACTTTTGAAATTGTAAATTTCTGTTAAATCCTTAGCAGCAATGAGCATGTCATCAACATATAATAATGGGTACACAAATAAACCATCATTTAACTTCCGAAAGTAAACACAACTATCATACATGCTCCTCGAATAACCATGACCCAACATAAAGGAATCAAACATTTTATACCATTGTCTTGGAGACTGCTTTAATCCGTACAAGGATTTCTTCAACAAGCAAACATGATCTTCTTTTCCTTCAACTTCAAATCCTTCAGGTTGATGCATGTATATTTGTTCCTCAAGTTCGCCATGTAAGAAAGCAGTCTTAACATCAAGTTTTTCTAATTCCAAATCATACTTGGCAACGAAGGCAAACAAGACACGAATAGAGCTATGTTTAACAACAGGTGAGAAAATATTATTAAAATCAACTCCTTGTACCTGACTATAGCCCTTTGAAACTAATCGTGCCTTATACCTCGCATCTTTAGCCCCTGGAATACCATCTTTTTTCTTGAAGACCCATTTGCAACCAACAATTCTTTTTCCTGATGGCGGCTTCACAAGAGACCAAGTACCATTCTTGTGGAGAGACTCAATTTCTTCATTCATTGCAATCAGCCACTTGGCTGAGTCAGCACCAAAAACTGCTTCTGAATATTTTGATGGTTCTCTAATTTCTTCAGTTTCCTGTGCAACTGAAAAAGCAAATGCAACATAATCTCCAAACCTTAATGTTGTTTACCTTCTCTTCTTGGTCTATGTTTGGCTATAGAATACTCCTCTTCTTTTGGTTCAACTTTAGGAGTCTCAACTTCAGGAATTTTAGCTTCTGTCTCAACTTCAGGAGTTTCAACTGTATTTTGCTCCAAAGTTTATGAGCTTGGCTTAGAAGGAATGCCAATCTCCATCTCCACCTGGTTCTGCGTACTCTTTCCTTTATCTGTATTACAAGAACTAGAAGTCTCTTTTCTAGAATGTAACATAGAGTATTAATCAAATATTATATCTCTGCTAATTATAAATTTTGGTGTCGTGGGATTATGATACCATAGTCAGTATCCTTTCACCCGAGATGCATACCCAAGGAAAATGCACTTTTTAGCCCTTGGCTCTAATTTTCCATCATTTACATGCACGTATGCAGGGCAACCAAATATCTTTAAATCAGAATAATTAGCAGGAGTACCTGACCATATTTCCTCTGGAGTCTTAAAATTCAATGGTGCAGAAGGAGCTCGGTTGACAATATAACAATCTGTAGAGATAGTGTCACGACCCAATTCCATCATAGGTCGTGATGGTGCCCAACAACGTTGGTAGGCAAGCCAACACTGATCAACTAGTGATTTTCCGCTTAGATAAATTTGTAAACGATAGCTTTTTCCTTATTTTTTTAAAAAAGATTTAGGAGTTTGCAATTTTAACATAAATAAATAAAAGTAATTAGTACTAATCGTAATCATATGAGCAAACCAAAACCATAAGTCTACTAGTGTGTGTGCCAAGATCTGGTGTCACAAGTATGTGGGCAATCTAATAGAATATATAAAACAATACTAGCCTACTGTCTAAAAGAAAATAGATAGAAAATAAAAGAACATAAGAGAGACTCCAACTGCTGCAGAACGACTCAAAAGGGCAGCTCACCGAGAAGTCTCGAGCTGGGAAATTAGTCTACGCGCCAGACTAGTGGCGAGATGCACCTGCCTCAAATCCTGTACAATCAAGTACAGAAGTGTAGCGTGAGTACATAAAATAAATATATACCCACTAAGTATCTAGCCTAACCTCGAAGAAGTAGTGACGAGGGTCGACTTTGACACTCACTAGGGCCAATAATATAATAGTATGTGATTCTAAATAAGCATGATACACAGAACTAACAATAAACTCAGAACAAGAAATAACTGTACGTTTCTTCCATCATATCTAAGAAACGAAAATACTTCCTTCATTTTTAACAATTGATCTCTAAAACGGTAAGTTTATACCAATTATAAAAAAGGGCTTCCACTTCTATTATCATACACAAATTTCACCGAGGACGTTCGACTCGATCTAACATAAAAATGTAAATTGTGCACTGCCGAGGGTCGAACGGCGCGAATCATAGATGCATCTATTAACCGTCGAGGCAAACGGCCCGCTCCCATGAGAGTAGTGGAAATAGTCACCCCACTCGCGGAATATACTTGCGACGCGGTTAAATATAAATATAACAAAAATTTTCTCAATTCTTTTCAAAATATTAATTTACTTGAAACCTTTGAAATCTTGAAATCCTTAACTTAGTTCCATTCAATGCAAATAAATAATTATGTTCAGATAACGATACCCACCAAAGTATGGTGTAAGCCTAGAACTACCCGGACATAACAAGAATAGTAGCTACGTATGGACTCTCGTCACTTCGTTCGTACGTAGCCCCCATAAATAATTATATATTAATTAAGTTCTGCTATGGGGAAATTTTCCTCTTACAAGGTTAGAAAAGAGACTTACCTCGCTTAAAACCTACTTTCCGGTCCAAGCTTATGACCAAACCCTCAATTTGGTGCCGAGAAATCCAAAACTATCCAAATAGTGTAGAAATTAATCAATATAGGCTTAAAAATTTGTATCCCTACTATTTAGGTAATTTTCCAACTCTAAATGCAAGATTCCTAAAATTTACCCCCGGGCCCACGTGCTCGGATTCCGGAAATTTTCTAAGAAAGTTGTTACCCATAACCTTAGGATCATAAATATGTGATTTTCGTTAAGTTCCATAATCATTTTCGTGGTAAAAATCTCATTCTTGTCAAACCCTAGATTCGGCTAGGGCTGCATCTGCGGAAGGGCTCCTGCTTCTGCGTAGAAGGAGCCGCATCTGCAGAACCTGGCTGGCCATCCTTGGCTCGCACTTGCGGCTAGCCAATCGCAGGTGCGGTTATGACAGATCTGGAGCACTCAGCTGCAGTTCCAAATTCTCAACTTAGTCCGAGCCTCGTCCGATTGGTACTCGGGGCCATGGGGACCCCGCTCGAACATATCAACAAGTTTTGAATCACAAAACGGACTTGCTCGAACTCATGAAATGCCCGAAACAACATTAAAACTAAGAATCACACCCAAAAACCGATTGAATCAAACTTAAGAACTTCAAGTTCTTCAATTTACTTCCAATGTGACGAAACGTACTTATACTACTCGGAATGACACCAAATTTTGCGTGCAAGTCTGAAATGATATTACGGAACTATTCCCGGTCTCGGAATTCCGTTTGGACCTCGATATTACCAAAATCCACTCTAAACCAAAGTTAAAGAACTTCAAAGTTCTTCAAGAACCAACTTTCACTATTAGGTGCCAAAACGCTCCCAGGTCATCCAAAACCCAATCCGAACATACGCCTAAGAAAATCCCGATTCCGAAGTCGTTTACTCAAAATGTTAACCGAAGTCAAACTTGGCCTTTTAATCCAACCATAAGGAACCAAGTGTTCCGATTTCAACCCAAACTCTTCCGAATCCCGAACCAATCATCCCCGCAAGTCATAAATTAGTAAAAGCAAGTACGTGAAGTCTTATTTAGGGGAACAGGGTTTTAGAAAGCAAAAAGACCGGATGGATCGTTACATTCTCCACCTCTTAAACAAACGTTCGTCCTCTAACGGGTTTAGATTCATACTTGAAGTGCTGAATAAGTGTGGATATCTGCTCCGCATGTCCTCCTCGGATTCCTAGGTCGCCTCCTCAATTGGTTGGCCCCTGGATTGAACCTTTACCGCGAAAATCCTCTTATCCTACTGCATCTGCTCTCTACCCCTCTGGCGGTAGCCCTTAATCCTCCGAGCAATCTCTACCACTAGCTGAAAATCAGTACCCATCTCAACCTCTCTAGCCATGTTAGCATGAATACTGGGGTGTAACCCCGTAACAAATCTATGCACTCTCTCTACGTCCGTAGGAAGTATCATAAGTGCATGGCGAGACAACTCAGAAAATATTGCCTCATAATCGGTCACAGACATCTGACGCTGCTCGAGCTGTTCAAACTAACACCGCAACTCTTCCCTCTGAGAGGGTGGAATATACCTGTCCAATAGAAGCTGTCTAAACTGATCCCAAGTCATGGGAGGAGAACCCGCTGGTCTGCCAAGAAGGTAAGACTGCCACCATCTACGGGCCCTGCCCTCCAGTTGGAAAGCAGTGAAATCTACTCTATGGGACTCCAATATCCTCATGTTGTATAGTCTGTCCCTGCACCGATCAATGAAATCTTGAGGGTCCTCATGCCGCTCACCACCGAAGATAGGAGGGTATAGCCTAGCCCATCTGTCTAGTAGCTTCTACGGATCGCCGTCCGCAACTGGTCTAGGCTCAGGTGCTACTGCGGTAACTGGATGGGCCCCGCCCACGGGTAGTGTACCCGGAGTCAGATATACTGCAGCTGCGTGCCCAGGAGCCTGAGCAGTAGGGTTCTGTGCTCCCCCTCCTGCCCGAGATGTGGCTGGGTCTGCTAGAAATAAACCAGCCTGAGTCATAGTGTCCATGAACTGCAGCATACGGCCCATGACCTCCTGAAAGCCCGGTGCTGTCATGAAATATACCGGGGCTGGCTCTGGAACAAGCACCTCGCCCTGCTCCTCCACTAGATCCTCTGGTGGTGCTACTGGGGAAGCTCTGGGATGCCCTCGTCCCCTCCCTAGGGTCGGTGCCCTCCCCCGGCCTCTGCCTCGGCCTCTAGCAACGGGGGGAGCAGCTCCTCCCGGGTCTGGAACATCCATTATATGCGTCCTTACCATCTGTGAGAGAATAGAAGAAGGAAACTTAGTATACCATCAACTGCAGGATAGGAGATGAATAAAGAGTAGTTTCCTAACACCCTATAGCCTCTCGAAGATAAGTACGGACATCTTCGCATCGATCCACAAGACTCTACTAGGCCTGCTCACGACTCTTGAGACCTACGTGAACCTAGTGCTCTGATACCATGTTGTCAAGACCCAATTCCATTATAGGCTGTGATGGCACCCAACACCATTGTTAGGGAATCCAACACTGATCAACTAGTGATTTCCCGGTTAGATAAATTTGTAAACGATAACTTTTTCCTTATTTTAAAAGAAGATTTAGGATTTTTCAATTTTAACATAAATAAATGGAAGCAATTAGTGCTAATCAAAATCATATGAGCAAATCAAAATCATAAGTCTACTAGTATGTGTGCCAAGACCTGGTGTCACAAGTATGTGGGCAATCTAGTAGAATATACAAAATAATGCTAGCCTAATATCTGAAAGGAAATAGACAGAAAATAAAAGAACATAAGAGAGACTCCAGCTGCTGCAGAACGACTCAAAAGGGCAGCTCACCGGGAAGTCTCGAGCGGGGAAATTAGTCTACGCGCCAGACTGGTGGCCTGATGCACCTGCCTCAAATCCTGTACAATCAAGTGCAGAAGTGTAGCGTGAGTACATAAAAAATAATATATACCCAGTTAGTATCTAGCCTAACCTCGAAGAAGTAGTGAAGAGGGGTCGACTTTTACACTCACTAGGGCCAACAATATAATAATATGTGATTCTAAATAAGCATGATACAAAGAACTAACAATAAACTAAGAACAAGAAATAATTGTACAATTCTTCCATCATATCTAAGAAACCAAAATACTTCCTTCATTTTTAACAAATGATCTCTAAAACGGTAAATTTATACCAATTATAAAAAAGGGGCTTCCACTTCTATTATCATACACAAATTTCACCGAGGACGTTCGGCTCGATCCAACATAAAAATGTAAATTATGTACTGCCGAGGGTCGAACGACGCGAATCATAGATGCATCTATTAATCCACCGAGGCAAACGACCCGCTCCCATGAGAGTAGTGGAAATAGTCACCCCGCTCGCGGAATATACTTATGACGCGGTTAAATATAAATATAACAAAAATTTTCTCAATTCTTTTCAAAATATTAATTTACTTGAAACCTTTTAAATCTTGAAATCCTCAACTTAGTTCCATTCAATGCAAATAAATAATTATGTTCAGATAACGATACCCACCAAAGTATGGTGTAAGCCTAGAACTACTCGGACATAACAAGAATAGTAGCTACGTATGGACTCTCGTTACTTCGTTCGTACGTAGCCCCCACAAATAATCATATATTAATTAAGTTCTCCTATGGGGAAATTTCCCTCTTACTAGGTTAGAAAAGAGAATTACCTCGCTTAAAACCTACTTTCCGGTCCAAGCTTATGACCAAAACTTCAATTTGGTGCCGAGCAATCCAAATCTATCCAAATAGTGTAGAAATTAATCAATGTAGGCTTAAAAATTTGTATCCCTACTATTTAGGTAATTTCCCAACTCTAAATGCAAGATTCCTAAAATTTACCCCTGGGCCCACGTGCTCGGATTCCGGAAATTTTCTAAGAAAGTTGTTACCCATAACCTTAGGAACATAAATATGTGATTTTCGTCAAGTTCCATAACCATTTTTGTGATAAAAATCTCATTCTTGTCAAACCCTAGGTTTTCCATCTAACCCATGATTTCTGCTGATTTCATGTTAAAATCTACCCAAAATCTACGTATTGAACTCACGATAGGTAGAAATTACTTACCTCCAAAAGCTAGGTGGTAATCCCTCTCAAGAAGCTCCAATAATCGCCCAAAGAGTGAGAGAAAATGAGTGAAAATGGCTTAAGTCCCGTATTAATTGAACCTCACTGCCCCAGCGATTTTCGCACTTGCGGTGCATAGGCCGCACCTGTGGATCCGCTTCTGCGGAGTTGGCGGGGCCGGCTGGAGCCGCATCTGCGGAAGGGCTCCCGCTTCTGCGTAGAAGGAGCCGCATCTGCAGAACCTGGCTGGCCATCCTTGGATCGCATCTGCGGGGACTTGGCTCGCACTTGCGGCTGGCCAATTGCAGGTGCGGTTATGACAGATCTGGAGGACTCAGCTGCAGTTCCAAATTCTCAACTTAGTCCGAGCCTCGTCCGATTGGTAATCGGGGCCATGGGGATCCCGCTCGAACATATCAACAAGTTTGGAATCACAAAACGGACTTGCTCGAACTCATGAAATGCCCGAAACAACATTAAAACTAAGAATCACACCCAAAAACCGATTGAATCAAACTTAAGAACTTCAAGTTCTTCAATTTACTTCCAATGTGATGAAACGTACTTATACTACTCGGAATGACACCAAATTTTGCGTGCAAGTCTGAAATGACATTACGGAACTATTCCCGGTCTCGGAATTCCGTTTGGACCTCGATATCACCAAAAACCACTCTAAACCAAAGTTAAAGAACTTCAAAGTTCTTCAAGAACCAACTTTCACTATTAGGTGCCAAAACGCTCCCAGGTCATCCAAAACCCAATCCGAACATACGCCTAAGAAAATCCCGATTCCGAAGTCGTTTACTCAAAATGTTAACCGAAGTCAAACTTGGCCTTTTAATCCAACCTTAAGGAACCAAGTGTTCCGATTTCAACCCAAACTCTTCCAAATCCCGAACCAATCATCCCTGCAAGTCATAAATTAGTAAAAGCAAGTACGTGAAGTCTTATTTAGGGGAACAGGGTTCTAGAAAGCAAAAAGACGGTATGGATCGTTACATTCTCCACCTCTTAAACAAACGTTCATCCTCTAACGGGTTTAGATTCATACTTGAAGTGCTGAATAAGTGTGGATATCTGCTCCGCATGTCCTCCTCGGATTCCCATGTCACCTCCTCGATTGGTTGGCCCCTCAATTGAACCTTTACCGCGAAAATCCTCTTATCCTACTGCATCTGCTCTCTACCCCTCTGGCGGTAGCTCTCAATCCTCCGAGCAATCTCTACCACTAGCTGATAATCAGTACCCATCTCAACCTCTCTAGCCATGTTAGCACGAATACTGGGGTGTAACCCCGTAACAAATCTATGCACTCTCTCTACGTCCGTAGGAAGTATCATAAGTGCATGGCGAGAAAACTCAGAAAATATCGCCTCATAATCGGTCACAGACATCTGACGCTGCTCGAGCTGCTCAAACTAACACCGCAACTCTTCCCTATGAGAGGGTGGAATATACCTGTCCAATAGAAGCCGTCTAAACTGATCCCAAGTCATGGGAGGAGAACCCGCTGGTCTGCCAAGAAGGTAAGACTGCCACCATCTACGGGCCCTGCCCTCCAGTTGGAAAGCAGTGAAATCCACTCCATGGGACTCCAATATCCTCATGTTGTATAGTCTGTCCCTGCACCGATCAATGAAATCCCGAGGATCCTCATGCCGCTCACCACCGAAGATAGGAGGGTATAGCCTAGCCCATCTGTCTAGTAGCTTCTACGGATCACCGTCCGCAACTGGTCTAGGCTCAGGTGCTACTGCGGTAACTGGATGGGCCCCGCCCACGGGTAGTGTACCCGGAGTCTGATATACTGCAGCTGCGTGCCCAGGAGCCTGAGCAGTAGGGGTCTATGCTTCCCCTCCTGCCCGAGATGTGGTTGGGTCTACTAGAAATAAAACAGCCTGAGTCATAGTGTCCATGAACCGCAGCATATGGCCCATGACCTCCTGAAAGCCCGGTGCTGTCATGAAATCTACCGGGGCCGGCTCTGGAACAAGCACCTCGCCCTGCTCCTCCACTGGATCCTCTGGTGGTGCTATTGGGGAAGCTCTGGGATGCCCTCGTCCCCTCCCTAGGGTCGATACCCTCCCCCGGCCTCTGCCTCGGCCTCTAGCAACGGGGGGAGCAGCTCCTCCCGGGTCTGGAACATCCGTTGTACGCGTCCTCACCATCTGTGAGAGAATAGAAGAAGGAAACTTAGTATAGCATCAACTACAGGATAGGAGATGAATAAAGAGTAGTTTCCTAACACCCTATAGCCTCTCGAAGATAAGTACGGACATCTTCGCATCGATCTGCAAGACTCTACTAGGCCTGCTCACGACTTGTGAGACCTACGTGAACCTAGTGCTCTGATACTATGTTGTCAAGACCCAATTCCATTATAGGCTGTGATGGCACCCAAGACCGTTGTTAGGGAATCCAACACTGATCAACTAGTGATTTCCCGGTTAGATAAATTTGTAAACGATAACTTTTTCCTTATTTTAAAAGAAGATTTAGGATTTTTTTAATTTTAACATAAATAAATGGAAGCAATTAGTGCTAATCAAAATCATATGAGCAAACCAAAACCATAAGTCTACTAGTATGTGTGCCAAGACCTGGTGTCACAAGTATGTGGGCAATCTAGTAGAATATACAAAATAATGCTAGCCTACTGTCTGAAAGGAAATAGACAGAAAATAAAAGAACATAAGAGAGACTCCAGCTATTGCAGAACGACTCAAAAGGGCAGCTCACCGGGAAGTCTCGAGCTGGGAATTTAGTCTACGCGCCAGACTGGTGGCCAGATGCACCTGCCTCAAATACAGTACAATCAAGTGCAGAAGTGTAGAGTGAGTACATAAAAATAATATGTACCCAGTTAGTATCTAGCCTAACCTCGAAGAAGTAGTGAAGAGGGGTCGACTTTGACACTCACTAGGGCCAACAATATAATAATATGTGATTCTAAATAAGCATGATACACAGAACTAACAATAAACTAAGAACAAGAAATAATTGTACAATTCTTCCATCATATCTAAGAAACCAAAATACTTCCTTCATTTTTAACAAATGATCTCTAAAACGGTAAATATATACCAATTATAAAAAGGGGCTTCCACTTCTATTATCATACACAAATTTCACCGAGGATGTTCGGCTCGATCCAACATAAAAATGTAAATTGTGCACTGCCGAGGGTCGAACGACGCGAATCATAGATGCATCTATTAACCCGCAGAGGCAAATGACCCGCTCCCATGAGAGTAGTGGAAATAGTCACCCCACTCGCAGAATATACTTGCGACGCGGTTAAATATAAATATCACAAATTTTTTCTCAATTCGTTTCAAAATATTAATTTACTTGAAACCTTTTAAATCTTGAAATCCTCAACTTAGTTCCATTCAATGCAAATAAATAATTATGTTCAGATAACGATACCCACCAAAGTATGGTGTAAGCCTAGAACTACTCGGACATAACAAGAATAGTAGCTACGTATGGACTCTCGTCACTTCATTCGTACGTAGCCCCCACAAATAATCATATATTAATTAAGTTCTCCTATGGGGAAATTTTCCTCTTACAAGGTTAGAAAAGAGAATTACCTCGCTTAAAACCTACTTTCCGGTCCAAGCTTATGACCAAACCTTCAATTTGGTGCCGAGCAATCCAAATCTATCCAAATAGTGTAGAAATTAATCAATATAGGCTTAAAAATTTGTATCCCTACTATTTAGGTAATTTCCCAACTCTAAATGCAAGATTCCTAAAATTTACCCCTGGGCCCACGTGCTCGGATTCCGGAAATTTTCTAAGAAAGTTGTTACCCATAACCTTAGGAACATAAATATGTGATTTTCGTCAAGTTCCATAACCATTTTTGTGATAAAAATCTCATTCTTGTCAAACCCTAGGTTTTCCATCTAACCCATGATTTCTGCTAATTTCATGTTAAAATCTACCCAAAATCTACGTATTGAACTCACGATAGGTAGAAATTGCTTACCTCCAAAAGCTAGGTGGAAATCCCTCTCAAGAAGCTCCAATAATCGCCCAAAGAGTGAGAGAAAATGAGTGAAAATGGCTTAAGTCCCGTATTAATTGAACCTCACTGCCCCAGCGATTTTCGCACTTGCGGTGCATAGGCCGCACCTGTGGATCTGCTTCTGCGGAGTTGGCGGGGCCGGCTGGAGCTGCATCTGTGGAAGGGCTCCCGCTTCTGTGTAGAAGGAGCCGCATCTGCAGAACTTGGCTGGCCATCCTTGGATCGCATCTGCGGGGACTTGGCTCGCACTTGCGGCTGGCCAATTGCAGGTGCGGTTATGACAGATCTGGAGCACTCAGCTGCAGTTCCAAATTCTCAACTAAGTCCGAGCCTCGTCTGATTGGTACTCGGGGCCACGAGGACCCCGCTCGAACATATCAACAAGTTTGGAATCACAAAACGGACTTGCTCGAACTCATGAAATGCCCGAAACAGCATTAAAACTAAGAATCACACCCTAAAACCGATTGAATCAAACTTAAGAACTTCAAGTTCTTCAATTTACTTCCAATGTGACGAAACGTACTTATACTACTCGGAATGACACCAAATTTTGCGTGCAAGTGTTAAATGACATTACGAAACTATTCCCGATATCGGAATTCCGTTTGGACCTCGATATCACCAAAATTTGCTCTAAACCAAAGTTAAAGAACTTCAAAGTTCTTCAAGAACCAACTTTCACTATTAGGTGCCAAAACGCTCCCAGGTCATCCAAAACCCAATCCGAACATACGCCCAAGCAAATCCCAATTCCGAAGTTGTTTACTCAAAATGTTAACCGAAGTCAAACTTGGCCTTTTAAGCCAACTTTAAGGAACTCTTCCGAATCCCGAACCAATCATCCCCGCAAGTCATAAATTAGTAAAAGCAAGTACGTGAAGTCTTATTTAGGGGAATGGGGTTCTAGAAAGCAAAAAGACCGGCCGGGTCGTTACATTCTCCACATCTTAAACAAACGTTCGTCCTCTAACGGGTTTAGATTCATACTTGAAGTGCTGAATAAGTGTAGATATCTGCTCCGCATGTACTCCTCGAATTCCCAGGTCGCCTCCTCGACTGGTTGGCCCCTCGACTGAACCTTTACCGTGAAAATCCTCTTGTCCTGCTGCATCTGCTCTCTACCTCTCTGGCGGTAGCCCTCAATCCTCCGAGCAATCTCTACCACTAGCTGATAATAAGTACCCATCTCAACCTCCCTAGCCATGTTAGCACGAATACTGGGGTGTAACCCCGTAACAAATCTATGCACTCTCTCTGCGTCCGTAGGAAGTATCATAAGTGCATGGCGAGACAACTTAGAAAATCTCGCCTCATAATCGGTCACAGACATCTGTCGCTGCTCGAGCTGCTCAAACTGACACCGCAACTCTTCCCTCTGAGAGGGTGGAATATACCTGTCCAATAGAAGCCGTCTAAACTGATCCCAAGTCATGGGAGGAGAACCCGCTGGTCTGCCAAGAAGGTAAGACTGTCACCATCTACGGGCCCTGCCCTCCAGTTGGAAAGCAGTGAAATCTACTCCATGGGACTCCAATATCCTCATGTTGTATAGTCTGTCCCTGCATCGATCAATGAAGTCCTGAGGGTCCTCATGCCGCTCACCACCGAAGATAGGAGGGTGTAGCCTAGCCCATCTATCTAGTAGCTTTTACGGATCGCCGTCCGCAACTGGTCTAGGCTCAGGTGCTGCTGCAGCAACTGGATGGGCCCCGCCCACGGGTAGTGTACCTGGAGTCTGATATATTGCAGCTGCGTGCCCAGGAGCCTGAGCAGTAGGGGTCTGTTCTCCCCCTCCTGCCCTAGATGTGGCTGGGTCTGCTAGAAATAAACCAGCCTGAGTCATAGTGTCCATGAACCGCAACATACGGCCCATGACCTCCTGAAAGCCCGGTGCTGTCATGAAATCTACCAGGGCTAGCTCTGGAGCAAGCACCTCGCCCTGCTCCTCCATGATGGGATCCTCCACTGGATCCGCTGGTGGTGCTACTGGGGCAGCTCTGGGACGCCCTCGTCACCTCCCTAGGGTCGGTGCCCTCCCCCAGCCTCTGCCTCGGCCTCTAGCAACGGGGGGAGCAGCTCCTCCCGGGTCTGGAACATCCGTTGTACGCGTCCTCACCATCTGTGAGAGAATAGAAGAAGGAAACTTAGTATACCATCAACTGTAGGATAGGAGATGAATAAAGAGTAGTTTCCTAATACCCTATAGCCTCTCGAAGATAAGTACGGACATCTCTGCATTGATCCGCAAGACTCTACTAGGCCTGCTCAAGACTTGTGAGACCTACGTGAACCTAGTGCTCGGATACCATGTTGTCACAACCCAATTCCATTATAGGCTGTGATGGCACCCAACACCGTTGTTAGGGAATCCAACACTGATCAACTAGTGATTTCCCGGTTAGATAAATTTGTAAACGATAACTTTTTCCTTATTTTAAAAGAAGATTTTAGATTTTTCAATTTTAACATAAATAAATAGAAGCAATTAGTGCTAATCGAAATCATATGAGCAAACCAAAATCATAAGTCTACTAGTGTGTGTGCCAAGACCTGGTGTCACAAGTATGTGGGTAATCTAGTAGAATATACAAAACAATGCTAGCCTACTGTCTGAAAGAAAATAGACAGAAAATAAAAGAACATAAAAGAGACTCCAGCTGCTGCAGAACGACTCAAAAGGGCAGCTCACCGGGAAGTCTCGAGCTGGGAAATTAGTCTACGCGCCAGACTGGTGGCCAGATGCACTTGCCTCAAATCCTGTACAATCAAGTGCAGAAGTGTAGCATGAGTACATAAAAAATAATATGTACCCAGTAAGTATCTAGCCTAACCTCGAAGAAGTAGTGAAGAGGGGTCGACTTTGACACTCACTAGGGCCAACAATATAATAATATGTGATTCTTAATAAGCATGATACACAGAACTAACAATAAACTAAGAACAAGAAATAATTGTACAATTCTTCCATCATATCTAAGAAACCAAAATACTTCCTTCATTTTTAACAAATGATCTCTTAAACGGTAAATTTATACCAATTTAAAAAAAGGGGCTTCCACTTCTATTATCATACACAAATTTTACCAAGGACGTTCGGCTCGATCCAACATAAAAATGTAAATTGTGCACTGCCGAGGGTCGAACGGCGCGAATCATAGATGCATCTATTAACCCGCCGAGGTAAATGGCCCGCTCCTATGAGAGTAGTGGAAATAGTCACCCCACTCGCGGAATATACTTGCGACGCGGTTAAATATAAATATAACAAATTTTTTCTCAATTATTTTCAAAATATTAATTTACTTGAAACCTTTGAAATCTTGAAATCCTCAACTTAGTTCCATTCAATGCAAATAAATAATTATGTTCAGATAACGATACCCACCAAAGTATAGTGTAAGCCTAGAACTACCCGGACATAACAAGAATAGTAGCTACGTATGGACTCTCGTCACTTCGTTCGTACGTAGCCCCCACAAATAATCATATATTAATTAAGTTCTCCTATGGGGAAATTTTCCTCTTACAAGGTTAGAAAAGAGACTTACCTCGCTTAAAACCTACTTTCCGGTCCAAGCTTATGACCAAACCTTCAATTTGGTGCCGAGCAATCCAAAACTATCCAAATAGTGTAGAAATTAATCAATATAGGCTTAAAAATTTGTATCCCTACTATTTAGCTAATTTCCCAACTCTAAATGCAAGATTCCTAAAATTTACCCCCGAGCCCACGTGCTCGGATTCCGGAAATTTTCTAAGAAAGTTGTTACCCATAACCTTAGGAACATAAATATGTTATTTTCGTTAAGTTCCATAACTATTTTCGTGGTAAAAATCTCATTCTTGTCAAACCCTAGGTTTTCCATCTAACCCATGATTTCTACTAATTTTCATGTTAAAATCTACCCAAAATCTACGTATTGAACTCACAAAAGGTAGAAATTACTTACCTCCAAAATCTAGGTGGAAATCCCTCTCAAGAAGCTCCAATAATCGCCTAAAGAGTGAGAGAAAATGAGTGAAAATGGCTTAAGTCCCGTATTAATTGAACCTCACTGCCCCAACGATTTTTGCACTTGCGGTGCATAGGCCGCACCTGTGGATCCGCTTCTGCGGAGTTGGCTGGGCCGGCTAGGGCCGCATCTGCGGAAGGGCTCCTGCTTCTGCGTAGAAGGAGCCGCATCTGCAGAACCTGGCTGGCCATCCTTGGATCGCATCTGTGAGGACTTGGCTCGCACTTGCGGCTGGCCAATCGCAGGTGCGGTTATGACAGATCTGGAGCACTCAGCTGCAGTTCCAAATTCTCAACTTAGTCCAAGCCTCGTCCGATTGGTACTCGAGGCCACAGGGACCCTGCTCGAACATATCAACAAGTTTGGAATCACAAAACGGATTTGCTCGAACTCAAGAAATGCCCGAAATAACATTAAAACTAAGAATCATACCCTAAAACCGATTGAATCAAACTTAAGAACTTTAAGTTCTTCAATTTACTTCCAATGCGACGAAACGCACTTATACTACTCGGAATGACACCAAATTGTTCGTGCAAGTCTTAAATGACATTATGGAACTATTCCCGGTCTCGGAATTCCGTTTGGAGCTCGATATCACCAAAATCCGCTCTAAACCAAAGTTAAAGAACTTCAAAGTTCTTCAAGAACCAACTTTCACTATTAGGTGCCAAAACGCTCCCAGGTCATCCAAAACCCAATCCGAACATACGCCCAAGCAAATTCCGATTCCAAAGTTGTTTACTCAAAATGTTAACCGAAGTCAAACTTGGCCTTTTAAGTCAACCTTAAAGAACCAAGTGTTCCAATTTCTATCCAAACTCTTCCGAATCCCGAACCTATCATCCCCGCAAGTCATAAATTAGTAAAAGCAAGTACGTGAAGTCTTATTTAGGGGAACGAGGTTCTAGAAAGAAAAAAGACCGGCTGGGTCATTACATTCTCCACCTCTTAAATAGACGTTCGTCCTCTAACGGGTTTAGATTCATACTTAAAGTGCTGAATAAGTGTGGATATCTGCTCCGCATGTCCTCCTCGGATTCCTAGGTCGCCTCCTCGACTGGTTAGCCCCTTGACTGAACCTTTACCATGAAAATCCTCTTGTCCTGCTGCATCTGCTCTCTACCCCTCTGGCGGTAGCCCTCAATCCTCCGAGCAATCTCTACCACTAGCTGATAATCAGTACTCATCTCAACCTCCCTGGCCATGTTAGCACGAATACTGGGGTGTAACCCCGTAACAAATCTATGCACTCTCTCTGCGTCCGTAGGAAGTATCATAAGTGCATGGCGAGACAACTCAGAAAATCTCGCCTCATAATCGGTCACAGACATCTGACGCTGCTCGAGCTTCTCAAACTGACACCGCAACTCTTCCCTCTGAGAGTGTGGAATATACCTGTCCAATAGAAGCCGTGTAAACTGATCCCAAGTCATGGGAGGAGAACTCGCTGGTCTGCCAAGAAGGTAAGACAGCCACCATCTACGAGCCCTTCCCTCCAGTTGGAAAGCAGTGAAATCTACTCCATAGGACTCCAATATCCTCATGTTGTATAGTTTGTCCTTGCACCGATCAATGAAGTCCTAAGGGTCCTCATGCCACTCACCACCAAAGATAGGAGGGTTTAGCCTAGCCTATCTATCTAGTAGCTTCTACGGATCGCCGTCCATAACTGGTCTAGGCTCAGGTGCTACTGCGGCAACTGGATAAAGCACCTCGCCCTGCTCCTCCATGATGGGATCCTCCACTGGATCCGCTGGTGGTGCTACTAAGGCAGCTCTGGGACGCCCTCGTCACCTCCCTAGGGTCGGTGCCTTCCCCCGGCCTCTGCCTCGGCCTCTAGCAACAGGGGGAGCAGTTCCTCCCGGGTCTGGAACATCCGTTGTACGCGTCCTCACCATCTGTGAGAGAATAGAAGAAGGAAACTTAGTATACCATCAACTGCAGGATAGGAGATGAATAAAGAGTAGTTTTCTAACACCCTATAGCCTCTCGAAGATAAGTATGGACGTCTTCGCATCGATCCGCAAGACTCTACTAGGCCTGCTCACGACTTGTGAGACCTACGTGAACCTAGTGTTCTGATACCATGTTGTCACGATCCAATTCCATTATAGGCCGTGATGGCACCCAACACCGTTGTTAGGGAATCCAACACTGATCAACTAGTGATTTCCCGCTTAGATAAATTTGTAAACGATAACTTTTTCCTTATTTTAAAAGAAGATTTAGGATTTTTCAATTTTAACATAAATAAATGGAAGCAATTAGTGCTAATCGAAATCATATGAGCAAACCAAAATCATAAGTCTACTAGTGTGTGTGCCAAGACCTGGTGTCACAAGTATGTGGGCAATCTAGTAGAATATACAAAACAATGCTAGCCTAATATCTGAAAGGAAATAGACAGAAAATAAAAGAACATAAGAGAGACTCCAGCTGCTGCAGAACGACTCAAAAGGGCAGCTCACCGGGAAGTCTCGAGCGGGGAAATTAGTCTACGCGCCAGACTGGTGGCCAGATGCACTTGCCTCAAATCCTGTACAATCAAGTGCAGAAGTGTAGCATGAGTACATAAAAAATAATATGTACCCAGTAAGTATCTAGCCTAACCTCGAAGAAGTAGTGAAGAGGGGTCGACTTTGACACTCACTAGGGCCAACAATATAATAATATGTGATTCTTAAATAAGCATGATACACAGAACTAACAATAAACTAAGAACAAGAAATAATTGTACAATTCTTCCATCATATCTAAGAAACCAAAATACTTCCTTCATTTTTAACAAATGATCTCTAAAACGGTAAATTTATACCAATTATAAAAAGGGGCTTCCACTTCTATTATCATACACAAATTTCACCGAGGACGTTCGGCTCGATCTAACATAAAAATGTAAATTGTGCACTGCCGAGGGTCGAACGGTGCGAATCATAGATGCATCTATTAACCCGCCGAGGCAAACGGCCCGCTCCCATGAGAGTAGTGGAAATAGTCACCCTACTCGCGGAATATACTTGCGACGCGGTTAAATATAAATATAACAAAATTTTTCTCAATTCTTTTCAAAATATTAATTTACTTAAAACCTTTGAAAAGAGACTTACCTCGCTTTAAGGTCTACTTTCCGGTCCAAGCTTATGCCCAAACCTTTAATTTGGTGCCGAGCAATCCAAAACTATCCAAATAGTATAGAAACTAATCAATATAGGCTTAAAAGTTCGTATCCCTACTATTTAGGTAATTTCCCAACTATAAATGGAAGATTCCTAAAATTCACCCAAGGGCCCAGTGCCCGGATTCCGAAAATTTCTGAAGAAAGTTGTTACCCATAACGTTAGGAACATAAATATGTGATTTTCATTAAGTTCCATAACCATTTTCGTGGTAAAAATCTCATTCTTGTCAAACCCTAGATTTTCCATCTAACCCATGATTTCTACTAATTTTCATGTTGAAATCTACCCAAAATCTATATATTGAACTCACGATAGGTAGAAATTACTTACCTCCAAAAGCTAGGTGGAAATCCCTCTCAAGAAGCTTCAATAATCGCCCAAAGAGTGAGAGAAAATGGCTTAAGTCCCGTATTAATTGAACATCACTGCCCTAGCGATTTTCGCACCTGCGGAGCAGGTGTCCGCTTCTGCGGAGTTGGCTCGGCCGGCTGGGGCCTCATCTGCGGAAGGGCTCCTATTTTTGCGATGCCGCTTCTGCGTAGAAGGAGCCGCATCTGCGAAACCTGGCTGGCCATCCTTGGATCGCCTCTGCGTGGACTTTGCTCGCACCTGCGGCTGGCCAACTGCAGGTGCGGTTATGATAGATTTGGAGCACTCAGCTGCAATTCCAAATTCTCAACTTAGTCCGAGCCTCATCTGATTGGCACTCGGGGACCCTGGCTCCCCGCCCGAACATATCAACAAGTTTGGAATCACAAAACGGACTCGCTCAAACTCATGAAATGCCCAAAACAACATTAAAACTAAGAATCACACCCTAAAACCGATTGAATCAAACTTAAGAACCTCAAGTTCTTCAATTTACTTCCAATGAGACGAAACATACTTATACTACGCGAAATGACACCAAATTTTGCGTGCAAGTCTTAAATGACATTATGGAACTATTCCCGATCTCGGAATTTCGTTTGGACCTCAATATCACCAAAACCCGCTCTAAACCAAGTTAAAGAACTTCAAAGTTTTTCAAGAACCAACTTTTACTATTAGGCGCCAAAACGCTCCCGGGTCATCCAAAACCCAATCCGAATATACGCCCAAGTCCAAATTCATCATAAGAACCTATTGGAACTGTCAAATCCCAATTTCGAGATCGTTTACTCTAAATGTTGGCCGAAGTCAAACTTGGCCTTTTAAGCCAACCTTAAGGAACCAAGTGTTCCGATTTCAAGCCAAACTCTTTCAAATCCCGAACCAACCATCCCCGCAAGTCATAAATTAGTAAAAGCAAGTATGGGAAGTCTTATTTAGGGGAATGGGGTTCTATAAAGTAAAAAGACCGATCGGGTCATTACAGATAGCTTCTTCCCAAAAGGCGTTTGTCAACCCAGCATTTGAAATCATGCAACGAGCCCTTTCCAAAAGAGTTTTATTCATCCTTTATGCCACACCATTTTGCTGAGGTATCATTCTCACAGTACGATGTCGAGCAATTCCTTCATTCTTGAAAAATTCATTGAATTCATCATTACAAAATTCCAAGCCATTATCTGTTCTAAGCCTCTTAACCTGTTTTCCTGTTTGCTTCTCAATCAAAACTTTCCATTGTTTGAAATTTAAGAAAACATCACTTTTATTTTTCCGAAAATAAACCCAAACTTTCCTTGAATAATCATCAATGAAAGTTAACATATACCTAGCATCACCTTTTGATGGGGTACGTGAAGAACCCTAAAGATCTGAATGAATGTAATCCAAAGTACCTTTTGTTCTATGAATCGCTGGAGATTTGAAGCTGACTCTTTTCTGCTTCCCGAACACACAATGTTCACATAACTCCATATTTTCGGTACTTTGGCCACATAAGAGACCTCTTTTGCTGAGGATGGAAAGACCTTTTTCACTCATATGCCCCAATCGCATATGCCGCAACTTGGTGATGTCAGAATCTGATTTATCTGATATTGAAACTGCAGTAGCACCTGTAACAGTAGATCCCAAAGGAGTATATAACGTACCAGATCTGCGTACTTTCATGATCACAAGAGCACCATGAGAAACTTTCAGAACTCCACATTTACCTGTATACTTGCACCCAAGAGATTCTAGAGTGCCCAACGAGATGAGATTTTTCTTCAAGTCAGGAACATGTCTAACATCGGTGAGAGTTCTCACACACCATCATGCATTTTGATTCGGACTGTACCTTTTCTAATAACTTTGCAGGCAGCATTATTGTCCATCAAAATAGCTCCACCTCTAATAGATTCATATGTGGTAAATAAATCTCGATTAGGACACATATGATAAGAACAACCCGAATCTAAAATTCACTCATTGTTAGATTTGAAACTACTATTAGTTGCTAAAAAAATAGTTCCCTCAGTCTCATCAGCAACTACACTTGCTTCGGCAGTGTCAGTATTTTTGTGTTCATTTTTCTTTTCTGTATGCTTTTCTTTATTTTTTAATTTAAAACATTCAGAAATAATGTGACCTTTCTTATGACAATATTTGCACATGAAATTTTTGTATCCGGATTTTGACCTTGATTTATTTTTCTCACTACTTGAATCTTTCTTATTGGATCTACCTCTTATGAACAAGCCTTCCCCTTGGTTCCCACTAGTTTTTCCGGTAATATCTCTATCTATTTGTTCTTTTGATTTCAAAATAGATTTGATATCTTTATAAGAGATATTATCCTTTCCATAAAGCATAGTATCTCTTATATGTTTAAACGACTCGAGTAAGGAAACAAGTAATAACACAGCTTGATCCTCATCTTTGATTTCAGCATCTATGTTACTTAAATCCATAAGAAGAGAATCAAAAGTATCAAGATGTGTAAGTATAGAGGTACCTTCAGCCATACGAAAAGTGTAGAGTTTTTGCTTTAGGTAAAGCCTGTTTTCTACTGTTCTTTTCATATTTAGGGTTTTAAGCATTTCTCATATACCTTTGGCCGAGCTTTCTGCTGCAACTTCACGCAAAACTTCATTTGAAAGATTTAAAATAATACATATTATCTATGATGACAAACTCCTCATCCGTCATTTTATCTGGCATCTTCTCCTTTCCTTGCAGTGCTAAATCTAAGCCATCCTGAATTAGGATAGCTTCCATCTTTAATTGCCACATTCTGAAGTTTGCACTTCGGTCAAATTTCTCAACATAAGACTTTGTTAGAGTCATTTTGGTTATTTAAACTAACCCGGTTAGATCTGGCTCTGATACCAATTTGTTAGGATCGGTAAATCGGGTAGTGCGGAATTTAGCCAAACAATGTTATAATGACAATAACAAAGACAATGTAAGTTGATAATAACGGCAATTAAAGAATACAAAGAAGACACAAATTTAACGTGGTTCGGTCAAGGTGACCTACATTCACAAGCGGAGAGGAGCAATTTACTATACCAACAAGAGTACAAAATTAGAGTAAATACTCTAATTACTCCCAAATACTCCAAGAGAATAACCTCACAAGATCACTCCAAAGAAAGGGTTCACACAAGTGTTTCCCAACACTCACTCTCTTACAAAATACTCTATAAAGAAATAAAGGAGGAGAAAGAAAGACAACAGTGAAAAGCTCTTGAATTTGTGTGTTTTCAAATGAGGAGAAACTCCTCTATTTATAGCAAAAAATCTTTGGCCTAATAGTGGTTATTATGTCATCGCAAATGTCATGATCCATAAATTTTGTTATAGTGGATATTATGTCATGGCAAATATCATGAAAATTTGACTCACACTTGAGAAGAAGCCAAATTAATGGCCATATTACAGAGACCAAACAACGTATAAAACAATGTTGGATTTTATAAAATGATTAAATCCTCCGATCCTACCAACCAACAAAACGGGATATTGCTCGATTATTTATTTTTAGTTTTTTATTTTGTTGCTTGAGTATGGATCATCTTGATTACATATATTTCGTTTTTTCTTGAAATACATGTTAGGATCACAGTTTTAGCCTTTAAATTAAATAATCATGCTTCCCTGCATAAATGAAAACAATTCTATTCTAGTATTAGCAAGAAGGCCTATTTTGTTCACTTAGTGGGGCAAAGTGGTTAAGATACATAAATCTTTTGCCTCTAGATGCAGGCCAATTAGGCAATTACAATCTTTTGCCTCTCTGGATCATAAGCTTGACAACTTTACTTTGCATCATAGCTCGATTTGGGTTCGAGCTTGATAATATTGAGCTCGACATTGATCGGCCCCTCGGACTGAAGCTTGTTTGTACCATCTTTGGAACCCATCTTGAAGTCTTAGTTCCATCGATTATGTCTCGAACTTGATCAATCGTACAAAGGCCGAAATTTATTTCGACCGTATACAGATAGTCCCCTCATTTCTCAGGAAGAATGTGGTGAGAAACGATATGATTTTTCAATGGCTCGATCGGATTATAAGCTGACGTTTACATTGGGCTCGACCATGACGCACGTGATAGCTGTCCTGTCGATTTAGTCTTTCAAGATATTTAATGCATGTCAGACAGTGGTCGGCCACCACTGATACTGAACCGTCATTGCTTAAACTTATAAATAACCCTTCCTTTTATCATTTATCACTTTACATCTTCAATCTTCCAAATTTCCCAATTTCTTTTTCGTATTTTCTAAGTTTTATTCGCACATCTGTGATTCGTCTTTGCAAAATTCTTCTTCTGAATTACCAAATCTTTGTAACCTTTTTTAAATCTAAAATGGTGATGACATCCAAAACTGTCCCCCAAAAAGAAAAAGCTTCTTCTTCCCAATCCGCCGCCGATAAAACACCGGTGGATCCCTGTCCTGAGGAGTGCATTCTGGCGGCGTGTGTTCTTACCTCCGATTTCAAACTTGATAAGGGTTCACCGGTCCCTGGCCGATGTGAGCCCGTATCGAGATATATTTGTTCGATAACTCGGGAGCACATCGAGCGGATAAAGAGAGATTGTAACTGGGAGAACAAAGAGGTGGTAGTGCCGTCTCCTGAAGAGGATATTACTACTCATGTAAGAGGGTTTTTAAGCATGTATGCTTACCCTTTCATGCTAGGTCCCCTCGACCCTGTTATCATAAATTTTTGCCATAAATACTTAATAACCCTAGGCCAAATACATCCTTCCTTTTGGTGAATCGTTATTTTGATATGATATTTTGTGAGTATAATCGAGGGGACGCCTTTCACCCTCGATCATCTTGTCCGATTATTTTGTCCTCGCCTTTTTCGAGGAGGGTTAATAAAATTCTAACGTCGAGCTACCAAGGCTTTGTTCTCGAGTGTAGATGATGATAAGTATCGAGGCTGGATGGGCCGATTCGTTCGAGTGAGGACTTCGGACCTGATCCCAACCGAAAAGATGCCTTTTCCCGAGGAGTGGAACATGAAACATAAGTTTAATTCTGCTGTTATCTCCTATTATTTTGTTCTTTCATTTATTTTCTCACCAATATTCCCCTTTTGTAATGTAGCGGTTCCCTGGATGCCCGGCGCGGTGCCCGATCTCAAGAATTAGGTACGTGATCTGGTTTCGACCTCCTCATATGCCGAGCGCTCATGGCGCGACTTGTCAAAGGGCCGATGGGAGGCCAAAAATCACAGTGAGCACTTCTCTCGTATCTTTTGGTAATTCGAATAAGATGCTTTTCACATACTTCAGTAAGATTTTTCGTATGCAGGTGTGGGCAAGGATGCGGTTTTGAGGCCCTCGTCTGTCAAGAAAGAGGCTTTGACCTCTGTCCCAAAGCCGGTGAAAGATAATAAGAGGAAAAGAGGCCCCGTCCTCGAAGATCAAAAATCGAAGAAGAGGTCAGCTCGTAAGCCGAACAAGAATGCCATTTCTTTGACCGTAGAATCAGTTCTGCGTCTGAGGGATGAAAAAGAAGAAGAAGAAGAAGAAGTGAATGATGGGTCTGCTCTGGCGGCCCGAACAAAGAAGACCACCGATGTTCCACAGGCAGCTGGATTAGTGGTGGTTCATAAGGCTCCGCCTTGAACTGAGGATATATCGGAGAGAGATTCGGGCGGAGTCCCCGAGTTGCTAGAGATTGAAGATGTTTCCCATCAAAGCCGATAGATGGGGGATATGTCTGAAGGGGCTCTTCCCGAATCTTTTCGAACCGAAGAGAATGCCCCAGATGACTCATTCGGGGCAGTAGCAATAGAAGGCTCGCCCACCTTCCCTGATTTTTCCATAGGGGCGATTCGGGAAGCCCAAGCTTTGGGGGCCCTCGAATTAGATAGGCCTCATGATAGAGGGGATCCTTTCCGTGACCTGTTCATCGGCGTCGAAGACACTGCCGGTATAAGTGATGCATCGAATCTTTTTCACGGAGTGCAGCAGGCTTTCAATCAGGTAGGCCTTAAATCATATGGCGTTACCTTTAAGTTTGCTTTTTTTTTCTGACTTCATTTCTTCTTTTTTTGCAGGCCGCGGTAGTTCATCGAGAATTATGTTCTTGGTCCCGAATCGAGCTGCGTCGATATGAGGCCGAGCTTCAATGGGTTACGGAGGAGAGGAACTCTTTAAAGCTCCTTTTGGGCCAAAGGAGAGAGGAAATAAAAGACCTCTAAGCTGAGTTGGCCAGGGCTCACCAAGATCAGATCGATTTCTCCGAGCAGGTAATAATGCTTTTAAAAGCCTATGGGCTTGATACCGGAACGATGGCTAATATTTTGGTCTCACAGCTGCAGCAGAAAATCGAGATAATCGAAAAACTCCGTGAAGAAGTCGATGTGATAAAAGCGGAGTTTTTGAAGTAGAAAGAAGGAATGGACCGCTTTGCTGCAGAGAAAGAAACTGCTCGAGCCCAATTGTCATCGGCCGAAAACCAACTTCAAAAAATGAAGGAGAAAAGCTCGGTCCAAGTAGGAAGGATAGAGGAGCTCGAGGCTCGGTTGGCCTCTGTACTAGCCAAGGCCGAATCTGACGCCGAAAAGGCAAAGGCCGATGCGGATGCACTCGTGGCCGTTTATCGGGCCGATGCTGAAGCTGCCCAAGTCCAAGCAAGAGAGGCAGCCGAGACGGCCGATACTCGAGCACATAGGGTCACTGAACTTGCTAAGTGCTGATCTCGGAGGGAGACCCTCGAGGAGATCCATGCTCGAGGTTTTGACCTCGCTGAAGAGATAAAAAGGTCCAAAGAACTCGAAGCCGATGCTGAAGCCTTGGTTTTCAATGACGATGATGATGACAATGATGATGATGATGGGAGTAAGAGCGGTTCCGAGAACATGAGGGAGCCCGATAGAGAAGAGACCGCTCCTAGGGATGACCAGGAAGCTTAGTCCTTAATTTTTACGTTGTAATCAATCATGTAAACAATTTTGTATATAAAAATATCCCCTTTTTTGCCAACTTGCTCCTGTTTTGCTTCCTGTCTTGTGAAGACTTTATCCACGCCTTATGAATATTTTTACAAGGATAAGCAACTTGAAACTTGAAATAAGGTAGCCCGTATGCTTAGTGGTCGAGTTGAGTGATTTTCTGAACATATGCTTACTCAAACTTGAAGTGGTATAGCCCTTAGGCTTATTAGTTGAGTCGGTGATTCGAGCTCAAAGAAATATAGCCCTTGGGTGTAATGGTTAAGTGAGTGCTTGCTCGAACTCAAAATAAAAGTAGCCCGTAGACTTAGTAGTCGAGTGAATGATTCGAACTCGAAATAATGTAGCCCGTAGGCGTAATGGTTGAGTGAGTGCTTGCTCGAACTCGAAATAAAAGTAGCCCGTAGGCTTAGTAGTCGAGTGAATGATTTGAACTCGAAATAAAAGTAGCCCGTAGGCTTAGTAGTCGAGTGAATGATTCGAACTCGAAATAATGTAGCCCGTAGGCATAATGGTCGAGTGAGTGCTTGCTCGAACTAGAAATAAAAGTAGCCCGTAGGCTTAGTAGTCGAGTGCTTGCTCGAAATCGAAATAAAAGTAGTCCGTAGGCTTAGTAGTCGAGTGAATGATTCGAACTCAAAATAAAAGTAGCTCGTAGGCTTAATGGTCGAGTGAGTACTTGCTCGAACTTGAAATAAAAGTAGCCCGTAGGCGTAGTGGTCGAGTGAATGATTCGAACTCAAAATAATGTAGCCCGTAGGCGTAATGGTCGAGTGAGTGCTTGCTTGAACTCAAAATAAAAGTAGCTCGTAGGCTTAGTAGTCGAGTGAATGATTCGAACTCGAAATAATATAGCCCGTATGCATAATGGTCGAGTGAGTGCTTGCTCAAACTAGGAGATTTATCTTAATTCTATTTGCATAATAAATCTCAAAATAGAGGAATTTTTCTTGGATATAAGATATTGGTAAAGAGGAGAACTTTCTTTGCAAGTCATTATACATGCGTTTATGTTTTGCGTCAGGGCTCGGGCCAACTACATGAGCATGGTTCGTTTTGACCATTTGGCTCTTATAACTTTTCCTACTGGAACCCCATTGCTGCGAAATAACTTTCTTGCATCAGAACTCGCGAAATAACTTTCTTGCATCAGAACTTAATTTGAGGGCCTAATGCCTCTCCAGTATTCGAGGTTGATTGTAAAGAATCCCCGGATACTGTCGTATTGTTTCCAAGTATAACACGATCATTGGTTGCCTCATTAAAAACCTTGCCGAAAAACCCATTTGGGATAAAACCGGTCTAAGGAAAAAAGAGTGCAACGCGTGCTTTCAGAACTAAGGCTTCGTATTAAAGGATCCATCTTAGCTCCTGGCCGGACTTCTGCAAGGGTTAGTTTTGAAATGTAAATGAATATGGGAGGGTCGTACCTTAGCAGTAGTATCGTTTTAGATGCGATACATTCTAATTGCTTGATAGTTGTTTGCTGTTTATAATGCCGAGCTTGTATGATCCCTTTTCAATGTTTTCGAGAACCTGATATGTTCCTTCCCAGTTCGGTCCTAGTTTTCCTTCGTTTGGATTTCGGGTATTGAGGGTGACTTTCCTTAGCACTAAGTCCCCGGGCTTATGGCGGAGCTTGGTTCTTCGATTATAATATCTTTCGATTCGTTGCTTTTGGGCGGCCAATTGGACGAGAGCAGCTTCTGGTTTTTCGTCCGATAATTCGAAGCTAGTGTTCATAGCCTCGTTATTTGATTTTTCTGTTGTATATCGAAATCTGTCACTGGGTTCACCGATTTCGACTGGTATCAAGGCTTCAGAGCCATATACTAAGGAGAACGGGGTTGCTCCCGTACTAGATTTTGATGTTGTTCGATATGCCTAAAGGACTTTAGGTAGGACTTCTCTCCATTTTCCTTTAGTGTCGTTCAGCCTCTTCTTTAGGTTTTGAATGATAGTTTTGTTCGTTGATTCAGCCTGTACGTTCCCACTAGGGTAATATGGTGTTGATAATATCCTTCTTATTTTGTGGTCTTCGAAGAATTTCGTCACTTTGCTGCCGACAAATTGTTTCCCATTGTCACACACTATTTCAGCGGGTATCCCGAATCGACACACGATATGATTCCAGATAAAGTCTATAACCTCTTTCTCTCTTACTTTCTTGAACGCCCGTGCTTCAACCCATTTAGAGAAATAGTCAGTCATAAATAAAATGAATTTAGCTTTACCTTGGTCGATGGCAGAGGGCCGACGATATCCATCCCCCATTTTATGAATGGCCATGGGGATAGGAATGAGTGAAGTTGCTCTCCGGGTTGATGGATAATTGGTGCAAACCTTTGACATTTGTCACATTTTCGAACGAACTCCTTTGCATCTTTGCCATATCGATCCAATAATACCCTGCCCTGATTATTTTCAGACTAATGAATCGGCACCGGAGTGATTCCCACAAGTGCCCTCGTGCACCTCACGTAGGATGTAATCGGTATCTCTTGGGCCTAAGCATACTGCCAATAGTCCATCGAAGGTCCTTTGGTATAGCGTTCCATATGAAGCTAGCGTGAATCGAGCAACTTTGGTTCGGAGGGCCCTTGAATCTTTAGGGTCCGATGGGAGCTTTCCGCTCTTTAAGTATTCAATATACTTATTTCTCCAATCCCAGGTTAAGTTCATAGAATTTATCTCGGCATGACCTTCTTCGATCACAGATCTCGAGAGTTAAACGACAGTCCCTGAGCTCAACTCACCTTTCTTGACCGATGATCCCAAATTCACAAGTGCATCAGCCTCACTATTTTGCTCTCGTGGAACATACTGTAAAGTCCATTGTTTGAAATGGTGCAAAGTGACATGTAGTTTGTCCAAATACGTTTGCATTCTATCTTCTCGAACTTTGAAGGTTTTGTTTACTTGATTCACCACCAACAAAGAGTCACACTTGGCTTCAATGACTTCTGCTCCCAAGCTCTTAGCTAGCTCGAGACCTGCAATCACGGCCTCATACTCGGCCTCGTTGTTAGTCAACCTGGTAGTTTTGATAGATTGCCTAATAGTGTTACCCGTGGGTTGCTTTAAAACTATGCCTAGCCCGGACCCCTTCATGTTTGAAGCCCCGTCCGTAAAAAGGGTCCATACCCCCGATGACGTACCCGATTTTAACAAGAGTTCTTTTTCGACTTCGGGTACGAGGGTTGGCGTGAAATCAGCCACGAAGTCTGCTAAACTTTGAGACTTGATGGCCATACAGGGTTGATATTCGATATCGTACCCACTGAGTTCGACGGCCCATTTTGCCAATCGGCCTGATAGTTTGGCTTGTGCAAAATATTACGAAGCGGGTAAGTGGTTAATACCCATATGGGGTGACATTGAAAGTACAATCTTAACTTTCTAGAGGCGCTTATCAGTGCAAGTGCCAATTTTCTAGGAGCGAATATCTAGTTTCTGCTTCACCTAAGGTCCGACTTATATAATAAACGGGAAATAGTGTACCTTGCTCTTCTCGAACTAGGACACCGCACACTGCGATTTTCGATACTTCCATGTATAGGCAAAGTTTTTCGTCTGTTTTTGGAGTATGAAGTAGTGGTGGGCTCGATAGCTATCATTTTAGTTCCTCTAATGCATGTTGGCATTCCGGGGTCCAAGCGAAATAGTTCTTATTTTTGAGTAGAGAGAAAAATTTGTGACTCTGATCTGACGATCTCGATATGAATCGGCCTAAGGCTGCTATCCGTCCCGTTAGCCTCTGTACAGCTTTTACACTATCCACGATGGTGATGTCTTCGATGGCCTTGATTTTATCGGGGTTAATCTCGATTCCCCGATTTGACACCATGAAGCCGAGGAACTTGCCCGAATCGACCCCGAAAGCACATTTTTCGGGGTTGAGCTTCATGTTGTATTTCCTCAAAATCTCGAACGTTTCCTCCAAATGGGTCAAATGGTCCTCTGCGCGCAGGGACTTAACTAGCATGTCATCAATATAAACTTTCATTGATTTACCTATTTGTTCTTCGAATATTTTATTTACTAGGCATTGGTAAGTAGCTCCTGCATTTTTTAGCCTAAAGGGCATCACATTATAACAATATGTTCTATATTTGGTGACAAATGAAGTCTTTTCCTGGTCCTCCGGGTTCATCTGGATTTGATTATACCCGGAATAGGCATCGAGATAAGTGAGGATCTCGTGGCCGGCCATGGCATCGATCATACGATCGATGTTGGGCAGCGGAAAGGAATCTTTGGGGCATGCTTTGTTCAAATCCTTATAATCCACACACATTCTAAGTTTGTTCCCTTTTTTAGGCTCTACAACTATATTGGCTAACTATTCGGGATATTTTACCTCCCGAATGGACCCTATCTTGAGAAGTTTGGTTACCTCGTCCTTTATGAATACATGCTTTACCTCGGACTGGGGTCTTCTCTTTTGCTTCACCGGTCTGAACCTAGGGTCCAAGCTTAGCCGATGCGTCGTTATGTCCGGTGGGATCCCTATTATATCTAAATGGGACCAGGCAAAGCAATCAATGTTATCGATAAAAAATTGGATAAGTTTCTTCCTGAGTTCGGGGCTCAACCTCGTTCCCAGGTATACCTTCCGTTCGGGCTAGTGCTCGATTAGTATGACTTGCTCTAGTTCCTCAATCATTGATTTGGTAGCGTCAGAATCATCGGGGATCACGAAGGATCGAGGGATCCTCTGATCATCATCTTCTTCGATCTTCTGATTATCTGGTAGGGTCAAAGTCGATGTCTGTGATTACTATTTGGTATCTCGTTCCCCTTCTGAGCCCGATCCCTTTACTAGCGAAGGCGAGGATATTGGTTTCGCTTCATCGATGGCGAACATTTCTCTTATGGCTGGTTGTTCTCCGTACACTGTTTTGACTCCTCTCGATGTCGGGAATTTAAGGACCCGGTGTAGGGTCGAAGGTACAGCTCTCATGTTGTGGATCCAAGGTCTTCCGAAAAGGGCGTTGTATCTCATGTCGCCTTCGATCACATGGAACTTCATTTCCTGGATGGTTCCAGCCATGTTTATCGGTAGAATTATCTTGCCTTTGGTGGTTTCACATGCCATATTGAATCCGTTTAGAACCAGAGTTACGGGTACGATCTGGTTTTGCAGGCCGAGTTGATCTACGACCTTGAATTTGATGATGTTGGCCAAGATACCTGGATCAATCAACACACGCTTAACTTTAATTTTATTCATGAGTACGGATATTACCAGTGCATCGTTATGAGGTTGTATGACTCCTTCTGCATCTTCATCATTGAAGGACAAAGTTCCTATGGGTGTGTAATCTTGAGTTCGAGATCGCTTTTCTCTCACAATCGATGTCTTAGTGCGTTTAAGCACCTGTACCTGAGAGGTATCGGTGCCACCGATGATCATGTGAATGACGTGCTGTGGTTCTTCTTGTTCATTTTGCTTGCCGAAATCCCTGTTTTTCAAATGGTTCTTCGCCCTATCGCTTAAAAATTCTCGAAGGTGCCCTTTGTTGAATAATCGGGCTATTTCCTCTCTTAGTTGCCTGCAATCTTCCGTTCTGTGGCCATGGGTGCCATGATATTCACACATTTGATTGGGATTCCTCTGGGCAGGATCGGTCTGCATGGGTCGAGGCTATTTAGTGACTTTGATGCGTCCGATAGCCGAAACGATGGCGGATGCATCAACGCTGAAGTTATATTCCGATAACCGAGGCGCTTCTTTAGATCCTGGAGGCCTATCGAACCTACTTCTGTTCATCAATAACCGACACCCTTTACCTCGATCACTTCTTTTGTTATTTTGTCCGAGGTTATGTCTCGAATCACTGACTCTGCGGTTTCCGTTGTATGGTCGGTATCGATCCCCGATCGGACCTTTTTCTTGATTAATATCCCTTCGAATTGCGGGTTCAGCCCCCAATTGATCATCTTCGACCCTAATATTTGATTGGTACCGATTGGTTCAGCCATCGAACTTCATTCGTTCAAATCTTGAGTGAAATCTTGAACAACCCAATCATCTGTGACTGGTGGCAGGTCCATTCGTTCCATTTGAAAAGGAGATACGAACTCTCTCAGCATCTCGTTATCCTTTTGTCTTACCTTGAAGAGGTCCAATTTCCTTATTGCGACTTTTATGGCGCCGGCATGTGCTTTCACAAAAGAATCTCCTAACATGGCGAACGAGTCGATGGAATTTGGTGGTAGGTTGTGATACCAAATCATTGCTCCCTTCGAGAGGGTCTCTCCAAATTTTTTTAACAACACAAATTCGATTTCATCGTCTTCTAAATCATTGCCCTTGATGGCACATGTGTAAGAAGTGACGTACTCGTTGGGATCGGTCGTTCCGTTATATTTGGGAATTTCGGGCATATGGAATTTTTTGGGGATTGGTTTTGGGGCTGTGCTCGAGGGAAAAGGTTTTTGCACGAATTGTTTTGAATCTAACCCTTTTATCATTGGTGGAGCTCCTGGGGATCTGATCGACCCTGGAGTTATATGTTTCTACTTTTTTATAGTTGACTTCGACTCGCTTTGTGAATTCCTCGAGCAATTTAGCAATTTCGGGAGTAGTCCCCGATTCTTGCTCATTTGACTTCACTATGGCTGGCTCCGTTCTGTGGGTGATTCCTCGAGGTGGATTGGGCTCTGGCCTGCTTTGTAGCTGGGTTTGACTCTGCAATTGAGCTATTGTTGCCTGTTGAGCTTGCAATATTTCGAAAATCATACGCAAGCTGACGCCGTTATCCTCGACGTTATGGGTATCTCGAGCTGCAGACCGAGTGCCACCATGAATGCTATTTTCGGGTTCAGAATGTAGGTTCGCCTCAACGTCCACATGCGAATTGATATCTATCGGCGCTCCGATTCGAGCTCCAACGGCGTTGACAAGTGGTCTTTCGGTACTGGGCGTCAAGTTATTGTTCTCATCTTGAAGACCGGCTTCGTTGTCGATTGGTGTGGCCATTTGACTGGTAGTTAGTCGTTGCTAATCCGAAACCCAAGATATTTTCGGAAACAAGCACAAAACACAACGGTGTATTTTTGCAGATTCGTATCAAATAACCACTGTTATCCTTAGCCCCACGGTGGGCGCCAAACTGTTTACCCGAAAAAAGGATAGAGTTGAATTTGTACGTAGTTCTAAGGATATGTGGTGCAACTTAATACAAATTGTAAGGATAAAATAAAAATATCAAGTATGGATCGCAAAGAATGCAAAATAGATAAGATTGTAAAGAAGATGAATTTTAGGACTAAACAAGTGGAATCGATTTAAGAAGCTTGAAAGAACAACTCTTCACTATGGGAGAATATGGTATTTTGATTATAATATAAGCATAAACTTGCCCTCTACAGAAATGATAACTATCCCCTTTATAGTAGAGGAATCTTACTTTAGATATAATTAAAAATACGTAGTGGGAGACCCATGATAAATCAGCGTTTCCACAATTCCTGCCAAGATCCTCCCCCTAGTGGGATTGCAATGGCTCTTGTCAATAAGCTCGATATTGACTCGAGTTTTCGGTCTTGAAGCGAGCTCTCGATCTTGGCTTGAGCTCGATTCTGACTCGGACCCTCGAATTGATTCGGGGTCAATGTTGGTCAATCTCTGGATCATAAGCTCGACAACTTTACTTTGCATCATAGCTCGATTTGGGTTCGAGCTTGATAATATTGAGCTCGACATTGATCGACCCCTCGAACTCGAAACTTGTTTGTACCATCTTCAGAACCCATCTCGAAGTTTTACTTCGATCGATTATGTCTCGAACTTGATCAATCGTACGAATGCCGAAATCTATTTCGACCGTATACACTATGGTAGTTAACCATCACGAGACAGGTTGTTTGAGTAGTGATTTTCATTTGGCTCCTCTTCTATATTCATAGGTCCACAAGAAAGCTATCTTACATGAAGTTTATGGGTAGAATGTGTGCAAGGATTCAGTAGGAGTATGTCAATGGTCTTATTTTGCTACTGCTTATTACTCCTTCTGTTTCAATTTATGTGATAGTGTTTGATTGACACGAAATTTAAGAAAAAAATAAATACTCTTAAAATTTGTAGTCAAAAATGAGTTATTAATATTTGTGTGACTATAAAGCATCTCACTAAGGGTTAATAGATACTTTAATGTTAAATTGTTACTAAATATAGAACAATATTCTTCTTCTTTGTATTGACAAAAAAAAAGTATCACATAAATTGGGACGGTGACAGTGCTATATTTTAAATCTTCCACACGAAGTACATACATCATTATTATACCCTATGACATGATATATTTTATATATTATATATATATATATATATATATATATATATATATATATATATATATATATATATATATATATATATATATATATATATATATATATATAAACCGTGGTACAACGGTCACCCTACTTCAAGACAGCAACGTTAAGACAAATGGAAAATTCGCGTAATATAAAAAGAAAAGTTTGTAAAGAAATGGTCCTTGTGTTGCTTTGTCGAATTTGCATACAAGCCCCACCATAATATCACAACAATAACAATAACAATAACATATCTAGTGTGATCTCACATTTTAGAATTTGAGGAGGATAAAATGTATTCAAAGGTTACCCTTATTTTGTGGAGATAAAGATGCTGTTTTTAAAACACTCTCGGCAGGAAAAATAATTTTCAACGAGAGTAATGAAGAGGAAAGACCCGCCCACAACATGAATTCATAATGTTAATGAGATGAAAAGGACCATGTGCATTTGCCAAGGTTTATTGGAGATTTGACACAACTACCTAATGTTAGGATGCTTGCTTTTTCTTATTCCATTTCATACTCATTTAATTTTTAACAAGAGTTCTCCTTATGGTGCAATGGATTGATATCCTCTAAATTGTAACAAGCAGATTGTACATTTTAAGATTCTTTTTTTCCTTTCCTAAATTCACAAAAGATAGAATTAACTTGGGAACTAACATGAAAAAAACAATTATTAACGGAAGAAAACGGAAGTAGCTGTTGAAGACATAATTAAGTAAAAAAAAGTGTGATCTCTCTAACAACATAAGCTTTTATATGAGATAGTCACACACTTTCGCCGTAGCAAGCCAGGAGCCTAATGAACTTTCTTGGGGAAAGTTCTTATAAATGATCCTACTTCATCTAATCATCTATATTATACAGTATATTAATAACTATTTATCACAAATGATTGGAAATACTATAAAATACTAGTATAATCTAATTAAAGGATTCCCAATTCAAATCAAAGTTATCTATGTTTTTTCATTTCTTCATACATCTCCTCCCCCTTCTTTCTTTGCATCAACTTCTCCACCATTCTTCTCATTAGCCCTTTTCTTCCAAAACATCAAATGTAGACCTCTTCTCTCCAAAATCTTCTCAATTTCCTCAATTGGAAGTCCCTTAGTTTCTGGAACACAAATCAGGACAAAAACTAGGGCTACAACAGAGAGAACTCCAAATACAAGAAATGTCCATGATGTTCCAATAGCATGTGTCAATGACAAGAAAGATTGTGCTACAATAAGGTTTGAAATCCAGTTTGCTGTTGCAGCTATTCCTCCACAAATTCCTCTGAATCTTAAAGGGTATATCTCCGAGTTAACAATCCATGGAACGGTACCCATTCCTGGAGAAAAAAATATGATGTATAGCGCTAGCCCGAGTAGGGCTAGCCATCCATATTTACTTGGACATCCTCTTGTGTACCATAACCTATCTTGATCATGACAAGCATCCTTAATTGTATCATTAGAGATGAGACATGCCCCAGGTAGCAACTACAACCAAAAAAAAGAAATTAAACATATCGTTGTTAGATATATACTTGTAGTATTATATTAGTACTGAATATCAAGATAGCATAGACAATTCGTTTATGGCAATTATACAATATCATCAACATCGTAATCAAAGAGAACGTAGGAGAGTGCTAGGCTCGATCTTAAAGCATGGTAAGATGTATTACATATCATTTTCATGCAGGCATAAAAAATGGCTGTTGAAACAAAAATATTGCTCCCTTCAATCTCAACTATTTAGTCGTTTTGGCAAACATAATTTGTTTGAAAATGTTTAAAGTTTTAGAAAAACAAGAGAAGCATTTATTACCTTTTTCCCAACATATAGTAGTAACTAAATGAGACAATTAAGAGAGAGATAAATGATATTTCAGATAAATACTTTTATGATTAAGGCTATTGAATATCTGGAATTTTTACACAAATAGCCAGTCGAATTCGCTGTTTACTTTTTCTAACCAGTATACTTAGATTATACACGATTATATACATATTATACATACATACATATATATTATACGTCCATCGACTATTTTTAATCAAGCAATAGAATGAGCGGCTTTTTAAGTTAATTCTTTAATATCTTTTTTAGGAGGTGTGCAAAAACCTTAAAACACATATAATTATAGCATATAAGAGATCATTATTACCTTATTTTGAGGTGAAGCACAGAAGCCACAATCAGGAGAAGCTTTAAGACACCTAGTACAATCCCAAGAAGTAGCAGAAGCAGCATTATGGTAAGCAGGACAAGTAAATGTTGCTGCAAAATGAGATGTCTCAGCCATACTAACTGCTGGTGAAGTTGAAGTAGCCTCATAGAAAACTGCTGACAAAAAACCTAGAGAAATCATAACACCAATCAAGCTGATCACAAGAAGTTTCTTCCTCCCTGTCCTGTCTATGAAATATATACTAATAATCGAGCCAAAAGCGTTTAGTCCGGCTGTGACAAGCGATAGAAGGAGAGCTGTCTGGTTCGAGGCAATTCCAGCTAGTTGAATGATAGTTGGACTGTAATACATGACAGTGTTTATGCCAACAAATTGCTGGAAAATCTGGAGACCAACTCCAGCTATTAGTCCCCGACGAACTGTTTTCGTCTGGCATAGTTTGAAGAGATTGATACCCTCAGATGCTTTGTTTTCTTCTATTTCTTTGTCTACTGATTCTTTAAGAGCTTGAATTTCCACTTCAACTTGCTCAGCTGAATATATCTTCCTTAGTATTGCTTTGGCTTCCTCTTGCCTCCCCTGTTATTTTTCAAGATAACATTTGTAATTACTGAATTATTGTCTTGAATGCGAAATACAATGAAACTTCTCTATAACAACATCGTTTGTTCCGAAATTTTTTGCTGCTATAATGAAGTGTTGTTATAGAGAACAATATTATGACATAATATGAAAAATTGGTTTCAAAGAAAACATGGTCGTTATATTGAGGTTTGGCTGTTTCATATTTGCTGGAAATAGTATCTTGTTTTGTTCATAGAAGAAAGAATTAAATTAGAGTTTAACTTATGTTCACTGACAGTATACAATTTGTTTACACCATCAGGTTAAGATTACCTCCAACAACTTGTTTGTCAGACTAGAGAACTTTCTATAACAAATTAAATATGTTGATAGTGTAAAATTGTCTGAAATGTCAGTATACATAAGTTAAATGCATTAAATTAACCTTGCGATAAAGCCAACGAGGTGATTCAGGAAGAAGAAGCATAAGTATGAACTGGAGGAGGGCTGGCAATCCTGCTACTCCAAGCATCCATCTCCAGGTCCCTGGTGCCTAATTACAAGCAACATATATTATTATATACATGTACATTATTGGAGAATAGTCGTCCACTCAAGCGCTTAAACAAAAAAAGCATACGGATGTAAATATATGTATAATCTATGTGTAATATGTGTACAACCATGTATAATCAGTATATAATTTATGTATATACCGGCTAAGAAAAAGTAAATGGTGAATACGGCTGGCTATTTATACAAAAATCACAAAAGAATTAAGAGTTGCATACCTTGGTAAAAGCAAGGTTAATAAGGTAAGACAAGAATTGGCCACCAGTAATGAGAAATCCATTAGTGCTAACAAGGGCACCTCTAATTTTAGCAGGAGAAGCCTCTGATATGTACAAAGGAGCAGTCATTGATGCCATTCCTACACCAAGTCCAACAAAAATTCTACCAACAATAAGAAGTGCTGAATTCACTGCTGATGCCATAATCACAGCTCCAACAAAGAAGAGGAAATCAGCTATGAGTATTGCAGTTCTTCTTCCAAATTTGTCATTTAACCATCCACCAATTGCTGCTCCTATGATTGCTCCAGCCACAGCCATGCTCACTATAGATTCCTATAATTTAAAAAATTGAAGCCATGTATAAGTAGTAATTTTGAGTGTTAAGTTGACCAAAAGAATTTAGAAGAATTAATCTAAATAATCGCTCATCCAACCGCTTAAAATAAAAATAGTCGATGGATGTATAATTCATGTATATTATGTGTATAGCCATGTATAAACAGTGTATGATCTATGTGTATGGACTAGAAAGTAAACAGTGAATCTAGCCTGCTATTTGTGTAAAGATCCGAATTATTCACAGTTGTTTATACCAAGCTAATGAATACATGACATGTGTCTTCTACCTATACTTCTATCACTTAATTCCATTGTTAATTAACTTTCACATTACATTTTTTATGTAACCATGGAAAATCAATATAGTTTAGTGTAAACATACGATATGGGTAGTTTATTCCTAAGTGGTCATGTTAAAATAAGACAATAAACCTAAAATTTGTGGGTGTGGGGTATGTGGTTTTGGGAAATGTAAATAAATTAAAATGTATAGGATGGTTCTGTAATAATAAATGGTGGAAATTTGAGGCTAGAATTCTGGAAAATGAGACATTTGAGAGTGTGATTCCTCTCTGTTGAGAGTTAGTCCATGAAAATAACAAGAACTTTAAAGCAACATATCTTATTTTATTTTTTCGGAAAATAATTTTGTTAAACCAATTCTAACCAACAGAATTTGAAAGCTAAAAGTCTCAATTTAAAATAATATTTAAATATTTAATGAAATTATTGAAAAACAAAAAACATGTGAGGGTTAAAAATTAGGTATCTATAGGACTCAAGGTTTATATTGAATCTAATCAAGTTCAGGTGAAGACAATAAAGGAATGGTCCAGCTACTTGATGCATGTGTCACATAGTTATAGCAGAAAACGATTGATAATAACTTTTTTTTTTCTGGAGGAAAAAGAAAATTTCAAGCTTGTAAAAACGGGTAAAGTTAAAAAATAGTCACATATTCAAAAGTCACTCAAAATTAGCCAATTTTTGAAATCCATGAATTTCGAATCCTAAATGGTGAAATTCCATGGCAATATCCTGAACGAAATTCATGCCACTATATGGAGTTTCACTTGTTTTTTAACTTTGATGGATTTTAAAAATCAGGACAGTATTCTGAGTATTCTAGATTTTTTACTTGTTTAAGTTCGAACATGACAATGACAATGTCATGATGTTTTCACATTAAAAGTAGCTACTTTTTGATGAATTTTCAAAATATTAGCTATTTTTAAAAAATTGGACCGAAAAGTGGCTAGTTTGTATAATTTTACTGTAAAAACAAAGTAGTTTAATCGAACAATTTGCTGGATATGAGCCCTGGCATGGAACTATAAAATCACAAATTAAATTGATGGAAATCTGTCTTTCTAATCCAAATTAATGAAAGGATCCTTAAACTACCAAAAACCATATCTTAAACCCCTCAATTTTATTTTTCTCATAATAAGCAACAATAAGGGGCTATTTTTTTAATTTAAAAAAATTAATATAAAAACGTTTCTGCCAATATAATAACAGTTTGAACTATTGAAGGATGACGCAAAAAAAAGAAGAAGAAGAAAATTTTAGAAGGATAATTGTTGTGTGCAAACCTGTAAGACGGTATTCCTATCAACATCTTTGAAGTCATCCCTAATATAAAGCAGAGCTCCTGAGATCACTCCTATACTCCACGTAACAACACCAAGAACATGAGACACTCAAATAAGTTTGTTTAGTTGGAATTAATGGAAACTAAAGGGGAAAAAAATTAGTTGAGTATATTACTAAAAAGAGTTTAACTTCTATGCATTGACAATCTAAAGTTTTTTAATAATCGGATAATATAAACTCACAATTATTAATAGCAAACCTTAACATAGAGTAAATAACCTTCCACGACAGGTAAAAATATAGTGTTAAATTCTTTAATATTATTTCTATATATAAAGTTAAATACAATTGTAAAAATATAAAGTATATGTTCAATGCGCTTTTTGTGTAATAAAAATTTACACTATCAGTCACTTAAAAGATAATTTTTGGCAATTTTCTGTACAAATACTAAATAACCTTCCATAACATATCAAGATTCACTAATAGAATAAAAGCCCATTTGGATTAGCTGATTGTAAATAGCTGATAAGTTTGAAATGTTGAAAAATATTTTTAAGTACTGAAGTTGATTTTTTAAATAAGCATTTACGTGTTTGGATAGACGTGCTGAAACTGATAATAATCAGTTGATGTGTTTGGTAAAAAAATGCTTATAAGTTGTTCTTTTATTAAAATGACTAAAATATCCTTAAAAACTTTACAAAAGGTTATAAATTAAAAAATTTCTTTGTAAAGAAAAAGATGAACAATGAATATGGAATGAAAAGAAAGTTAGAAAATTTATTTTGGGAAAAATATTTTGTGAATTAGAAAATATTATTAAGGATAAACTAGTAAAAGCCTTGATCAAACTAAAAAAGCTTATACGCAAAAAAACCATAAGTTGGGGGTGACCAACTTATGACTTATGGCTGATTTTAGCTTATAATCACTTGGCAATTGGCTGTTAAGCATTTTGGGTATTTACCAAACGCGTAGATAAATCAAAAAGTGTTCATAAGATAATTTGACCCGCCTATAAGCTTAGCCAAACACCCTCTAAGAAATTATAACAATCATTATATATAACTTAAATCCGTAAATATATATAAAAAGAGACCTGTATCATAGCCAAAGAGAAGGCCACCAATTCCAGCAGAGAAAGCAAGGCGAAGAACATAAGGATTTTTGTATGAAAGAGCTAAACAATCTTTGAAAGCTGTTGCATCAGTTCCATGACCCACTCCTCCTTCCATTTCCACTTCTCTAAATGAGTTGTGGGGGTTTTAGTTTACTTGTTTTTCTTGAACTTTCACTTCAAACACCAAAATAAAAAAGTAAAACAGAAGACACTAGAAAGTAGAAGAAGAGAAATTAGGTGAGTACTGCCTTTTTGGAACATGGAAAATGGAACTATGTGTAAGAAAGAAGAGTAGAGAGATAATCTAAGGCTAAGATTGTGCAAATTTATAGAGGGCAAGAAAACGTGCCAAAAAATTTGTAGGCAAGAAAATTAAAAAATAAACAAATGTTTTTTCAGGTAAAACAGGGGAGAAGAGGGGATAGGCGACATCCCATTGTCATGGAATCAGGGACGGCTTAACGGTATCTGTGGCCTAAAGCCATGTTGACAAGAGATCCTAAATTTTATTTTATTTTTAAAAAAAAATCACACACACATACATGATATATATATATATTTGAATTCTATTTTTCTAATATCTTGAGATGCAAGATTATTAATAACTTTTTATAATCGATCTCTACTAAAAATATTTTGGACAATATTAAAATAGTTTTTAACTCTTTTATTTTAGTTTTGAACAACTTGATTCATATTTTTCGTGGTATATTTAAATTCTAATAAATAAATAAAAGATAATATATAACTATGAAGTAAAAATAAATTGAGATGATAATAACACTTGAAAGTTATAATAATAGAATTTAATTCAAGAAAAATGATGCATTGATTTCAAGATATCTTTTTGCTCCTTCAATAACACAAAATGCTTGAAACTTCAGGAAAAAATAAAAAAGAATGCACGATATATGATATCAATAGTACTTTTAAGTTATGTGGGTTTTCGAATAATACTACTCCTACTAAGTTATCAGATTTAAACCCGAAAAAAGCAAAAAAGAGAATATATATATATATAAGAGTATAAAGTTATGCGAGCGATTAACTCTTGGACAAAGCAAGAAAGAAAATGAATAGTGTAAAAATATGATTTAGTACTACATATTTTCTAAAGAAAAAATAGGTAAAAAGTGGAATATAATAATTTCACTTGTTAGATTTTTTGTTCATACAAAAAAAGGTTCGAAAGAAATTCACACTTATAAAAAGTATTACGCCACTTCAATTAGTTACGCATCTATTCTTTCCTTTTATAAAAAAAATATCTAATTTTCAAGGTAAAAACTAATCATTATTTTTCTAAAACAGCCTATAAACCTATTTTGGTATTTAAAAAATGGAGCCCTCCAAATTTGGGGGCCTCAAGCAAATGCTTTAGAAGCTTTACCCTATAGCTAGCCCTGCATGGAAACGTGCGTTATCTCGCCACCCTTAATAAGAGATTTCAAGTTAAAACTTTAAATATAAAAAGATTTTGATATGATGCACTCCATTTTAATGGATTTTACATGACATAATTTTAAATTAATTAAAATCACAATGTAAATACCCGATACCGACAAAAAAAATATATATTTAAAAACTAAGTTTAATAGGGACTCTAAAGGGATCAAGAAATCTGCCAATGTTGTCTTATTCCTACTTCTAATAATTCACACTGCTAAAGGTGAAGCACTCTTGAATTTGTTATGACCACAAAGTACATCTTTTCTTCTAATAATTTGGAATTTTGGATTTCATATTAACGGGAAGAGAGTCACTTGATCTCCAAAAATACTTTACGCACTCCATGTTTATATTAAGTCATATTATCAACTTATTATAATTAAATGACCAAATATGATAGAAATGGAGTATTAATTAATCACTATTAAATAATAAAATATTTTTTATACAAAACCATGTCATATATTTAATAACTATTAGTCCAATTTACTTAGCTCAAAAACATTTCTTAAAGAATTTCTATTTACACCATATACACAATTTCCTCTATTTGTCCATTTATTTCATTATTTATGATTTTGGCTAGAGAAATTGACTAGCTAAGTTGAGTAATGAGTTGTATGTCTTGTTTAGGCCTTCAAATAGCAGGTTAAGAATTTGCTTGTTAGGCTATACTATTATTATCAGGTCATTTTGACACGTCATTAGTTATATCACTCATTCTACTAGTCAAACTTTGGGAGGTTACATAAATTCTGTCTAATCTTGGCTAATATTTGGTTAGAAAAGTTTCTGATTTAAAAATAAAACAATTTATGGGAAATTAGCAGAATATAAAAAATTGTTCCTTGCTACTTTAACGGAATTCGGTCTTTGAAAATTGTACATTAAAAAGGTTATTCAACTGTACAACATAAGAAATTCGAAGTAAAAGCAGAAGTAATATATTTAGTATGATAATTGTGATGACCCGAAATGTTATCTTTAAATTTAATATTCATTTATGTGATATGAGACCTCAAATAGCACCATTCAGCTTTTTCCGACTTGCGTGCGCAGTCCATAAATTTTTTCGGAAAGTTTTTATGTGAAAAATTGATTAAAATGTGAAATGGAGCTCACTTCGGTCAACTCACTTGAGTTGACTTCGTCCAACATTTTGAGTAAACGGACCCGAATTAGTATTTTAACAGTTCTGATGGATCCGTATGGTGATTTTGGAGTTAGGAGCGTATCCGAAAAATTATTTGGAGATTCATATTTAAATTAAGCTTGAAATGGCTAATATAGAAATATAAGTTTGGAAGTTTGACCGGGGAGTTGACTTTTTGATATCGGGGTCGGAATCCGATTCTGAAAATTTGAATACGTCCGTTATGTTATTTATGACTTGTGTGCAAAATTTGAGGTCAATCGGACTTGATTTTATAGGATTCGGCATCGAATGTAGAAGTTGAAAATTCTTAAGTTTCATTAAGCTTGAATTGGGGTACGATTCGTGGGTTTAGCATTGTTTGATGTGATTTGAGGTTTCGACTAAGTTCGTATGATATTTTAGGACTTGTTGGTGGATTTGGTTGAGGTCCCGGGAGCCTCGGGTGAGTTTCAGATGGTTAACGAAATTAATTTTGGATTTTGAACCCTACTGGAAATTTTCTGGTGCAGTATCTGGTTTCTTTCATCGCGTTCGCGAGAGGGGTCTCGCGTTTGCGAAGAGGAACTGGAGACAGGCGACATTTACTCTTCGTGTTCGCGAAGAGGGGACCGCGTTCGCGAATGATAATGGGTAGTGTTCATCACGTACACGTGGGAGTGTTCGTGTTCGCATAGAAGGGGCGAGGCACCAGGCGATAAGGCTTCGCGTTCGCGAAGGGGAGACCGCGTTCCTGAAGGCCAAGTTTGGCAAAGCATCACATTCGCGAGAGTGCCCTGGTGTTCGCGGAGAAGAAATCCGGGGCAACACAAAAATGTGCTTCACGAACGCGAGGGTCTTGTCGCGTTCGCGAAGAGGAAAAAAACATGGACAGAGTGTTTAAGTTCTGATTTTTCATTTTTGACGATTTGGAACTCTGGAAGAGGCGATATTTGGGAGATATTTAAGTAAAATAACGGGGTAAGTGTTCTTAACTTAATATTGGCCAAATTACCCGAATCCATAATTATTTTTAACATTTAATTGGTGAATTAAGTTGGAAGATTTAGAAAACCCTCTTAATTTAAATTGAAGATTTGATGGTCAAGTTGATGTCGAAATTTGGTAAAATTTTTATGGTTGGACTCGTGGTTGAATGTGCGTTCATATTTTATAACTTTTGTCGAATTCCAAGACGTGGGCCCCACAGGCGATTTGAGTATAATTTCGAATTTTGTTGGAAAATTAGTATTTTTATATAGAATTAGTTTCTATAATTTGTATTGAGTATATTGAATTATTTGTGACTAGGTTTGAGGCATCCAGACAACAATTCGCGAGGCAAAGGTTTATTGGAATCTTGAGTTGATTGCAAGGCGAGATAAGTGTCATGGTTAACTTTGACTTGAGGAAGTAGGACTTGTTTGTCTATTTGCTAAGTGATTTAATATGCGGGTACAACGTATATGTGAGGTGACGAGTACTTATGCGTTGTGGTTGAGTCAAAGCATGCAGGTGAAATTTCTTTATTGTGAATAATTGCCTATTTATTTAAGATATTCCTGCTTAAGTTATTATTGTTTATTTGATAATTTTTCATCAGATTATTACTAGTTTAATTATTGTTGAGTATTTTGGAAGGTGAAGTCGGTATTCTGGTATGGAATTGATTGATAAGTATATATCCCCATATTTAAATACTCTTCGGAATTTATATTATTATTTTCATGGTAAGGAAGAGTATAAAATCACAAAGTATGATGCCGTGCCATTTATATTATTTATGTTATCCTTGCCATGGTGAGAAAGAGTGTAAAAGCATGAAGGGTGATGCCGTGTCATTTTCAAAGAGTGTAAAAGCACGAAGAGTGATGCCGTGTTATTTTTAAAGAGTGTAAAAGTACGAAAGGCGATGCCGTACCAAAAGAGAGTTAAAGAACGAAGGGTGATGCCGTGCCAATCTTATTATTTATTTATAAATTTATAGGAAGAATGAGAGTAAAAGAACGAAGGGTGGTGTTGTGCCATTTTCATATTATCATCTTCTCATTTTATAGTTGATGAATTAATTAATTGCTACATGACGCTCCTCCTGCTGAAATTTCTATATCACCCCCCTTCTCACGTTCCCTCCCAAATTTATAAATTATTAATTATTGTGTTATTGTTGTTTCATATTTGTATAAGCTTGTACAAGTTGTTCACATACGTGTCTTGTCATAGTCTCGTCACTACTTCGTCGAGGTTAGGCTCGACACTTACGGAGTACATGAGGTCGGTTGTACTCATACTACACTCTGCACTTCTTGTGCAGATTTTGTAGTTGGTCCCATCGGTGTACCATAGACTTGCTTGGATTCAACTACCTAGAGGAGACTTGAGGTATAACTACACAGCGTCTGCCGTTCTGAAGTCACCTTCTATCTTTTCTTAGTTGTGTATTATCTTTCAAACAACTTAAATTTTGTTTAGACATTTATTTGTATTGTTCTAGTAGCTCGTGCACTTGTGACACCAGATTCTGAGATGTATTTTGATGATTCGGTAGTTATGATCTTCCGCACTTTATTTCAGTAATTGACTTCCATTTAATTTAATTTATTTTAAAAATGGTTAAGATTATTATAACGTTGACTTACCTAGCAAGTGAAATGTTAGGCGCCATCACGGTCCCGAAAGTGAGAATTTCGGGTGACAAGTTGGTATCAGAGCACTAGGTTACCTAGGTCTCACGAGTCACGAGCAAGCTTAGTAGAGTCTGAAGGATCGGTACAGAGACGTCTGTAATTATCTTTCAGAGGCTATGAAGTTTAGGAACAATATCACTTCTTTCTTATTTTATCGTGTGATTCTAATTCATTCATCGGTGATTGAACCATTCTATTCTTATTCTCTCGCATGTGGTGAGAACACGTAATACATCTACCGACGGACATGGACCAGAGCCCCTGGTGGCAACTATGACCAGGGGTAGAGGTCGAGGCCTAGGTCGCATTAGAGGTCGAGGCAGAGGTAGAGCTCAGTCTAGAGATCAAGCATCAACACCTATTGTAGAACCTTAGGTGGAGGTTCCAGTTCAGACTATACCAGTTGGACCAGTTCAGGTCCCGGAAGGATTCATAGCTACTCCAGTGCTTCAGGATGCTCTAGTCTATTTGGTGAGTCTTATGGAGGGCGTGTCCCAGAATGGTACATTTCCAGTGGCACCAGCCATCTCACAGGCTGGGGGAAGAGCACAGACTCTCACTACTCCCGCTCCGGAGAAGATGGCTCCCCAGTGTCAGGCTCCAGCATCCCCACCAGTTGGGGTAGTTCAACCAGTTGTTGCGGCACATGCCGGTGATAGGCCTGTCATTTCTTCTGAGGCTTTATTGAGGTTGGACAAGTTTACTAAGTTCTTTCCAGTTCACTTCAGTGGTACACCTTTTGAGGACCCACATGATTATCTTGACCGCTTTCATGAGGTGTTGCGGAACATGGGTATAGTTGAGACCAATAGGGTCGATTTTGCTGTATTTCAGATGACGGGTTCAGCCAAGAGGTGGTGGAGAGATTTTATGTTGACCAGACCAGCTGGGCCGCCTACACTGACTTGGGAGCAGTTCTCACGACTATTTCTAGAGAAATTCCTCCATATCACATTGAGAGAGGATTACCGCAGGCAATTTGAGCGTCTCCAACAGGGTAGTATGACTGTTACTCAGTACGAGACCAGTTTTGTGGATCTAGCCCGTCATGCTCTCCTTTTACTTCCTACTGAGAGAGAGAAAGTGTGAGGAGGTTTATTCATGGACTCACTCACCCTATGAGGCTTCAGATGGCCAATGAGGATGGCCAATGAGACCGGAAGAGAGATTCCCTTTCAGGTGGCTGCTAATGTTGCTAGGAGGATCGAGATGGTTCTTGCACAGGAGAGGGGGAAGGGGTCTAATAAGAGGCCTCGTCAGTTCGGTGGGTTCAATGGTGCCTCGTCTGGAGGCAGGGGAAATTTTGGTAGAGGCCATCCCCCCAATCCTTTTCATTCAGCACTCTAAGCATCCTATAGTGCTTCAGGTGGTCCCGACCCTTATATGCCTCATTCCGACCAGCTAGCTTACAGTGTACCACCATCTTCTGTTAGTGCACCTCCGATCTAGAGTCGTCAGGGTGGTTATCCAGGTCGACATGGCCAGTTCCAGGGTCAGCAGTCACAACAACTGAGATCCTGCTATACTTGTGGTGATTCGAGGCGCATTGCTAGATTTTGCTACAAGTCTCAAGGCAGCATATAGCAGCAGGGTTCTCGTGCTATGATTCCAGTACCAGCTGTTCCGCCACCCGCCCCAGCCAGCTAGGGGAAGGGGTCAGACACTTAGAGGTGGAGGTCAGGTCGTTAGAGGTGGAGGCCAGCCAGTTAGATGCCGTCCCAAGGATGCGGTTCAGAGTGGTGGGGGCCAGCCCCGATTTATGCTTTTCCATCTAGGACTGAGGTTGAGTCATCTGATGCTGTGATCACAGCTATTGTTCCAGTTTTCCATAGAGATGCTTCAGTCCTATTTGATACAGGATCTACTTATTCTTATGTGTCCTCCTATTTTGCTTCATATCTGGTTGTGCTTCGTGTTTATCTGAGTGCTCCTATGTGTGTGTGTCCACGCCGGTGGGAGATTCTGTCGTGGTAGATCATGTCTATCATTCGTGTATGGTTGCTATTGGGAGTCTTGAGACTAGCATGGATCTTCTACTTCTCGATATGGTAGATTTTGATGTCATTTTGGGTATGGATTAGTTGTTATCTTATCATGTTATATTGGATTGTCATGCCAAAACGGTGACCTTAGCCATGCCGGGATTGCCTCAATTAGAGTGGAAAGGGATTCCTGGCCATTCTATCAGCAAGGTTATCTCTTATGTAAAAGCTCGACGTATGGTCGAGAAGGGGTATCTAGCTTAATTAGCTTATATTCGCGATCCCAATGCAGATGGTCCTTCTATGGATTCAGTCACAGTCGTCCGTGAGATTCCAGATGTATTTCCTGCAGATTTGCCAGGGACACTACTAGAAATTCGCTAAAACCGACCAAAACAACCAACCAAAGTTGGTCGGTTATGGCCAATTACAGACCAAAAAGTGACCATTACGGTGTGGACGGTGTTTTGATAGTCGGAATGGCTTACCGACCAAAGTTGATCGGAAATTACTGACCAATTTGGTCGGTAGCTTAAAACGACCATCTGACAAGTTTAATTACTTACCGACCAACTTTGGTCGGAAACATATTTTATTAATTTAATTTTACCGACCAAATTTGGCCGGTTTAACTAAATTATATTTTTTTTATTAATTATTAAAATTAAAAAAACCGACCAACTTTGGTCGGTAATTGAAAATATATATTTTTTTAAAATAATTAAAATTAAATATTACCGACCAACTATGGTCGGTAATCTCAACAATGCAAGCAAAATACCGACCAAAGTTGGTCGGTAATGTTGAATTCTGGGAATTCAATGTTCATTAACCGACCAACTTTGGTCGGTATTTTGGAATAATTTATTTTTTTTATTAAAAACCGACCAACTTTGGTCGATTTTTCTGGGTTTAATTTTGGCATAAAATGCCTGTTTTGGCAGCTACACCACCTGACAACAACAATAATAACAAAAACACAACAACAACAACAACAACAACAACAACAACAACAACAACAACAACAACAACAACAACAACAACAACACAACAACAACAACCAAAACATTCAATAAATACTTTAAAACTAACAAATTAAAGTTCAATTGAATATAAAAATCCAAAACCAAGTTAAAACTAATTACAACTAGTTCAAAACTGGTTCTATTTGTCTAGTTCAAAGTATATAAAAGTCAAGGGGTGTTTTCTACAACATCATCATCACCGTCTGATGAACTTTCATTTACAAGACGATATAGAGAACGGTCTTGTGGAGGACGGGAAGCACGATCACGGGGAGGACGGGAGGAACGATCACGAGCAGGACGGGAGGAACGATCACGTGGAGGTCGACCCTCTGGAGATAACTCACGAGATCGGGGAAACGGAAAAGCTCCACTAGATAGGAGAGTTCTGATCTGAGCTTGCATGCCAAGGAATTGAGCATCTCTAAGCCTTTCTCTTTCCTTGGCCGCTTCTAGCTCTGATGTGAGCTTTGTCACTGTCTCCCGCATAGCAGAGAGACTCTCCCTATTAAGTTGCTCGCCTTGCGAGGAAGTCCCTATTCCCGCATTCCACACTTATAGCGATGGAAGTTTTTAGTAGGAAGCCCGAATACCTTCCCCCATTTTGGACCGCCAACAGACTCCAACCATATTCTTTCAGCATCCTTGTTCGAAGGTTGGGTTGGCTCACCCGATTCACCAGCTGGATGACTACGGATTAATTCCTCCACGTTACTTTGGTAGCGACCCTATATTATTTTAAATTAAATCAGTATTCCAAATTTTTTATAAAAGTAAATTATAATACTTAAAGAAAATTGAAAGCTTACATATGCAGTCGAGGCCCGGTCCTCGACCCACCTATCTTGATCCCCCTCTTTCTTCTTCTTTACAATATGTGTCTCCTTGAATAGCTCATCATGACTCATTGGACGCCCATACTTCTTTTCCTGAAAACAAATTAATTTAGTTAATAAACAGAATAGATATACTTAGAAAAGTAAAATAATTTAAGCAATTACGTACCGATCTTCTTTTTATTGTCCCTAGGCTGATCGCACCTCCAGTGTGCAAGGAGCCTCCCTTCTCGGATGCGCGAGCTTTCTTTCCTTTTTTGCTCCTCTCTAAGAACTCTGCGGTAAGCCATTGCCTTTGCAAATCATTCCACAAATTCTCAAGTAACCAGCCAGGCCTCTTGTTCTTCTTTCTAGCATCCGAGAAAGCATCCGCCAATCTCTTGTGAGCTTTATGATGAAAATTTGTAGCCACTTCTGCGCTATAGCGGTCTTCCCATACACACTTGCTATGTATTTCAAAAGTTAAATATTAGATGGAAATATCATAAATATAAATTATTAAACTGTTTAAAAGAACATTTATACCTTAAATTGATTGAAAATTTGCTCCTTCAGTGAGAATGGGCAATCAGTCCAAGTCGCATAAGGGCCATCATAAAGCTTTCTGATGGCATTGGTGATTATCTTCGTAGTCTTATTACCCGGCCTGAACCTGCAATTTAACAATAAAAACACATTAATATCTTAGTAAAAATGTTACAAATCAATAGACGCAAAAATAATGAATAACACTTACCCATCACCCTCAGGGACTATCATGATCCTGCCATATCGATCATAATGCACTACCTCGTCATCACCATCCGAAGCATGTGTATCAGAGGCATGTGAAGATGGTGTAGGCGGGTCAGAGATACTGCCTCGCAGGCGAAGGCCTGCAATAGATGGAGTCGATGATGAAGATGGTTACGATCCCTGTGACTGCGACATAGCTGGATGCGACCCAAGTGGATGTGATACCGATGGCTGTGACCCGAGTGGCTGTGACATGGATGGATGCGATCCATGTGGCTGTGATATGTAGGGATGTGATCCATGTGGATGTGATGTAGATGGCTGCGATGCAGATGGCTGTGAGGCAGGTGGACTGTATGTCGGACGTATAGTCCTATGGCCCTGTGATGGAAGACTTGGTGTCTGAATGAAGGTGTACGGCTCGTGATGCTGTGGCAGCTCAGTATAGCCGTGTGGTGGAAGATAAGACATAGGCATCTCTGAAAAGTGTGGACAAGAGGGAGTATTATTTTCTACCCTCCTCTTTCCCTTCCTACCCTTTTCTCGACCCCGAGAACTAGTAGGGTCATTGTTACCTTGACCCTTGCCTTCCATCTGCATAATATAATACACATTTAGATTGAAACATATAAGAAACTAGCTATAAAACGAGAGTGCTTTAAAAAACCTACTTCTTAATCCTCATCGATGTATTGTTCCTCGTCCGAAAATTCTTCGTCCTCACTTGTTTGAGCTTCATCAGTTGATTCTTCGTCCTCATTTTCTATAATTGTTACTTCATTTATATCAAATACTTCCAATATGCGTTCAGGATGTTCCAAATTATTTTCTAACTGATCATCCACTATTTGGTGAACATTGGAGATATCGTTTTGATATGCAACATTTAACACATTCTCGACTTCCACCCTACCTACAGGTTTAGTTTTTATTACAACTCACCAATCGGACTTATTCTGCCGCAATGGATAAGGAGCATAATACACTTGCCTAACGTTATGTGAAATTATAAAAGGATCAGAGCGATCATACTCCCTCGTATGATTAACCTCAATTATGTTGTATTGGTTGTGTACTCTTGTACCTCTTGTTGGATTTGGGTTAAACCACTTGCATCTAAAGAGTATCAATTTTTTATATGGCCAACCTGTATATTCTAGTTGTAATATTTCTTTGACCACACCATAATAATCAATATCTCCAATTTGGTTGCCATCACCACCTTGAACTCACACCCCGCTGTTGTTGCTATTTTTATTTTTAGAGCAATCCTCTGTATGAAACTTATAATCATTCACTACGTACTTAGACATTGTTGTGACCTGAAGCCCAGGTCCCCAAGATATATCTTTCAAAAATTAATTTACACCAGTATTTGGATTATTTACCTACATAGAGTTAAAAAAATTCATAAGTTAGCACAACTTATGAATCAATTTTTATACATTCACTACATATATATACACACACACTTACAAACTGTTTGAACCACGTATCAAATCTCGTATATACAACATCATGGCCAAATTGACCCACGAAATGACTGTGACATATCAAATATTTTTAGTAGTTGCATCAATATGTAGTCACAGTAAATTTTATATTTTGATAACTAATAAATCAATACTTACTTGAGAAATGGTACAACTTCGGGACAATTTAGCAACACATGAAGTGTAGCTGACTTGTACTCCATATCACTCAAACTTCTCTTTCTAACATCCTTAGAACATCGGCCTGGTTGATTGAATATGGACATTGGTGGATATAATGGATCATTCACACATTCGACCGTGTGCCTATTGGGCCTATTCCTAGAACATGGCACGTTACTCTCAAAATAATAAGAACAAAAATGTGCAGTTTCCTTTGCAAGATAGGCTTCGCATATAGATCCTTCAATCTTATTCCTCCGCTTAATAAATTATTTGCATTTGCCAATTGTCCTACATAATCTCATGTTAGCCAAGAACATTCAAATAAAATAGAATATTATATCAAACTTATGATATTACCTCTCAAAGGGATACATCCATCTGCATTGAACAGACCCTCCAAGTCGTGCCTCGTGTACAAGGTGTATTGGAAGGTGTTCCATCACATCAAAGAAACCACATGGGAATATTTTTTCCATCTTACTAGAAATTACACGGATGTTCTGGTCCATCCGAAGTAGGTTTTCTTCCCTTAATGTGGTAGAACACAAGTCTTTAAAAAACAAACTAATCTCTGTGATGGGTTTCCAGATTCTTTCAGGCAAACCACAAAATGCAATAGGCACTAAGGTCTCCATGAAAATATGGCAGTCATGACTTTTCAAATGGCTCAACTTCCCTACCTCCATATCTACTTTTTTTCCAAGATTCGACGCATAACCCTCAGGCATCTTCAATTTCGTAACCCAATCACAAATTTGTCGTCTTTCCTCCAAAGTGAATGTGTAACTTGCTTTGGGCTTGAACACCTTACCATTATTTGCTGTCTTCAAGTATAATTCAGGCCGCCTGCAATATTCTTGTAAGTCCATTCTAGCCTTCGGGTTATCTTTTGTCTTACCTTTAACATCCATCACTGTGTTGAACAAATTATCAAAATAATTCTTCTCACGAAAGGTGATGCCATGCCAAAAGAGAGTTAAAGCACGAAGGGTGACGCCGTGCCAATATTATTATTTACTTATAAATTTATGGGAAGAATGAGAGTAAAAGCATGAAGGGTAGTGCCGTGCCATTTTCATATTATCATCTGCTCATTTTATAGTTGATGAATTAATTAGCTGCTACGTGACACTCCTCCTGCTGAAATTTCTATATCAAACCCTCTTCTCATGTTCCTTCCTAAATTTATAAATTGTTAATTATTGTGTTATTGTTGCTTCGTATTTGTATATGCTTGTATAGGTTGTTCACGTACGTGTCTTGTCATAGCCTCGTCACTACTTCGTCAAGGTTAGGCTCGACACTTACGGAGTACATGAGTCGGTTATACTCACAATACACTTTGCACTTCTTGTGCAGATTTTATAGTTGGTCCCATCGGCGTACCATAGACTTGCTTGGAGTCAGCTACCCAAAGGAGACTTGAGATATAACTGCACAACGTCTGCAGTTCTGAAGTCACCTTCGATCTTATCTTATTTGTGTATTATCTTTCAAACGGCTTGAATTTTATTCAGACATTTATTTGTATTATTCTAGTAGCTCGTGCACTTGTGACACCAGATTCGGGGATGTATTTTGATGATTCGGTAGTTATGATCTTCCGCACTTTATTTCAGTAATTGACTTCAATTTTATTTAATTTGTTTAAAAATGGTTAAGATTATTCTAACGTTGGCTTACCTATCAAGTGAAATGTTGGGCGCCATCACGGTCCTGAAGGTGGGAATTTCGGGTCGTGACAATAATATATTTGGTGCAAGAAAAATCGTTTAATGAGTAATAAATATTGCACTTCATTATAGTTTCCTTGGTTTCTTAATGTTTTATCTTTTTACACGGCAATTTATGTAGGATTAATGCTTAATTCTTTGATCAAAAATCTTACTGTTTACCCATAAAACGGTACAATTGAATTTGTTCGTGGTTTCTAGACAATCGAATTAATTTGATCCAAAAAGTAACGAAATAACTTATGAAATATAAAATACTTAGACTTAGAATGTAAATGACAGAACTGACGAGTGCGGGCACAATAAGGATGAGATTAAAGAGTGAGAAAGCAAAATTATATTAAAATTTTGTATAAAATGTAGTGTGAGTTAGCCAGAAAATTCGTGTCCTTTACAATGATAAATGAGCTCTTTATTTATAGCTATGTCTAGGGAAGGAATTCCTAGGATCATGCCCTTCTTTAATGTCAATTATGAGGGCCATTGATAAAGATGTAACGTTAGACATAAATGCCAAATTCCTTGTAAAGGGCCATCATCCTTAATGCTGCAAAATATTCTGTATTAAATGTTACCAGGCGCAAAGCATTTAATACTCATTTTATGATCGTTATTTCTTCCAGTGACAAGCAGAATAGTTATGTTCGGTGACCATCCCCATCTTGTGTTCCACACGTCTTTCCCTTAAGTGGCCATGTGTCATGTCGTATTTTTTCCAATACAGATAGTCCCCCTGCTTTCCGGTGATACAATTTTGAGTTGCCGGGAAGTTGGTAGAAAGCACCTTTTTGGTGGGAATTACTATAACTCTCTTTGAAGTTTTCTGATAGTTGATTAGACGCACGTCTCTCCGCATTTAATGCCCCGAACACTCGTCATCCCACGATTCAACACAACTTTTTCTGATTATCGAGTTAATCATGTCCATGAATTTAGCCGCCAAAAGTTTACTTATACGCATCATCATCCTATTATGTACTTCATAATTTCTCAAACTTCTAGCTCGCATCTTTATTTCCCAACCTTTCTCTGATCTTCTTCGAACTAGAAATTTTCCTTCCTTCTATTCCAATGGCCTCCTCTTCAAAAGGTGCTAGTTCTTCAAAGGGCAAGAACAAAACCGAGGATTCCGTTCCTCCAACAATGGGTTCCATCATCCCAATAAGGCTTAGTACAAAACCGAGGCCTACTGTTAATCCTCGCACATAGGCTGTTAGTAGGTGTTCTTCTTCTATTCGTCCTTCCAGTATTCCTGCTGTGAAGGAGGACTGTCACTACCCTGAGTTAGATATTATTGCTCCTGATTTATTGGAGCGAGTGACCCTTCCCAAGGAAGGTTTTACATATTTTTTCACGCATCCCTTTACTTTGGATGTGTTTTCTTTGAGCAGAGAGCTCAATCCCGTGATTGAGGAATTTTGCCTTCGCTGCCAAGTGTGCTTGGCGTAGGTGGGCCCTTCAGTATGGAGGACGGTTGCCTGCCTTCGATGCCTGAGTCAGGAAACTGGGGAAGAGATATCATTAGCTCGTATGGTGAACCTTTATTACCCCAAGATTTTCCGGGGAGGTATGATAAATCTCTGCAAATGTGGCCACCATGCTTTGTTGACTAGCATGGATGATGACAACAATTGTGGGTGGATGGAACGGTTCATTGCAGTTGACACCATTGACATTATTCCAACAACGGCTTCATCCTTTCTGGTTGCTTGGAACTGTTCTCGTAAGTTCCCTTTAATACACTTTCTCTTACTAAATATTCTTTCATGTCTATATTGATCCTTCAACCTTCGTATGTTACAGCCACTCGATGGACCCCATCGGTGGTAGAAGGCTTGGACCGGTGGGTTCAGAAGATCTTGGACATCACAACGCCCGTAACTCATTTGTGGAAAGAGGTGTCCCTTAAATACGGTTGGAAGGCCAAAAATCATGGTAACTTTATTTTACCTTGTTTTCACTTTTTGAATATGAAGAACTTGGTTGAACCCTTTAGACTTGTTCACGAAATTAGGTCTACCTATAGGATCAGTTGATGTCCCCGAGGTGGATATGTTAGCTGACCCTGCTGATGCGGCAAGGCTGCTTTAGGAGGCACTTACTCGAGCAGTCATCTTCGGGCCTACTTCGGGCGCAAACGTTTCTTGACGGAGTCCCCGGCCAGAGAACAAGCAACCAAAGAGAATACGTTCCTCTACGTCCGGGGAAAAGAATAAGAGGGAAAAGGTTGATGCCCCCGAGTCATCTCCGGTGACGATGATGACTGCTCCTCCTTCCGGGCCGGTCATAGACACTGTGATGATCGATGATGATAAAGAAGCTAGTGATGAGGGAGCTTCTTTACATAGAAGGATACGATCATCATCATCTCAACAGGATGCTCGACCTATTGAGACAATTGCACAAACTGACGTTGACGTCTCAACACTTTGGGGAGAATCTGATTTAGTTGAATATGCTAACTACTGCTTTCGGGCCCGAATTGCTGTAGCCAGTACCGCGGGGCTGAGTACCGGGTCCGTGCCATCTTTTGTTGGGGAGCATCAAACAACTAGCACTGCATTTGATGCAGCTGCTTCTCACTCTTCAACTCCATCAGCTTCATCTCTACCTTCACCACCACCGGTAAATGCTACATCATTTCCATCTTCATCTACTCTTCCAACAGTGGTTGCTACATCATCTCCGTCGGCCGCACCTGACCATGAAGAAGACATCCCTCCTCTAAAGTCCCGAGTTCATGGGAATTTAGGGCAAAATTATGTTGCCCCTTATGAAGATCCACAAAGGAGGAGGAACATTACTCTTTCTCTCTCTATTAGGTGCAACCTGCTATCTCGGCCGGTGGAGCTTGCTAATTACCTGAAGCCTTTGGCTTCAGAAAAAAGACTGGGAAAAGATTCAGACATTCTCGAGGGAGTGTTTTTTGAACAATGCTATGCACAATGCCACATGGGTACGTTCCTTTCTTCTTTTGTTATTTCTTCTACTTTTGAACAAATGTACTCTAAGTTTTACCTACTCTTGTTTTGTAAGCCAACTTTCTTGCTTCTAAGGACCTTCAAAGGCTGATTCGTGAGAAGGAAGAACTTACTTCTAAACGGGATCTGCTTTTGGCGGAACGGGACCAGACTATTCTCCGCCTCTCGGAACTGGAAACCAAGGCTACCGAGGCCGTTGTTTTGGAGGCCCGTTTGTAGTAGAGAGAGAAAGAAGTGGTAACCCTTAGCCAAGAAATTTGGCCGCTAAGGGTTAGATTTGATGAAGCCAAAACTAAATGGGCAGAAGTCTAGAACGTCATTCTTGCTGCAACCGATCGTGAGGCTGCCTCCGTTGAAAGAATGATTAATTTGGAAGCAGCCTTAAACTCCAAAAGTGAAGAGCTTGTTAATATGGTGGCAAAACACGCCTAGCTAGAAGAGAAGTATAGGAAAACTATTGAGCATAATAGGCTCTTTAGTTCAACTGTCCGTGAGCTTGATGTGAGTCTCAAATCTGTTAGATCCGCTCGGGTAAACCTTTCCGCCGAAGCTACTCAACTCAAAGAAGAAACCAAGCGCCGAGCGGCTTCCCTCATTGTTTGAAAGAACTTATTCCATGTATAGCATGAGGAGAAAAACCTTGGTAGAGGCCAAGACTGGTATCATTGACATTGATGCCAAAATTGCTAAGGCCCGAGAGCTTGATTTGGCTGCAAAAAATGGACTCCTGGCGCAGTCTGATGCTCCAGGTTCTTCTGATTCCGGTTCCGAGTTTACGGAAACTAAAGAAGGATCGGAAGATGATGATGGCGAAGACCAAGCTGAGTAAGATATTGAGCCATTGGTGGAACCATCTACTACTCCCGAGGATGTAGATACTGCTCTTCCTCCTAATTTCGGAGACGCTGCAGTTTAGCTTTTTGTTTCTTTTTCTATTTTGTACCTTTATCATTTTGACGCGTCCTTGTAAATAAAAGCATATTTTTTTCTCAAGTATTGTTTGAGTCTTACTTTCATTTGAATATACATACAAGTCTTTAATATTCGTACTTGCTTAAGTATTTTGCGCATGTTGTTCTGTTCGCGCTTTATTATGTGTAACCTCGGATACCTTTTCTTTGAAGCATTTTGGTTCCGAGTATTTTCCCTTTTTTGTGAGGGTTTCCATGAGTATTTGTGCAAGTTTGCTTTTTGCGTCTTTTTCATATCTGGTTTCAGGTGTACTTTTCCCCAATGGCATTCTAGATTCCGGGTATTGATTCTTCTGGAACCAACCCTTTAACGAGAGGGTTTTTATAAGAGAGGGACCTATTATGTTTACAGTGCTCTTAAAGAGGACGTCTCCTGTTTATTACGGCACTAACATTTGAATTACTTGTATAAATTTTAAATGGCAAGATTAACTCATCGTTCAAACAAGAGACAAGATAAAAACAAAAGAATTTCTTTTAATTTAATTCCTTCTATTTTCAAAAGTACATAAGCATTTTTCTATGCAGAAAAGAAATTGCCATGACTTGTGGCTGTACAGTCCCCTGTCCAGATGATGTATTCTGTTCCTAGATTTTTGTTCCCCGGTTAACGTGGCATTCAATGTTGTTGTATGCTCATATCATTCCCCCCTAGTGTTAGAATGCGAAGAATGCGAATTGGAACACTGGAAGTCTTGTATCTTCGAAGATTCTACTAATGAATTGCTAGGTAATCCTTCACCAAGCAACATATCATGTTTCCCCTTAGGAACCCATGCTATCGAGCGAAAGAATACCTAACAGTCCTCTAGTGGTTTGTGCTCGTGAACGATCGGGTAACCTCTGTTCGGTAGCAAACTTAACTTCCCGGTGGGAATTTGCTATCGAACCAAAGATTACCTAATCGCCCCCGAGTGAAGCCTTGGAATCGGAGATCTTATTGCTGCTTTCTTTGTAGTATGCTTTCCGTCGATGCCTCGTTAAACACCTTGCCAGAAAACCCAATGGGGACAAAAACTGAACGAAGAGAAAAAGAGTGCATCACATACTTTCCGTTTGACTGTTATTTGTCAGTAGTAATATCTTTTGAGGTGATCCATGTTCTAGTTGTTGGGCAACTTGTATCCATTATATTCTCCAACTCGAATGATCATTTCCCAGTGATAGCTGAAACCCGGTAAGGGCCTTCCCATGTTGGGCCTAACTTGCCCGAGTTAAGTTCCCGGGTGTTTTGAGTTACCTTCCTCAAGACCAAGTCTCCTACTTTGAAATAACGGAGGTTGGCTCTTCGATTATAATATCGCTTCATTCTCTGCTTTTGAACCGCCATTCTGACATGCGCTAAGTCCCTGCATTCCTCGAGCAGCTCCAAGTTGATTAGCATTACTTTGTTATTCGATTCTTCGTTCGCCTGGAAATACCTTAAGGTTGGTTCCCCTACTTCCACCGTTATTAAAGCTTCTGCACCGTACACAAGGGAAAAATGGGTTTCTCCCGTGCTTGACTTGGCCGGTGTTCGGTATGCCCATAGAACCTCAGGTAATTCTTCGGGCCAGTTGCTTTTTGATGCTTCCAAACTTTTCTTTAGATTTTGTATAATCACTTTGTTTGTTGACTCTGCTTGACCATTCGCGATCGGATAATAAGGTGAAGAGGTAATCCTCTTTATCTTCAAATCTTCAAGGAACTTTGTAAATTTTGCGCCGATAAACTGTGGCCCATTGTCGCATGCAATCTCTTTTGGTATTCCAAACCTGCAAATTATGGTTTCCCATAGGAAATCGACCACTTCACGTTCTCCGATATTCTGATAAGGACCTACTTCCACCCATTTAGAAAAATAGTCAGTCAAAATTAAAAGAAACCTTAGCTTTCCGGGAGCCAGTAGTAGTGGTCCGACGATGTCCATCCCCCATTTCATGAATGACCACTGGGACAGAACCGAATGTATGGGTTCTACCTGTTGATGTACTAGTGGTGCGTAGCGTTGGTACTTATCACATTTTCGTACGAAGTCTTTGGCATCTTGTTCCATACGGAGCCAGTAATATCCTGCCCGAACTAATTTCAGCACCAAAAAATCTGCACTTGAGTGGTTTCCACAAATCCCTTTGTAGACTTCTCTCATGACATAATTAGCTTCTGATGCTCCTAAGCATCGGGCCAACGGGCCTTGAAAGGAGATTTTGTACAATTGGCCTTTCTTGTATCTATAACATGCAGCTTTGGCGCGTAACACTCTTGATGCTTTGGGGTCTTCAAGCACTTTTCCATGCTCGAGATAATCGATTATTTTGTTTCTCCAGTCCCAGACCAAACTAGTCGAATTCACCTCATAGTAACCATATGTGTCCAAGACTGAGTTCATCAGTTGTACTACCGTTCCTGATTCTGATCCATGGACTTCTGTCGATGAGCCCAAATTAGCCAATGGATCTGCTTTCGCGTTATCTTCCCTCGGGATATGAGTAATTGACCACTCTCGGAATCGTGCCAATAAAGCCTAAACTTTTACCACGTACGTTCTTCTTTGGAGTCAAAAATTCCATAGACCTGATTTACCACCAACTGCGAATCACATTTGATTTCAATGATTTCAGAGTCAATCCCCAAGCCAATTCGAGCCCTGCAATCAAAGCTTCGTACTCTGCTTCATTGTTAGTTAACGGAATCGTTTTGATGGCTTGCCTTAAGGTTTCCCCCAAAGGCGTGATCAAGACTATTCCAAGCCCGAACCCTTTACGTTTGCAGCTCCGTCCGTAAATAAGGTCCAAACTCCCGATGTCGATTCTGACTCCATTATTGCCTCCATGGCCGCCAGAGGCAATAAGTCAGCCAAGACTTGCGACTTAATTGCAGTCCTCGATTTATATTCTATATCGAACTCGCTCATTTCGACGGCCCATTTAGCCAATATACCCTAGAGCTCGGGTTTATGGAGGATATTCCTAAGAGGGAAAGTAGTCACTACAGCTATCGGGTGGAATTGGAATTAGGGTCTCAGCTTCCGAGCGGCAACTACGAGAGCTAAGGCTAGCTTTTCCAGATGTGGGTAGTGAATTTCTGCTCCAGTTAAAATTTTACTAATGTAATAAATGGGAGATTGTGTACCTTCGTCCTCCCGGACTAAAACTGCACTTACTGCAACTTCTGAAACTACGAGGTAGACCAACAACCTTTCACCTTCTTTTGGTTTTGAGAGCAACGGAGGGCTTGACAAATATATCTTCAACTCCTTCAAGGCTTGCTGACACTCCGGTGTCCATTCGAAATTATTTTTCTTTATGAGTAGTGCGAAGAAGCGATGACATTTTTCCGATGAACGGGAAATGAACCTCGTCAAAGCTGCCAATCTCCCTGTGAGCCGCTGGACTTCTTTTACGTTAGAAAATTGATCCGGGATGTCCTCTATGGCCTTGATTTTGTCGGAATTTACCTCAATTCCTCTTTGTGAGACTAGTAATCCTAGGAACTTACCCGAACTGACCCCGAGCGCACACTTCTGGGGATTAAGTTTCATATTATTCTCCTTCAGGATATCGAATGTTTCTTGCAAATACTTCAGGTGATCACTTGCATTCAAAGATTTAACGAGCATATTGTCTATATATACTTCCATAGTCTTTCCTATTTTTTTCCGAACATATTATTCACGAGCCGTTGATAAGTGGATTCGGCGTTCTTTAACCCGAATGGCATCACATTGTAACAATATATGCCAAAATTCATTATAAAGGAAGTCATTTCCTGATCTTCTAGGTTCATCTTGATTTGATTGTACCCAAAATAAGCATCGAGGAAACTCATTAACTCGTACCAGACCGTGTCATCAATCATTTGATCGATATTTGGCAATGAGAATGAGTATTTCGGGCACGTCTTATTAAGATCCTTATAATCTATGCACATGTGAAATTTATTATTTTTCTTAGGAACTACTACTACATTGGCTATCAAGTCTGGATATCTTATCTCTCGGATTGAATCAATCTTAAGTAAATGGGTTACCTTTTTTTTTGATGAATTTATTCCTTGCTTCGGCAATATGGCGCTTCTTATGCCTTACCAGAGGTATGTTGGGATCCAAACTTAACTTGTGCACGACTATCTCCTTAGGGATTCCTGTCATATCCTCGTGCGACCATGCAAAACAATCAGCGTTAATTATAAGGAATTCGATAAAAGCAGACCTGAGCTCCGGGTGCAGTCCTGTTCCCAAATGGAATTTCCTTTCTAGGAATTCTTCGAACAACACAACTTTCTCCAGTTCTTCTGTCGTGGACTTCGTCACGTCCATCTCTTCTAGTACTTGAAAATACCTTGGTACCTAGTATTGTTTCGACTCTTCTGTCCACGGGCTAACTTCATCTGGTTCGGGGGCAGGTGTCAGTTCCGGTGATTTCTATGCCGCATGTTCCTTTTCTTTGCTACTAGAGACCAAAATTGCATTCATCTCCCTTGCTGCCGATTGATCAACCCTTATCTGATTGATCCCCTCGAGTGTCAAAAACTTTAACAATTGGTGATATGTTGAAGGCACAACTTTCATCTAGTGCAACCATGGTCTTCCTAAGATGATGTTATACCCCATGCCTCCATCTACCACTTCGAAGAGAGTAATCTTCATTACTCCCTCAGCATTCGTGAGCAGCAAAATTTCTCCATGGGTTGTCATGCTTGCCAGGTTGAGTTCGACGAGGAGTTTTGTTGCCGGAATAATGCATCCAGTGAGTTTAGCTTGCTCCAGTATTTTCCATTATACAATATTAGCTGAACTTCCTGGATCTACTAAAATATATTTAATTTTAAAATCTAACACATTTAAAGAAATTACCAGTGCGTCATTGTGCGGTAGCAATAATCTGTCTGCATCTTCATCCATAAATGTGATATCGTCTTCCCGGAGCCGTTTACTGTGAGTTATCAATACTTTTGTCTTCTTCGCTGCCGAAAAGGTGACCCCGTTAATTTCATTTCCTCCGAAGATCATGTTGATCGTTTGGTATGGGGGTTCTTCTCCTGTTTTTGAGGTTTCTGCGTCGCCATTGTTCCGACCATAATTGTTTTTAGCTCGGTCACTCAAGAATTCTATGAGGTGACCATTCTTTAACAGTATTGCCATTTCTTCCTGGAGGTGTCGGTAGTCCCCAGTCTGGTGGTTGTTAGTGCCATGATATTCACACCATAAATTAGGATCCCACTGGCTGGGATCAGATTTCATAGGTCTTGAGAATCGTGCCTCTTTGATAGTTCTCATGGCTGACACCAACTCCACCACAGTGACGTTGAAGTTATACTCCGACAACTTTGGGTAAGAAGAATCTCGCGACCCCGAGATTTCTCTATCCTGTAGTGATCTGTTGTTCCGACCACGATCGGTCCTTCTATCAATGGTGAACTTGTCTGCAGTTCGGAAGCTCCTGCCATGACCTTCTCTCATGTCCACTCCTGCCACCCAAGTCGTCGCTTAAAACTCGAGCAGACTTTCCTTCAACTTTCGGGAAGCGTCCGAACTTCTCAGATTTAAACCTTTGGTGAACGCTTTAGCCACCCATTCATCCGGGACAGTCGGTGGTAACATCCTTTCCTTCTGGAACCGGGTAACGAACTCTCGTAATAATTTGGATTCTCCCTGCATGATCCTGAATATGTCGGCCTTTCGGGCTTGTACCTTTCAGGCACCGGCATGAGATTTGATGAAAGAATCCGCTAGCATCTCAAAGGAATATATGGAATGCTTGGGCGATAATGAATACCACGTTAAAGCTCCCCTCGTGAGAGTCTCACAAAATTTTTTCAGCAACATAGACTCAATTTCGTGAGGATCCAAATCATTTCCATTCACTGTTGTTGTGTAGGTAGTAATGTGCTCATGTGGATCTGAAGTTCCATTATATTTTGGCATTTCAGGTATTTTGAACCGCTTTGGGATTAATTCCGGGGCCGCACTCGATTTGTACGGTACTTGAATATACTTCTTCGAGTTCGGGCCTTTTAATACTAGTGGCGCACCCGGAATTTGCTCCATGCGAGCGTTTACTTCCTTCATGAACCGTAAAATTTCCTCCTTGAACGGATCGTTACCGTTGTTAAGGCCGGATTTACTCCTCCCGGCCCCGTCGTAGCCAACTTCGTCCCTGGGAGTATTGTTGTCGACTCTCTGTATCGTTTGGTTTGCGGGAACATTGGGAGGAATTGGATCTCGCCTATTCGCATTATTTGAAGCACCTGATAGCGTCTGCTTTAGTTCCGTCAAAACCTGATCCTGCCGCGTGAGATGACCTATAATGATTGCCTGTTGCTTGCAGGACCCGCACTGCACCCGCCACATGCTCCTCATCAGCATCATCAGGAGTCGTCTCTCGAACCTATCGAGTGTACCACAGTCATGCACTGGTATGGCGTCATTCCCCTCATTACGAGTGTCACTGATTGAATTCTCGAAATAAGGCTGCTCCCCTTGAATTTCAGGGTTGTGTGTGCCGTTAATAACGTTGTCTTCCATTTCTTTTATGATTTTTACTAAGACAAAATAATCAAACACGTTAGTAAAAAAGGTAAGGATCAATTTAATCGCACGACTGTCTAGGCCCCACGGTGGGCGCCAAACTATTTACCCGTAAAATGGTACAGTTGAATTTGTTCGTGATTTCTAGACAAGTGAATTAATTTGATCCAAAAGGTAACAAAATAACAGATGAAATATAAAATACTTAGCCTTAGAATGTAAATGATAGAACTGACGAGTCCGGGAACAGGGTTTCCGGGCACAATAAGGATGAGATCAAAAAGCGAGAAAGCAAAATTGTATTAAAATTCTGTATAGAATGTAGTGTGAGTTAGCCAGAAAATTCGTGTCCTTTACAATAATAAATGAGCTTTCTATTTATAGTTATGTCTAGGGAAAAGAGTCCTAGGATCCTGCCCTTCTTTAATGTCAATTATGAGGACCATTGATGAAGATGTAACGTTAGACATAAATGCCAAATTCCTTGTAACGGACCATATCCTTAATGCTGCAAAATATTTTGTATTAAATGTTACCGGGCTCAAAACATTTAATACTCCTTTTATGGTCGTTATTCCTTCCGGTGATAAGCGAAATAGCTATGTTTGGTGGCCATCCTCATCTTGTGTTCCACACGTCCTTCCTTTAAACGATCACGCGTCTTGTCGTATTTTTACCTATACACTTGTAGCAAATTAAACCAAAATTTACATTCTTAATATCTTGAACTTATTGTAACACTAATTACCATGTTTAATTGGACTGGAACCATCAACTCGTTACCTTATTAGCCTACAAGTTTATCGATATTATATTTGAAAACGGACAAAGTGGCGGAGCAAGAAACTCGAAAAAATAAACTCAATAAAGAAAATTGTCAACCACTATAAAATATATTTTTATGGAAACGAAAAAGTTACTTGTGAAGAAATTTAAAAGATGTTATTCAAAAAGAATGAGAAAGAATTACAAATTTATGTGAGGACAAAATTATATTTACCACTCAATTTAGACCTCATTATCAACTAAATGATTATCGTAATTAATCCAACTTAGGAGAAGAATATTAACAAGACTTTAAGATTATTGCTACTACTAGCCATCCCAAAGAAGAACCTTAACCAAACACGTATGGCACTATAGATAATAATTGACCAATAGTTTATTCTTATTTCATCTGGCATTTCCAATGTTGCTGGCTTGAAAATCAATTTTTGTCAAAAAACAAAAAGTTTGTTCTATGAATCTTATCCACAATCTTTATGATATATGTTCCGTAAATATTTGGTGCAAGAAAAATAGTTTAAGGGGTAATAAGTAGTACACTTCGTTCTCATGGCTCGAATCCGAAAATTTTTATTAAGAATAAAACAATCATATCAATTCCACCTCAACATTTGTGGTTGCACGTTTCAAGTTATGTTATGCCTAAAGTTTTTCTTTAGTACCTGAACTAAAGGGGGAAAAGAAAAAGAAAGATTGATTGTTTATCTTGATCTTAGCCATAAATATTGGTTCAAATGTAACTTGCCTGTTTAAGATAATTTCAAATCCAGATAAGCTGCATTTATTATACATGAATAGTACTATTTAATTGCCTAAACCATATGAAATGGACAATAACAGTCAACAGTTTGACCAGAATTAGGGGCAAAATATAGTAGTTATTCAGTTTTTAATATTCTAAAATTGCATATAAGTTAAACACTGTCGGCGTCACACATTTTAGGTAGTTTGTTGCCTTTCTATTTTTATAAATGGGTGAGGAGACCGACCAAATAGCGTTCAGGAGATTTATTTGTTAAAAATGTAACAAAGCCAGAATGAACTTTCAACTCATATCCAGATCGCATTGTTGCATAGGTGTATTTTGGGGAATTAGTTTTAATTATTTCATTTTTGGTATTTGTTAGGTACATACAATAATAGATGACATATGATGCTCGAGTAGTATTAGTAATAATAATATTAATGTTTCGGTTATCTTTCTTTTAGTTTTAATTATATACTAAAATTATGTTCAAGTGTTGATTGAAACAAGTGAGATGAAATAAGGCCAGATTCAGCGAAGTCAGGAATCTTTCCGACGGTGTTTAAATTTAAAAGAAGTGGAAAAAAAAATTCATCGACAAAAGATATTCCATATATTTTTAAAACTTAATATTTTATCTATATATACAATATATTTTTTCGAACGAGGATGGTCAATTCCTTCTAACAATGTAGCTTTGCCCATGACAGAGTGTTCCTTTTCATCCTTTTAATTTGATGGAACGAAAAAGTTTAAGGTAACACCAAAAATTATTTCTTTCATAAAATGTTTGTCGAAATGTCATTGGTTCATATAGTCCCTCCCACACTAACGAGTCTTGTATTAATGATTAGGTGAATAACACTGAGTTGCGTGTGTATATAATAGTGTGAATAATTAGTTTCACTAATATTCGAGGTATTTTTAAAGATAAATTGATTAATTTTGGTAGATTTAGAGCTCACTTAAGTGCCTATCACCAAGGGCGAATCTAACGCAATGATACCGGGTTCAATTGAACTCATAATTTTCAACATGAAATATAAATATAAATATATAAATTAACTAAATTTGTAACAAATAATTGATATTAACTTATAACTTTAAAAGTATAATGAATTTTATTTACCCGAAAAACGGTATAAGTTAAATTTATATATAGTTCTAAGGACACGTGGTATAACTTGACACAAAGGAATATCAAATATTGGCGGTAAAAAATAAAAAATAAGCAGAGTTGAGAGGATGATTTATGAATAAGCAAGAAGAAATAATGTATGAAGCTCAAAAGGATAATCTTCCAATCTCGGAATGTAGCAACAATATTTCAGTTATATTGTATGAGTGACTTGATAAATATGCCTCTACAGAAACAATAGTCATCCCTCTTATAGGGGAGGGATCCTACTTTAGATATAATTAAAAATACATAGTGGGGAACCCATGATAAATCAGTTTTTCCCTAATTCCCGCCGAGATTTTCTCCCTTAGTGCGGTTGCAACGGCTCTTGTCTATGAGCTCGATATTGACTCGAGCTCGATATTAACTCGAGCTCGTTATTGACTCGAGCTCGATTTTAACTCGGGGCCCGTTATTTATTCGGGCTCGGTATTGGTCGGTCTCTAACTCTTAAGCTCGATAACTTCGCTTCACATCATAGTTCGATTTGGATTTGAGCTCGATAATAACTTCGAGCTCGATATTGATCGGTCCCTAAAAATCGAAGCTTGGTAACCTGACTTCGGATCTTATCCTGATATTTTGAAGACGCTCTTTGGTCCTTTATGTTCCAATTTCGACCAGTCATACGAAGGCCGAAGTAGGTTTTTACCGTATACAGGTAGTCCCCTCGTTTTTCGGGAAGGATGTGGCGAGAAACGACGTGATTTTTCAACGGCACTATTAGATATACATTGACGTCTGCATCGAGCCTGACCATGACGTACGTGATATATGCCCGTTGATTCAGTTTATCAAGGCATTTAATGCGTGTCAGACGATGGTCGGCCACTGCTGATATTGAACCGCCATTGCCCAACCTATAAATAGCCCATTTTATTTTACCATTAATCACTTTTACATCTCCAATCACCAAATTTTCTAAGCTCTTTCTCGCACCTTCTGAATTTATTTGTAAGTCTGCAAAATTTTTCTTCTGTGATTTTTACTGCAAAATCTTTCTTTATAACACCACATCTTTGTCATTTACTTCTATTTTATATCTTTAAATCCAAAAATGGCGAAAACATAAAAACCCGTTCCTCAAAAAGAAAAAACTTCTTCTTCGCAACCTGCCGCCTATAAAACACCGGTGGAGCCACAGCCTGAGGAGTGTGTTCCCGGGGCATGTATTCTTACCTCCGATTTTATGATCGACAAAGGCTCGTTTGTTCCCGGTCGATGCGAGCCGGTATCGAGGTATATGTTCTCGATAACCGAGGGGCATAGATAAAGAAAGATTGCAACTAGGAGAAAAAAGAAATGATAATCCCGGCTCCTGAAGAAGATATTACTACTCATGTGAAAGGGTTCTTAAGTGTGTATACTTACCCTTTCACGTTAGGCCCCTTCGACCCTGTTATCATCGATTTTTGCCGTCAATACCAAATAACCTCAGGTCAAATCCATCCTTCTTTTTGGCGGATCGTTATTCTGATCCGTTTCTTTGTGAACAAAATCGAGGGGATGCCTTTCACCCTTGACCACCTCATTAGATTATACAGCCCCCACCTCTTTCGAGGCAAGTTAATAAAACTTCAGCGCCGGGCTACCAAGGTGCTGTTCTCGATTATAGACGAGGACAAGGATGAAGGCTGGATGGGCATGTTCGTTCGAGTGAAGACTTCGGACCTAATTGCAGCCGAAAAGATGCCATTTCCCGAGGAATGGAACATGAAGCGTAAGTGTAATTCCGCTGCTATCTACTATTGTTTTGCCTCTTCGTTTCTTTATCACTGATATCCCTTTTTGTGATGTAGCGGTTCCTTGGATGACCGGTGCAGTTCCTGACCTTAAGAGCTGGGTACGGGACCTGGCTTCGACCTCTACATTCGCCGAACGCTCGTGGCGTGATTTGTCAAAGGGCCGATGGGAGGCCAAAAAACATGGTAAGCCTCTTTCTCATGCCTTTGATAGTTCGAACGAAATATCTTCCATATACTTAACCAATTTACTTATGTGTAGGCCTGGGCAGAGATGCGGTTTTGAGGCCCCTGTCTGGCGAGGAAGAAGCTTTGGCCCCTATTTCTAAACAAGCGAAGGACAATAAGAGAAAAATGGCCTCTACTTCTGAAGATCTAAAACCGAAGACGAGGACGACCCGTAAGTCGAGAAAGAATACCATCTCTTTGACCGAAGAATCAGCTTGGGGTTTAAGGGATGAAGACGAGGAAGAAGAAGAAAGTGACGGGTATGTACTGGTGGCCCGAGTGAAGAAAACCATCGATGCCCCAAAGGCAGCTGGATCGATGGTGGTTTATGAGGCTACGCCTCGAACTGAGGGGATATTGGAGAAGGACTCGGGCAAAGTCCTCGAGTTGCTGGAGATCGAGGATGCCTCCCACCGAAGTCAACAGATGGTGGATATATCTGAAGGGGCCGACCCTGAACCTCTCCGAACAGAAGAGAACGCCCCAAGTGACTCACTTGGGGAAATAGTAATCGGAGTCTCGTCTACTCTCCCTGCATTTTCCGAAGGGGCGATTCGGGAAGCCCAAGCTTTGGGGACCCTCGAGGTAGACGGGTCTCATGAAGGAGAGGACCCTTTCCGTGATTTGTTTACCGATATCGAGGATGTTGCCGGCCCTAGTGATGCATCGGGTCTTTTCCACGGAGTGCAACAGGCTTTGAATCGGGTAAGCCTTAACTTACTTCGTTGGTATTGTATTCATGTTTGTTTTTCTTTTCTAACTTCATTTCTTCTTTCTTCGTAGGCCGCAGCGGTTCATCGAGAAGCATGTTCTCGGTCTCGAGACGAGCTGCGTCGATACGAGGCCGACCTCCAATGGGTCACGGAGGAGAGGAACGCCCTTAAACTCCTCTTCAGGCAAAGGGGAAAGGAAATCAAGGACCTCCGAGATGAGTTGGCCAAGGCTCACCAAGATCAGTCCGATCTGACCAAGTAGGTAATGATAATATTAAAAACCCATGGGCTCGATACTGGAACGGTGGCTAATATTTAGGTCTCATAGCTGCAGCAGAAGCTTGAGATGATCGGGAAGCTCCGTAAGGAGGTCGATGTGATAAAGGCGGAGTCCTTGGAGTGGAAAGAAGGTATGGACCGCCTTGCTGCAAAGAAAAAGGCAGCTCGAGCCCATTTTTTATCGGGCGAAGGTCAACTTCAAGGTCTGAAGGAGAAAAACTCGGTTCAAGCAAGGAAAATAGAGGAGCTCGAGGCTCGGTTGGCTTCTAAACTTGCCAAGGCCGAAAAAACAAAGGCCGATGCAGATGTATTTGTGGCCGTTTATCGGGCCAAGGTTGAAGCCGCCCAGGTACAAGCGAGAGAGGCAGTCGAGACCGCTAAAACACAAGCATATTGGGTTGCTGAACTTGCCAAATGCCAATCTCGGAGGGAGACCCTCGAGGTGATCCACGCTTGAGGCTTCGATCTTACCGAAGAGATAAAAAAGGCTAAAGAGCTTGAAGCAGATGCTGGAGTCTTGGCTTCCGATGATGATGATGACGATGATGATGATGGGAGAAAGAGCGGGTTTGAGAGTGGGGAGGAGCCCGATGGATAAGAGGCTGCCCCCGGAGATAATTAGGGTTTCTTCCCATTTTGATTTTTCGTGTAGGGTCCTGATCGGACGTTGTAAATACTCTCATATATATATAAAGATCTTTTCCTTTACCAACTTGTCTATTTCTTTGCCTTTGTGAAGATTTCGTTTCAGTCATGCCTTATGAAAGTTTTCATAAGTTCGAGGCTTTAGGAAATTTGATCGAACTCGGACCTTGTAGTCTTTATAACCGAGTGAGTGCTTGTTCGAACTTGGAATAATTTGTTAGCCTTTAGGCTTTATTGGTCGAGTGAGTGCTTTTATCGAACTCGGAATAATTGTTAACCCTTAGGGTTTTTTGGTAGAGTGGGTGCTTTGCTCGAACTCGAAGTAAGGTAGCCCTTAGGCTTAATAATCGAATGAGTGATTGTTTGAAATCGAAATAAGGTAGCCCGTAGGCTTTATGGTCGAGTGAGTGCTTTGCTCGAACTCGGAATAATTGTTAGCCCTTAGGCTTAGTAGTCGAGTGAGTGATTACTTGAACTCGAAGTAAGGTAGCCCGTAAGCTTTATAGTCGAGTGAATGATTTCTCAAACTCGAAGTAATGTAGCCCATAGGCTTTATAGTCGAGTGAGTGATTGCTCGAACTCGAAGTAAAGTATCCCGTAGGCTTTATAGTCGAGTGAGTGATTACTCGAACTCGAAGTAATGTAGCCCGTAGGCTTTATAGTCGAGTGAGTGATTTCTCGAACTTGAAGTAAAGTAGCCCGTAGGCTTTATGGCCAAGTGAGTGATTGCTCGAACTCGAAGTAATGTAGCACGTAGGCTTTATAGTCGAGTGAGTGATTGCTTGAACTCGAAGTAAAGTAGCCCTTAGGCATTATAGTCGAGTGAGTGATTGCTCAAACTCGAAATAAAGTAGCCTGTAGGAATTATAGCCAAGTGAGTGATTGCTCGAACTCGAAGTAAAGTAGCCCGTGGGCTTTATGGTCGAGTGAGTGATTGCTAGAACTCAAAGTAATGTATCCCGTAGGCTTTATAGTCGAGTGAGTGATTGCTCGAACTCGAAGTGAAGTAGCCCGTTGGCTTTATTGAGCTTGATCTCGTCGATATTTTAGTTGGCAGGCCCCGATTTATGGGGTAAGCTTTTCAAACTTCTTCGGTCGTGGTCGACCTCTAAGCCTGTTTGGATCATGAAGTAGAACGAATTTTCAAAATATGAGATATCGGTAAAGAAGTTTCTTTTTATACGTCATTATACATGTGTTCGTGTTTTGTGCCAGGGTTCGGGCAAAACTATGTGGGCATGGTTCAATTTGACCATTTGGCCCTTACACTTTTCCCTATCGAGACCCTGTTTGATATGAAGTACTTTCTTGTATCGAACTTGATTCATTCGATGGTAATGACCCCAGTATTCAAGGTATGATTGTAAAGAAGCCCCGGTTACTGTTGAATTGTACTAAGTTAGCACGATCAATGGTTGCCTCATTAAAAATCTTGCCGAAAAACCCATTTGGGTCAAAAACCGGCCTAAGGGAAAAAGAGTGCAACGCGTGCTTTCAGGCCTAAGGCTTCGTGTTGAATAATCCATCTTTGTTCCTGGTCGTACGCCTGCAAGGGTTAGTTTCGAAATATAACGAGCATGGGAGGGTCGTACCTTAACAGTAGTATCATTTTAGGTGCGACACGTTGTAATTGCTTGGTAGTTACTCGTCGTTTATAACACCGAGCTTGTAGGATCCTTTACCGATGATTTTGAGTATCTGATACGGTCATTCCCAGTTCGGACCCAGTTTTTCTTCATTTGGATTTCGGGTGTTTAGGTTGACTTTCCTTAGCGCTAAGTCCCCGATTTTAAAATGTCAAAGATTGGTTCTTCGATTCTAGTATCTTCTGATCCGTTGTTTTTGGGAAGCCATTCGAACGAGTGCCATTTATCATTTTTCATCCAATAATTCAAGGCTAATATTCATAGTCTCATGATTTGACTCTTCTGTTGTATGTCGAAACCTGGCACTGGATTCCCCGACTTCGACTGGAATCAAGGCTTCAGAGCCATATACTAAGGAGAACAGGGTTGCCCCCGTACTGGACTTTGATGTTATTCGATATGCCCCAAGGATTTCGGGTAGAATTTCTCTTCATTTCCCCTTAGCACCGTTCAACTTTTTCTTTAGGTTTTGAATGTTAGTCTTATTCGTTGATTCGGCCTGTCCGTTCCCACTAGGGTGATACGGCATTGATAATATCCTTTTTATTTTGTGGTCTTCAAGGAATTTCGTCACTTTGCTGCCGACAAATTATTTTCCATTATCACACACTAGTTCGGCGGGTATCCCAAATCGACATATGAAATGATCCCAAATGAAGTATATAACCTCTTTCTCTCTCACTTTCTCGAACGCATGTGCTTCAACCCATTTCGAGAAATAGTCAGTCATAAATAAAAGGAACTTAGCTTTACCTGGGGCCGATGGTAGAGGGCCGACGATATCCGTCCCCCATTTCATGAATGGCCATGAGGATGGGACTGAATAAAGTCGTTCTCCGAGCTGACGGATCATCGGTGCAAACCTTTGACATTTATCACATTTTCGAACAAACTCCTTAGTGTCTTTTTCCATGTTATCCCAGTAGTATCCTGCTCTAGTGTTTTTGTGAATTAGTGATTCGGTGCCGGAGTGGTTCCCACAAGTGCCCTCATGGACCTCTCGTAAAACATAATCGGTGTCTCCTGGTCCTAAGCATACTGCCAATGGTCCATCAGCCAATGTGAATCGAGCAGCTTTGGTTTGTAGGGCCCTCTACTCTTTAGGGTCCTATGGGAGCTTTTTGTTCTTCAAGTATTCAATATACTTATTCCTCCAATCCCAGGTTAAGCTTGTAGAATTTATCTCGGCATGGCCCTCCTCGACAGTCACACTTGGCTTCAATGACTTCTGGTCCCAAACGTTTAGCTAGCTCGAGACCTGCAATCATAGTCTCGTACTCGGCCTCAGTGTTAGTCAACCTAGAAGTTTTGATAGATTGCCTAATAGTGCTACTCGTGGGCGATTTCAAAATGATGCCTTGCCCGGATCCCTTCACATTCGAAGCACCATCTGTGAAGAGGGTCCATACCCTCGATGATGTACCCAATTTTAGCAAGAGTTCCTTTTTAACTTCGGGTACGAGGGTTGGCATAAAATCGGCTACGAAGTCCTCTAAAATTTGAGACTTAATGGCCTTATGGGGTTGATATTCGATATCGTACCCACTGAGTTCGACGGCCCATTTGGCCGATCGGCCCGATAGTTTGGGCTTGTGTAAAATATTACGAAGTGGGTAAGTGGTTAATACGCATATGTGGTGACATTGAAAGTATGGTCTTAACTTTCTAGAGGCACTTATTAATGCAAGTGCCAATTTATCTAAGTGTGGATATCTAGTTTCTGCTTCTCCTAAGGTTTGACTTACATAATAAACGAAACATTGCGTACCTTGCTCTTCTCGAACTAGGACACCACTTACCGTGATTTACGATACTGCCAAGTATAAGTTAAGTTTCTCATCTGTCTTTGGAGTGTGAAACAGTGGTGGGCTCGATAGGTATCGCTTCAATTCCTCTAATGCATGTTGGCATTCCGGGGTCCAGGTGAAATCGTTCTTCTTTTTCAGTAGAGACAAAACTTTGTGTCGTTATCTCCGATGGGATCCCTGTCATGTCTAAATGGGACCAAGAAAAATAATCTATGTTATCAATAAGAAATTGAATAAGCTTTTTTCCTGAGTTCGGGGGTTAATCTAGTTCCCTGGTATACCTTTCGCTCGGGCAGATACTCGATCAATATAACCTATTCCAGCTCTTCGACCGTTGATTTGGTGGCTTCAGAATCTTAGGGAACAATAAAAGTTCGAGGGGTCAGAAAATCCCCATCTTCTTCTTTTATCTCCTGCTTCCCTGATTCGGTCGAGACTGCTGGTTGTGATTGCTACTTAACTTCCTGTTTACCTTTAATGCTCGACCTTTCCGAGGTCGATAGTGTTGATATCGGTGTTACATCATCGACCGTAAACATTTCCTTTGCGGCATGCTGCTCCCCATATACCATTTTTATACCATCCGACACAGGCAATTTCATCATTTGGTGGAGAGTCGAGGGGACTGCCCTCATATTGTGGATCCAAGGCCTTCCGAGCAGGGCATTATACCTCATGTCGCCCTCGATTATGTGGAACTTGGTATCTTGAATGGTTCCAGCCACGTTCACTGGTAGATTAATCTCTCATTTAGTTGTTTCACTGGCCATATTGAAGCCGTTTAAGACCAGAGTTGTGGGCATGATTTGATTTTGTAGGCCGAGCTGCTCCACGACCCTCGATCGGATGATATTCTTCGAGCTACCTAGATCCACTAAAACACGCTTAACTTGAACTTTATTTAATAAGATATAAATTACCAGAGCGTCGTTGTGGGGCTAAGAAATGCCTTATGCTTCTTCGTTGTTGAATGATAAAGTTCCTTCGGACACATAATCTCGGGTTCATTTTTCCCTAGTGATTGATGCCTTAGTGTATTTGAATATGGGTCCCTGTGGAATGTCGACGCGACCGACGATCATATGAATGATATGTTGGGATTCCTCGTATTCATATTTCCTATTGGTGTCCTTTTCTCTGAAATGATTCTTGGCCCGATCGCTGAGGAACTCTCGAAGGTGGCCCTCATTGAATAGATGGGCTACCTCCTCCCTTAATTGTCTGCAATCCTCGGTCTTGTGACCATGCGAGCCATAATACTTGCACATCAAATTTTGGTTTCTTTGGGAAGGATAGGTTTGTATGGGTCTGGGCCACCTAGTATCTTCGATCCTTCTGATTGCCGATACAATGCCCGATGCATCGATGCTAAAGTTATATTCCGATAACTGAGGTGCCTCCGTGGAATCGATATATTTGTCAAAACCATTTTTGCTCATAAGTCCCCGAGAATTCTATCCTCGATCGCTTTTTCGATCGTTCAGGAGGAATTGCGTTCTGAACCACTGTTCCTTCGATCTGCGGTATATGGTTGATATCGATCTCTGTTCGACCTTGGCTCCCTGTCAATGTCCCTCTGGTTTTTAACTGCTGACCTGTTTGGATGTACTGAACCAAAAGGGGCTCCTAATTGGTCGTCCTCAACCCTGATCTTCGATTGATATCGATTGTGCACATCTGCCCAAGTTACAGCTGGGCACTCGATCAAATTTTGTTTCAACCGACATGATGCTATCGAACTCCGCTCGTTCAACCCTTCTTGAACGGCCTAATTATCTATGACCGGTGACAACTCCATGCGTTCCATTTGAAATTGGGACACGAACTCCCTTAGCATTTCATTATTCCTTTGTCTTACCTTGAAAAGGTCCGATTTCCTCGTTGCGACCTTTATGGCCCCGGCGTGTGCCTTTACGAAAGAATCTGCTAACACGGCAAATGAGTCGATGGAATTTGGTGGCAGGTTGTGGTACCAGATCATTGCTCCCTTCGAAAGGGTCTCTCCGAATTTTTTCAACAACACAGATTCAATTTCATCATCTTCTAAATCGTTACCCTTTATGGCACATGTGTAAGAGGTGACGTATTCGTTAGGGTCGGTCGTTCCATTATATTTAGGAATCTCGGGCATGCAGAATTTGTTGGGGATCAGTTTTGGAGTCGCACTCGGGGGGAAAGGCTTTTGCAAGAATTTTTTGGAATCCAACCCTTTCAACACTGGTGGTGCCCCCGGGATCTGATCGACCCTTGAGTTATATGTTTCCACTTTTTTATCATTTGCTTCGATCCGTTTTGTGAGTTCCTCGAGTATCTTAGCAATTTCGGGATTAGTCCCCGATTCTTGCTCATTTGACCTTACTATAGTTGGCTCCGTTCTGTGGGTGATTTCTCGGGGTGGACTAGGCTCCGATCTGCTCGGTACCTGGGTTTGGATCTGCAACTGAGCTATCGCTACCTGTTGAGCTTGCAACATTTCAAAAATCATACGCAAGCTGATTCTGTATTCCTCAACGTTATGGGTGTCTCGAGCTGCAGATTGAGTGCCACCATGAATGTTATTTTTAGGTTCAGAATGTTGGTTTGCCTCAATGGCCACATGCTAATTAACGTCTAATGGTACTTCAACTCGAGCCCCAACGGCATCGACAAGCGACCTTTCAGCCCTGGGCGTCAAGTTATTGTTCTCACCTTAAAGGCCAGCTTCGTTGTCGATAGGTAAGGCCATTAATTGAGAGTTCGTCGCTGCTAATCCGAAATCAAAGACACTTCCAAAAACAAGCGTAAAATGTTGTGTTTTGCAGATTCGTATCAAATAACCATTGTTATCCTTAGCCCCACGGTGGGCGCCAAACTGTTTACCCGAAAAACGGTTTAAGTTTAATTTATATATAGTTCTAAGGACACGTGATATAACTTGACACAAATCGTAAAGGGAAGTAGGAATATCAAATATTGGCTGTAAAAAAAGAAAAATAAGCAGAGTTGAAAGGAGGATGATTTATGAATAAGCAAGATGAAATAATATATGAAACTCAAAAGGATAATCTTCCAATCCCGGAATGTAGCAACAATATTTCAGTTATATTGTATGAGTGACTTAATAGAGATGCCTCTATAGAAACAATAGTAGGGATCCTACTTTAGATAAAATTAAAAATACATAGTGGGGAACCCATGATAAATCCGTTTTTTCCTAATTTCCGCCAAGATTCTCTCCCTTAGCGCGGTTGCAACGGCTCTTGTCTATGAGCTCGATATTGACTCAAGCTCGATTTTAACTCGGGGCCCGGTATTGGTCGGTCTCTGACTCTTAAGCTCGATAACTTCGCTTCGCATCATAGTTCGATTTGGATTCGAGCTCGATATTGATCGGTCCCTAAAACTTGAAACTCGGTAACCTGACTTCGAATCTTATCCCGATATTATGAAAACACTCTTCGATCCTTTATGTTCCAATTTCAACCAGTCATACGAAGGCCGAAGTCGGTTTTTACCGTATACAAATTTATTATTAAAATTTTTAAAGAGTAAACTTATAAAGTTCGAATCCTAGATTAACCTTTACCCGCCACCATTCCTAATATGTGTGTGACAAAGAAATAATAAAGTTGGTGTTAGGAAAAAAAGAATATGTATTACATTAGGACACCATTACCATTCAATCTTCCTCTACCACACCTTTAATATAATAATGCCACGTGTACTATGTACAGATTAGTTGCCCTTTAACGCAAGTCCCTTCACTTTGGCATTTTGACTCGAAATGTTCGTTTATTTTTCCATCTTAAGAACCATATCTTTTTATGCTCGATATATTTTCAAATTTAGATTCACTGGGAATTTCTCTTATATTTTATGCTGGGTAAATGTTTAAATTCTGCCTCCCGACTATTTGAAATTGCTTTGTTATGATTTTCACAATATTTTTGGTCCATTCTTAATTTTTACATTAGCAAATTATCTGCATTTACCCTTATTATTAATAGATTTTAGCGTGAAATGAATAAAATTTACATCGAATCCAGGTAAGTTTTCAAACTTATCACAGAGTATGTTTCATTATTTATTTGTGACTCCTCTAAGTTTTTTTTTATTTATCTTTCTCTAGAATCTTCTCGCAAAGTTTTACGTCAAGGACCAAGAAAAAAAGAGGAAAACCCTCAAATCAAAAGAAAAGCTAGTCTTTTTTACTTTAGACTATCTTGTTGGGAAAAAGCAGATTGTAAAAAGGCAATTAACATTACAGCTACATCAATCTCAAAGTTTAATGCCAACCTTAAAAAAAAATATTCTCTCCTTTTATTTTTACTAGTCTACTATACTAAAAATATATTTTTACTTTTACTTGTCCACTATACTAAATCAAGAGAAAAACTTTTTATTTTACTCTTATCATAAACTATACATTCCCCAAATCATTTTTCAAATTTTTTTGAAATGCTATTATTATTATGGGTATTATGATAAAATACATAATTCATTTATTTTTTCTTAAATACGGTGCAAGGTCAAAAGTGAATAACAAATAACGGACGAAGTAAGCGAAATTTTCAGAACAGATGGACTACTAATAAATATAACATTATTATGGAATCCATCCTCTCTTTAGGACAAGAAATTCTACTTTAAGTTCCATAAAATTTCAAAGAATATTGATCAATATCTCAAAATTTAGACAGCAATCACCAGCTCATTCAGTATAGCAATGCATAATACAACCTTGTCATGCTAAAAAATAATTAAGTATATATAGGCCAAAGAATCCAATCTAGGTAAAGATCGCATGATTTTGATAAGTAATTAGATAATAATTAGTATGGTAAGAATCTAATGTTTATAATTTGGAATGAGATCTAAGGAATTAGTATCTTGAAAGGATAGATATCACTCATATACTTTTATACTATTATTTATTTAGCAGACGATGAATGTATTAGAAACTTTAGAAAATGTTCTAAAAAAAGTATCCGGTGCACAAGGTATCTTATGTTCATGCAGAATTCGGGGAAGGACTGCACCCCAAGGGTTTGATGTAGACAGTTTCAATGGCTCGAGCCAGTAACCTATAAGTCACACAGAGTGAAATTTAGAAAATGTAATTTAATAAAATAATTTCAAAACTTCCACAAAGTTAGGAAAAATCTGAAAAAAAGATTTGCTACTTTAGCAAGGCCCTTATAAACCACTTGTTGAATTCACGTCTCTGTTTGATTTTATTAGAGATTTAGTCGAGAAGTTAGTTTATTGTGACCACTAGGCCTAAGAGGAAAGGGGAAAAAGAAAGGATCTCTTTATAAAGGCACATTACAATTATAGGAGTAATTTTAGTGCAGAGTTAGGACCACAAATCTAATGATTTCTTAACACTTATGGTTCAAGAAGAACCATTTCCATCTTTTTGAATTCAATCATCTAATCCAGTAAAACTGTTTAGGTTTGAAATAACTTTTCAGAAGTTATATTGATCATTTCATACTTAAGTTCTTTAGGAGTATTAAAAAGAAGGCAAAAGAAATAAAATAAAGAACTTCACTTTAATGTACGAGTTCCAAAGAATGGGGAAAGTATGAAAAACAATTATGATACTAGCAAAGGCGAACTCAGGATTCGACCGTCATGGGACTTTGTTACATTTAATATAAATTTATCGCTACTCATAAAGATTGGTAAGAGAATCCTTGTTACTATATGATTATTTCTTGAAGAAATTAGCAAGTATATATGGAGTTTTTGCCTAAGTTTTCGGGTGCCGGTGACCACTCTCCCTATAATGTAGGTCCACCTCTGATTCTAAGCAGCTATGTTTATCCATACATATCATAAAATATAACAAAATTTGGTACGCTAGACTAGGGGTATTCAAACCTGTATACGGGTAAAAATCAAGCCCATGATACACTCCGGCCTCCAACAAGGTAAAACGAGCTCGAGATATGATTGCGAAGGATCGGAATCGAAGCAAGGGTCTCATCGAGTAAGAGTCCGGTGGCCGATTATCTGCCCTCGAGAATATCGGGATCATGATTCGAGATCGATCCAAGCATAGAGAGACTTCGGAGAACATTTTCAGGCAATCAATCACGACCAACAGAAGGTCGTAATATCCACGACCGGCCGGATATCATGGCGTGGATCTCGACACGTATCGATGTAGAACCAACAATCAGTTAAAGAGAAGATTGTTTAACTTTTATAGAGTTGTACTTAGAGTAGGATTCCCCTACTATATAAAGGGGGTCTCATAATTTATTAAACACATTGTAACACGCATTCCAAGGCAGTATACTATTATTTTCACTGTTATTCTAAGCGTTTTCTTCCATTCATCAATATCGCCCACCGTGAGCTCGGATCGAGGGTGAATATTTCAATAAAGCTGGGATCATCCTCCTCGCGTGGTTTGAATTTACTATGTTTCTGTTTGTTCATTCTAACCCAATTTACCATTTTGTATCAAATTAATTCGCATATCCTTAAAACCACTTACAAATTTAATTGTTATCCGATTTTGAGGGTAAACAGTTTGGCGCCCAACATGTGGCTAAGGATACTAGTGGCAATTTGATACAAATTTTCATAACACACCCTACTTCACACTTGTTCTTTGAAGTGTCTTTAATTTCAGGTCAACGTTTAAAATGTCGAACTCCTAATCTGCCCATCTAAACACGGATGCTGAGTCTGGCCACTATGGCGAAAACAACAACACGGTTCCCCTTGCCAATCCCAACCAAATTCTGGCCGCGGACCCGATCGACGCCAACTCAAATATGGCCATCAACACGAACTTGCCTACCGATCCTGAGAACAACGTCCGCGGGGGAGTCCGATCGGTAGCCCAAAATACTCTTAACGGTGAAGGAGATGGGATCAACTTATGGGTGACCTTCGAAATGTTGCAGGCCTAGCAGGCAACGATAGCCCAATTGCAGATCCAAAGTCGCTCTCCCAGTAGGGTTGAGCCCGAATTGTCCCGGTAAAACACTCGTACAAAGGAACTAGCCGCAGATAGTCCAAACAAAGTTGAACCCGAGATCAACCCTGAGACAATAAATATGCTCGAGGAATTGAAAAAATGGGTAGAAACGGGAGAAAAGAAAATCGAAGCCAATGACAAGAAGGTGGATACCTACAACTCCAGGGTCGACCAAATTCCCGGAGCACCACCGATATTGAAGGGCCTAGACTCCAAAAAGTTTGTTCAGAAACCTTTTCCTCCGAGCGTAGCCCCGAAGCCAATCCCAAAAACGCTCTGCATGCCTGAAATTCCTAAGTATAACAGAACAACTAACCCAAATGAGCACGTGACCTCGTACACGTGCGCCATCAAGGGGAACGACTTAGAAGATGATGAGATCAAATATATCTTGCAGAAAAAGTTCGGAGAGACCTTGTCAAAAGGAGCTATGATATGGTATCACAACTTACCTCCCAATTCTATTGACTCTTTTGTTATGCTTGCAGATGCTTTTCTAAAAGCGCACGCCGGAGGCATGAAGGTTAAGACCAGATAGTCAGACCTTTTCAAGGTAAAACAAAGAGATAATGAGATGCTCAGGGAGTTTGTGTCAAGGTTGCAAATGGTCCGGATGGACCTGCTGTCGGTGGTAGATGATTGGGCCATTCAGGACATCACCCAAGAACTCAATACCCGAAGCTCGTTGGCTTCGCAGTAGTTGAAGCAAAATATGGTAGAATATCCGGCTGTAACTTGGGACGATGTGCATAACCGATATCAATAAAAAATTAGGGTTGAAGATGATGAGCTTGGGGCCCCTACCGGGTCTGTTTATCCCGTCCGAGCTAGTTAAAGATCCAAAAGAGGCATTGATCGAGAACCAAGGTTAAGTAGGGATCGGTATCAACCGTACAATGGTGATCGTAGGGGTAACGAATCTGGATGAAACCCTGTGAGAAATGAAAGGAGAAGCGATCAGAGTCAAAATAATCAGGGACTCATGAGCAAAAATGATTTTGACAAACCCATCGGGCCTAAGGAAGCGCCGAGGTTATCGGAGTACAACTTCAACGTTGATGTTGTTGCTATCATATCTGCCATCGGACACATCAAAGACACCAAGTGGCCTCTACCTCTACAGCCTGATCCAACCCAAAGGGAACCTAACTTAATATGTAAATGTCATGGCACACACGACCACAAAATATAGGATTGCCGACAGTTGAGAGAGAAAGTGGCCCGGTTATTCAACAACGGACATCTTCGGGAGTTCCTGAGCGATTGAGCCAAAAATCATTTCAGGAATTGAGATTCTAGCAAGAAAATCAAGCCGGAGGAACCGCAGTATGTCATTAACATGATTATCGATGGGGTCGACGTTCCCCAGGGGGCGATGTTAAAACGCACCAAAGTATACATCACGAGAAAATAACAGACTTGAGATTACGTACTAGAAGGAACCTTGTCCTTCAATGACGAGGACGTTGAAGGCATTGTGCAACCCATAATGATGCACTAGTAATATCTGTACTCATAAATAAGTCTCGAGTTAAGTGTGTGTTAATTGATCCAGGTAGCTCGGCCAATATCATTAGATCGAGGGTCGTGGAACAAGTTCTAATCGTGCCTGCAATCAGGGCTCTAAACGGATTCAACATGGCATGTGAGACCACTAAAGGGGAGATAACATAGCAGTGAACACCGCCGAAACCATTTAGGAAACAAAGTTTTGCATGATCGAAGGGGACATGAGGTACAATGCTCTGTTCAGGAGACCATACCAGCTTCGATGGAACCGGAGAAGTAGGGGATGGATGAGGACGACGACTACGGAGTTCCCAAGTCTTTAATAGTCCCCGGTGATTCTAACGCCCCCAAATCAACTGTCGAAGAATTGGAGCAAGTCATATTGATCGAACACCTGCTCGATCGTAAGGTACACCTGGGCATGAGGTTAAATCCCAAGATCAGGAAAACACTCATTCAATTCTTTATAGCTAACATAAATTGTTTCGCTTGGTCCTATCTCGATATGACATGGGATTCCGCTGGAGAAAACTACTCATAAGATAAGCCTGAATCTGAAGTTCCATCCGGTCAAGCAGAAAAGGAGACCTCAGTCCGAAGTCAAGCATGCATTCATCAAGGACGAGGTATCTAAACTCCTAAAAATAGGGTCCATCCGGGAGGTTAAGAACCCGGATTGGTTAGCAAATGTAGTAGTAGTCCCTAAAAGGAGAATAAATTAAGAATGTGTGTAGACTATAAGGACTTGAACAAGGCATGCCCCAAGGACTCTTTCCCTCTACCAAACATCGATCGCATGATCTATGCAATGGTCGGCCACGAGATCCTCAATTTTCTCGACGCCTACTCCGGGTACAACCATATTCGGATGGACCCGGAAGACCAGGAAAAAACATCTTTCATCACCAAATACCGCACCTACTGCTATAACATAATGACATTCGGACTAAAAAACACTGGTGCCACTTACCAAAGCCTAGTAAATCAGATGTTCGAAGAGCAAATAGGAAAATCAATTGAGGTTTACATTGACGATATATTGGTTAAGCCTCTGCGAGTAGAGGACCATTTGAAATATTTGCAGGAAACCTTCAACATATTGAAGAAATACAATATGAAGTTGAACCCGGAGAAATGCGCATGCGGAATCGGGTCCGAAAAATTCCTTGGATTCATGGTGTCCAACCGGGAAATCGAGATTAATCCCGATAAGATCAAGGCCATCGATGACATCACCATTGTGGATAATGTCAAGGTCGTTCAAAGTTTAACCGGGAGCATAGCCGCTTTGGGTCGATTCATCTCGAGGTCCTACGACAAGAACCATCAGTTCTTTTCACTGTTGAAGAAGAAGAATAACTTCTCGTGGAACCCGGAGTTCCAACAAGCTCTGGAGGAACTCAAACGGTACCTCTCAAGCCCACTCTTTCATCATACTCCGAAGGCGGATGAACAGTTGTACTTGTACTTAGCCGTATCGGAGGTACGCAATTTCCTATCTATAATGTTAGCAGAACTCTAAGCGAGGCCGAAACCAGGTATCCTCACCTAGAAAAATTGGCACTCGCTTTGCTAAGCGCCTCTAGGAAGCTAAATTAGTATTATTTAATTCCCACTAGTATGCGTTGTGACTACTTACCCCTTATGAAACATAATGCATAAGCCCGAGCTCTCGTGACGATTGGCCAAATGGGTTGTGGAGATCAGCGGGTACGACATCGAATATCGACCCCGAACTGCCATCAAATATCAAATCTTGGTGGACTTCGTGGCCGACTTCACGTCAGCCCTAATTCCTGAGGTCCAGAAGGAGTTATCATTGAACTCGGGGACCTCTTCCGGAATCTAGACCTTCTTTACGGATGGTGCCTCGAATGAAAAGGGGTCCGAATTTGGCATCGTTTTGAAACTACTGACGGGTAATATAGTTAGGCAATCTTTTAGAACTGTAAAATTGACTAACAACGATGCCGAGTATGAGGACATGATTGTAGGTCTTGAATTGGCTAAAAGCCTGGGGGGTCGAGGTAGTCTAAACTAGGTCTTGAATTCCCTCCTTGTGGTGAATCAAGTCAATGGAACGCTCGAAGTCAAAGAGGAACAAATGCAAAGATACCCGGTTAAGCTACAGGTAATGTTACATCGGTTTAGGGAATGGACTTTACAACACGTACCTCGGGATCAAAATAGCGAGGCCGATGCTCTTGCTAACTTGGGATCGTCAGTCGACGACGATGAATTTAACTCGAGAATGATCATACAACTCATGAAATCAGTAGTGGAGGAAGGTCATGCTGAAATAAATTCGACAAGATTAACCTAGGACTAGAGAAACAAATACATAAATTACCTGAAGACCGAAAAACTTCCTTCAGATCCTAAAGAATCGAGAGCTCTGCATACGAAGTCGGCCCGGTTTAGCTTGTCCGAAGATGGTACCCTATTCAGAAGAGCATTCGATGACCCACTCGCCATATGTCTGGAGCCGGGAGACACCGAGTATGTTTTAATGGAAGTCCAACGAGGGCACCTGTAGGAACCATTCAGGCACTGAGTCACTGGTTCGGAAGATAATTAGAGTCGGCTACTACTAGATCAACATGGAAAATGACGCAAAGGAGTTCGTGCGAAAATATGACGAATGTGAGAGGCATGCTTAGATGATCCATAAACCCGGGGAACCACTGCATTCGGTCTTGTCACCTTGGCCATTCATGAAATGGGGAATGAACATCGTTGGTCCACTACCTTGGGCACCCGGTAAGGCTCAATTTATCTTATTTGTGACCGATTATTTATCTAAGCGGGTGGAAGCCCAGGATTTGAGAAAGTCAGGGAGAAAGAGGTTAATGATTTCATTTGGGACCACATAATATGCCGATTCAGAATGTCGGATGAGATTATGTGCGACAATGGGAAGCAATTCTTCTACAACAAGGTGAGCAAATAAATCTCGATGCCTCCTCACACCGACCCTGCACCGAGGAGGGTTTCTCGACCTTGAAGTAATCAGCAATCGAATAACCCCCGAGAATGAACATCTTCAAGGGAGGTTCAGGATCCGGTTCATCGATGACCACGTTAGTAGCAGATCTCCTGAGGTCGATCACATCGGAAGTGGTTTCATTGGTTTCGGCAGTCGTTTAGGAGGTAAAAGTAACCTTTTGGGGAACAGATTTTGAGGTTTTTGCCATTGTTATAAGGGAAAGCTTGAAGGAGATAGAAAAAGGTTGAAAGTTGGAAGCCCAGATGTGTTGGCATCAATGGATGATGAGTAAACATTTCAAATAAATCTCGAATAATGTAGGTAAAAATGCTAGAATGTGAAAAAGAGTAGTGAAATCCTGGGGGTACAAGGGTAGACGGTTTGATGTAAAGTAAAAAATAAAAAAAGAGGAGTTATTTATAGTGGTTCCGCGATGTTTCGCCTCCAAGGACGACCGACCGGTGGCTGACGCGCATTTAATGCCATTATGACATGAATGACGAGACGTTCGGGCTTTTTGTCGTTTATGTCACGGTGTATTGAAGAAGGAATCGGGATGCTCATGTCGTTTCTTGTCAGCCTGCTTTCCGAGAAACGAGGGGACTATTTGTATATGGGTAAAAACCGGGCTCATGGTACACTTCGGCCTCCAACAGGGTAAAACGAGCTCGAGATATGATTGCGAAGGATCAGAATCGAAGCAAGGGTCTCATCGAGTAAGAGTTCGGGGGCCGATTGTCTGCCCTCGAGAATATCGGGGGTCATGATCCGAGATCGATCCAAGCACTGAGAGACTTCAGAGAACATTATCGAGCAATCAAGCACAACCAACAAAAAGCCGTAATATCCGCGACCGGCGGGATATCATGGAGTGGATTTTGGCACGTATCGATGTAGAACCAACAATCAGTTAAACAGGAGATTTTTTTACCTTTTATAGAGTTGTACTTAGAGTAGGATTCCCTTACTATATAAAGAGGGTCTGATAATTCATTAAACACACTGTAACATGCATTTCAAGGCAATATATTACTCCCTCCGTTTCAATTTATGTGAACTCATTTGACTGGACACGGAGTTTAAGAAAATAGAGAACACTTTTAAACTTGTGGTGTAAAATGAGGCACATATATTTTGTGTGGCTATAAATCATTACATAATGGTAAATTGTTTCCAAATAAGGAAAGAGGTCATTCTTTTTGGTACGGACTAAAAAGGAAATAGGTTCACATAAATTGAAACGGAGGGAGTAATATTTTCACTGTTATTCTAAGCTTTTTCTTTCATTCATCAATATCGCCCACCGTGAGCTCGGATCAATGGTGAATATTTCAATAAAGTTGGAATTATCCTCGTCGCGTGGTTTGAATTTACTGTATTTCTATTTGTTCATTATAACCAATTTATTATTTTGTATTAAATTAATCCGCGTATCCTTAAAACCACTTACAAATTTAATTGTTATCCGATTTTGAGAGTAAATAAAACCGAACCGAAAATTCGCACCAAACCAAAAAGTCAAACCAAACAAATTAAAAAAATCGACTAGATTTGGTTTGGTATTGAGTAAAAAAATCCAACCAAACCGACATATAAATATATAATTTTTTAAATATACATTTAAGATTTTATATAGAATTTTATTTAAAAAATATCTAGAAATATTTGCGATCCTCTTATGGGATGTAATGTTTAATAGAACTATGATGTATATTCATTTTTATTTACTTTAAATAATGGATTATATCGCTTTCTTATTAGGTGTTATTTAAATGCGACAATCATCTCTTTATTCTTTCATATTCATATGTCAAGATTTCTTATATCTTTTTTGAATTTGAAGTGGTATTTTAATGATTTAAAATTATATAGAACATATCATTATTTAGGTATCATATTGATTTTTATATTTAATTATTAAATTTGGTTAACCTTGAAAGCATACATCAACGAAAAATTATTGTTAGCCGACTAAAAAAATAAACTATTATGTGTTACTAAAATAAATTCTCCCATATGAATACTTTAATAGATCATATGTTTGTTAATTTTTTTAAAATTTTTAATAAAAATATATTTACTTATCAAAATTTTATCTATAACTTTAATAAAGTAAGAATGAAATAATATTCATGTAAACAAACAACCGTAAAAAACCCGACAAAACCCAACCAATCCAAATCGATATAGTTGGTTTGATTGAATTTTGATAAAACCCGAACCAACCTGATCCATGTATACTCCTACGCTAGACTGTAAAGCATGTCTGGTCATATTCGAAAATTATCATATAGAGGAGCTGGTTACACGGAGACATTTGCTCCGGCGGTCAAGATCGCGACTGTGCGAGTTTTCTTAGCAGTGGCAGTAACAGAAAAATTGGGAATTGCATCAAATGGACATGCATAATACTTTCTTGCACAGGGACCTTCAAGAAGAAGTATATAGGAAATTGCCTCTTGGATTTCAAGTTATGAGTCCAGAAAAGGTTTATCTACTTCGAAAATCACTTTATGGGTTTGAAATAGGCAGCACGATGTTGGTTTGCCAAATTATCTGATGCCTTGCTAGACTACGGGTTCAAACATTCCTATTCAGACTATTTCCTCTTTACTCCGAGCCAAGGTGAGGTTGGATCGAGCCAGATTGACCTGGGATCGATCCCCCATCAATGTCTTTTGGGTCGAGCATGTTATACATGACTTGCCTAGTGCTGTTTACATTCTCTATGTAGTTTGTAGGCTATTACACAGTGGAGGTTTACCCAGTGCGCACAGAGTGCTCACCGAAGGGCAAAGAATGTGACAGAGGCTGTAGTGACTGCGGATCTTTCTGTAATTCCAACAAAAATCTTAATTTTAATAGCACAATAAATTTAATACAAAATTAAATACATTAAATTTGAATCTTAAATCCGCTCCATGATTCCCAAACTCTCTTTTCTCCTTTCCCAGTCACCAACATCACTATATTTTTCTCTCCCACAACTTTTGCCAAAGTTCATCCCTTTGAAGCAATCATAAAACTAGACCACACAATAGTTTCCATGGGGCCCATGTTGTGGAAATCTTTTACTTTGAATTTATTTTCATAGCTCCTCTTGTGGATGGCTTCAATTCTTTTGGTTGTTTAGGTGTATTTTTCACTGAAATGCTCCTTTTTCTTTTTGAATTTTGGTTTTTCTTTTTGAACTGTCACATTTAGAATAGACTAATATAAAAGTATTAACTAATTACGCATATTTCATTACACTTAACATTTCAAAAGTCTACTTGAACAAACATGATTGAAGAATTTTGTTTTTTCTTTTTAAGTACCATTTGGCACAAGGCACAATTTATACCCATGGTTTTACGTCTCTCTCTCTGCTATCAGTATACGGATGTGATTATTTGACTTTAGTAATTTTATATTCTATATGTAAGATTTTTCTTAAGGATGACAATATTCAAATATATGAACAAATGAATAAATTACTATAATGACAATGATGTTATTTTTTTATATTTATATCCAAGATTTTTTATTTCTTTTATTATATATATATATATATATAATAAAGTGTTGTCACGAGGAATTTATGTCCCTCCTTGTATATTCTCCTTTCCTTTTCTCTTTCTTTCTCTTTTCTTTTTTCTTTTATTTATGATAATTCGGTATTTGATTGTCCTAGAGGAATCTAGTGAGGTTCGAAGTGTTGGGCCATTTTCAATTTGTCAAATTGCGGCACTTTATAAGAATTTGGTATCCTTTCTGAAAGAGAGCAGCCCAAAATTTTAGAACAACTAAAATGAGTAGGATAACAATCGTTAAAATAATACTATATGATTTTAAGCAGCTACTTTCATCCGTACATCTATATTTATATATCTATTTCTATCTACTATATTATTATAAAAGTATGAATGCAATGTTGGTTGATCAAAATAACCCTAAAATATATAAATTTAAAGGTTATTTTGATAAAATAAAACAAAAATAGAATTCTAATTAAGTACTAACTCTGGATTTTGGTGCCTAGCGACTACTAATTATCTACTTGGACTAGAAAACAACATTAACAAAACTCATTCCTAACTATACGAAATTTGTATAATCAAATCAAATAGTACAAATTTCACCATATTTTGTCCTACTAAAAAAGCTTACCTCAGACTACTTTAGTAAAATAGAATAGAAATAAACTTCTAATTAAGTACAACCTGGAAATTTTTAGTGCCTAACCAGAGTTCAGCTAATAATTATTTCTTGGATTAGAAAAGCACATTAAATTAAAAACTCAAATTTATAGAAAAGCACATTAAATTAAAAACTCAAATTTATCATTAGTTAAAGTATACGAATGTCACAATCCGAATTTCCTACCTTCGGACCGTGATGGCGCCTAACATTTCACTTGCTAGGCAAGCCAACGTTAGAATAATATTAACCAATTTTTAAACAATCTTTACATTATTAATAATCAAGAAAATAAAAGCGGAAGCAAAGTTTGAAATATAGTGAAATAATCCAAAAATGCAACGGTGTCTAAATACCATCCCAGAATTGGTGTCACAAGTGCACGAGCTTCTAGAATAAATATAAATAAAGGTCTGAATAAAATAAAGTTGTCTGGAAATAAACACACAGCTAAAGTAAAAATAGACAGGGACTTCAGAACTGCGGACGCCATGTAGTTATACATCAAGTCTCCTCTGGTAGCTGAAATCCGAGCAAGTCTACGGTATGCCGCTGGGACCAACTCCAAAATCTACACAAGAAGTGCAGAGTATAGTATCAGTACAACCGACCCCATGTACTGGTAGGTGCTGAGCCTAACCTCGACGAAGTAGTGACGAGGCTAAGGCGGGTCACTTACATTAACCTGTACGCAATATTAGTAACAACAACAATAATAGAAATAATTCAGGTAACTCATTTATAATAATTGAAGCCAACTCAGCAGTCATAACCAATTATCATTTCCATCAATTCTGTTGCAACGTGCAACCCGCTCTTACCATATATTCACACTCAATTTTGTTGCAGCGTGCAACCCGCTCTCATAATATATTCACATTCAATTCTGTTGCAGCGTGCAACCCGCTCTCATAATATATTCATTTTAATCAAGTCTGTTGCGGCGTACAACCCGATCCCCCAATATATATATATATATGTATGTCAACTTTTAAATAAGTCTGTTGCGGCGTGCAACCCGATCCTCCAATATGGACTTTTAATAAGTCTGTTGCGGCGTACAACCCGATCCTCCAATATGGACTTTTAATAAGTCTGTTGTGGCGTACAACCCGATTCTCCAATATGGACTTTTAATAAGTCTGTTGCGGCGTGCAACCCGATCCTCCAATATGGACTTTTAATAAGTTTGTTGCGGCGTGCAACCCGATCCTCCAATATATTCATTATAATCAATCATGTTGCGGCGTGCAACCCGCTCCTCCAACATATTCATTTATCAACTCTTATAGAAGAAATTTTTCCAATAAATATAATAATTAATATAAAATTATAAGACAACAAGCGTTCAATAATTATGATTTAATCATGAAACAAAAAAAATAAAAAATAACAAATTATTATGGGAATCACGGAGAAAATAGGCAGTTTAATATTTAATATGCTAAATGTCAAATAACAATTAAACACGTAATTCAAATAGCATGTAACAATTAATGCAGGAATTCAAGAATTAATATTTGACAAAGAATATGAGAGAAATAATTATTATGATAATTAATTTATGATTTTTCAAGTAAGCAGGCAAACAATTAATTTGACGACGTATAGACACTCGTCACCTCATCTATACGTCGTTCACATGCAATTCACATAACAAATAATTTAAGGGTTCTATTCCCTCAAGTCAAAGTTAACCACGACACTTATCTCGCTTTGCAAATTCCAATCAATTATTCAACCACGGCTTTTCCTTTTAAATTTGTCTCTAAAAGCTTCAAATTTATTCACAAACAATTTGATATATTCAATACGAATATTAGGAATTAATTCCATATGAATTTAATAATTTTCTGGGTAAAAATTCAAAATTTATTAAAATATTCGGCAGTGGGATCCATGTCTCAAATCTCGGAAAAACTTACGAAATCCGAATACCCATTCCGAGACGAGTCCAACCATACAGAAATTATCCAATTCCGATGTCAATTGGACCTTCAAATCTTAAATTTTTATTTTTGGAAGATTTTAGAAAAATCTGATTTTTCTTCCATAAATTTACGGATTCATTATATAAACGAGTATGGAATCATGAAATATAATCAATATAGGATAAGGAACACTTACCCCAATGTTTTCCCGTAAAAATTACCCAAATATTACCTTAACCGAGCTCAAAAATGGGAAGGAGTTGAAAATGGGGCGAAACCCCATTTCCAGAACTTAAGTTCTGTTTCTGGGATTTTTACCCTTCACGAACGCGGTCAGTGCCTCGCGTTCGCGAAGCACATTTTTGTGCTGCCAAAACTTTGTTCTTCGCGAACGCGAAGGCAATGTCGCGAACGCGAAGCCTTGCCAAATTTGGCCTTCGCGAACGCGATACACCCTACGCGAACGCGAAGCTTTAACGCTTGGTGCCCGGCCAGGCCTCGCCTTCTACGCGAACGCGAAAGCTTCCACGCGTTCGCGATGAACACTGCCCTCTTCCCTTCACGAACGCGTCCCCCTCTTCGCGAACGCGAAGGGTAAATTTCACCTGCCTTCAGTTTCTTCTTCGCGAACACGAGCCACCTCTCGCGAACGCAAAGAAGGATACCAGAAGTAGATTTCTGCAGTTTTTCCCAAGTCCAAAAATGATCCGTTAACCATCCGAAATCAACCCGAGTCCTCGGGGCTCCAAACCAAACATGCACCAAAGTCCTAAAACATCATATGAACTTGCTCGCATGATCGAATCGCCAAAATAACACCTAGAACTACGAATCGGACACCAAATCAAAGGAAGTTTTCAAGAAAACTTTAAAACTTATATTTTTACAACCGAACGTCCGAATCACGTCAAATCAACTCCGATTCTCACCAAATTTGGCAGACACGTCATAAATATTATAGTGGACCTATACCGGGCTCCGAAACTAAAATACGGACCCGAGGTCAATAAATCCAACATCAGTAATTTCTTAGAAATCATTAAGCTTTCAAGCTTTTAATTTTTCATCAAAATTCTATAACTCGGGCTAGGGACCTCGGAAGGGCATACGCCCAAGTCCCAAATCACGATACGGACCTACCAAAATTTTAAAAACACTGATTCGGGTCCGTTTACTCAAAATGTTGACCAAAGTCAACTTAGTTGAGTTTTAAGCTCTATTTCCCATTTTAATCTATTTTTCACATAAAAACTTTTCTGGAAAATTGTACGGACTGTGCACGCAAGTCGAGAAATGATAAATGATGCTTTTCGAGGTCTTAGAACACATAATTACTTATTAAATTTAAAGATGACATTTTGGGTCATCACATTCTCCACCTCTAAAACAAACGTTCGTCCTCGAACGGAGTTAGAAAGAAGTACATGAGCTTTTGAATAAGTGTGGATATTTACTCCGCATGTCCGACTCGGACTCCCAGGTAGCTGCCTTTATAGGCTGACCTCTCCATTGCACCTGAACTGAAGGATAACTCTTTGACCTCAACTGTCGGACCTGCCGGGCTAGAATAGCCACCGACTCCTCCTCGTAAGTCAAATCTTTGTCCAATTGGACTGAGCTGAAATCTAACACATGGGACGGATCACCATGATATTTCCAGAGCATAGACACATGGAACACCGGATGAACTGCTGATAAACTAGGTGGTAATGCAAGCCTGTAGGCTACTTCACCCACCCTTTCAAGAATTTCAAAGGGTCCGATATACCTAGGGCTCAACTTGCCCTTCTTTCCGAACCTCATTACACATTTCATAGGTGAAACCCGAAGCAATATTCGTTCTCCAGCCATGAATGCAATATCACGAACTTTACGGTCGGCATAACTCTTTTGCCTAGACTGAGCTATGCGAAGTCGATCCTGAATAATCTTGACCTTATCCTAGGCATCCTGTACCAAATCGGTACCCATCAACCGAGCCTCTCCCAGTTCAAACCAACCAACTGGCGATCGGCATCGCCTTCCGTATAATGCCTCATATGGAGCCATCTGAATGCTCGATCGGTAGCTATTATTATAAGCAAACTCCACAAGTGACAGGAAATGATCCCAAGAATCTCCAAAGTCTATAACACAAGCGTGGAGCATACCTTCCAATATTTGAATAGTGCGCTCTAACTGTCCGTCTGTCTGTGGATGAAATATTGTACTCAACTCCACCCGCGTGCCTAACTCATGCTGTACATCCCTCCAGAAATTTGAGGTAAACTGCGTACCTCGATCTGAAATAATAGACACGGGCACACCGTGAAGGCGGACAATCTCACGAATGTAAATTTCAGTTAACCTCTCTGAAGAATAAGTAACTGTCACTGGAATGAAATGGGCTGACTTGGTCAACCTGTCCACAATGACCCAAACTGCGTCAAATTTTCTTTGAGTCTATGGGAGCCCAACAACAAAATCCATAGTGATATGCTCCCACTCCCACTCCCACTCAGGAATTTCTAACTTCTGAAGCAAACCACCAGGTCTCTGATGCTCGTACTTAACTTGCTGACAATTCAGACATCGAGCTACATGTGCAACTATATCCTTTTTCATTCTCCTCCACCAATAATGTTGCCGCAAATCTTGATACATTTTAGCGGTACCTAGATGAATAGAATACCTGGAACTGTGTGCCTCTTCAAGAATTAACTCACGAAGCCCATCCACATTAGGCACACAAATACGGCCCTGCATTCGCAGAACTCCATCTTCCCCTACAGCAACCTGTTTGGCATCACCGTGCCGCACCGTGTCCTTAAGGACAAGTAAATAATGATCATCATATTGCCTCTCTCTAATGCACTCATATAAAGAAGACCGAGCGGTTGTGCAAGCTAGAACCCGACTGGGTTCTGAAACATCTAACCTTACGAACTGATTAGCCAAAGTATGAACATCTGCAGCTAATGGCCTCTCACCAATCGGAATATATGCAAGACTGCCCATACTCACAGCCTTTCCACTCAAAGCATCGGCCACCACATTGGCCTTTTCGGGGTGATACAAAATGGTGATATCATAGTCTTTCAATAACTCCAACCATCTTCTCCGCCTCAAATTAAGATCTTTTCGTTTGAACAGATACTGAAGGCTACAATGATCAGTAAATACCTCACACGAGACACCGTAGAGGTAATGCCTCCAAATCTTCTGCGCATGAACAATGGCTACCAATTTTAAGTCATGAACAGGATAATTCTTCTCGTGAACTTTCAACTGCCGCGACGAATATGCAATTACCTTGTCATTTTGCATTAATACTGCACCAAGCCCAATGTGAGATGCGTCACAATATACCGTATACGATCCTGAATCTGTGGGTAATACAATACTGGCGCCGTAGTCAAAGTGGTCTTGAGCTTCTGAAAGCTCAACTCACACTCGTCTGACCATCTGAATGGAACACCCTTCTGGGTCAATCTGGTCTTAATAGTTTTTCATAATCAATTACGGAATCGTCAATTAACTTCATGTTAATGAAAATCTCGTTTCAAATCTTCACAATACTAATAATGAGATGCAAGGCATGAAGACCTCATAATTCTTTACTCGAATTAACGAGTCACATTTAATGCCACCTGGGCGGGCACCTATCTCGTAGGTTACAACTCAATATTCCAACACGAATTTGGCAAGTATGCATAGAGAATTTCATACAAATATTTTAAAATAAGCCTAGCAGGCATGACTCCCTATTAGTACTATAGTACAAATTTAATTTCACAAGGGCGGATTTAAACACAAGGAGTTTTTATCACAAGGATCTCGTCCTTATATAACTTCCACCGCAGCTCGTAGCCCGGTTTAAACATATCATTTTATATTAAAATATGAGGATCCCGTTCTCAGTTTTGAATCACAAGTAATATGCACATCGTGTTCATTTTCTCCTTTTAAATAATTTCGGTTACACAAAATCACAACACATAATGAACCCCACACCGGTAAGGCATATAATTCCCAATTTGTAATTAATTATCCGGAAATTACATCAAAACTTATTGATATGAGTAATAGAAAGCCACCTTTAGCCTCACAGCTCTTATTAGTGACCAATATGGAATGATAGGTGTAGTTATCTCCATAGAATCTCCCAACATGAGTAAACACATAAGTAGATTATAGAATTATGAAGCTCACTCATAAATGGAGCACAATAAGAGGACTCGTCTCGATACTCAGAACCAAATCAAGTTAAGGAAATTATTCCTTTATATTAAATCGAGGTCGTGCCTGTAACGACACCATCTGATGTATCGACCTCCGCCATACCATAAAACAATTGTATCAACGGCTGGGCCTCCACCTCTAGGATGCCTCCACCCCTAACTGGTCGTGTGGGTGGTGTAGTAACTGCAATGGGGCACGTAGCCTGAGTGCTTTGATGAAATATGTCTCTCCCAAACCTGGGACAATTTTCTCATGATGTGCCTAGTATCACCGCATTCATAACAACCCATTTGCGAGTTTGGCTGCTCATACTGAGTCTGTGCCAGATAACTGGAATAACTATTGTAGGACACTTATGTCAGTGGTGCATTAAAAGAACTTACTGGAGCACCTCGATTAATCCTATGTGCGAACTGGGCTAGCCGACTGCCCGAGCCCCGCCATAATGATTTATACTCGCAGAGTAGAATCCACTGAATCCCCCAGAACCTCGAGACGTCTTGGTCTCCTTAGTTTCCTTTTTCCTCACCCCGAACACGTTCTAATATCTTGGCAATTTCTACCACTAGTGGAAATGAAATATCAGCCTGTAGCTCCCGATTCATACAAAATTTTACGATCATAATTGAGTCCTTTAATGATTATGTTGACTCGCTCTCTGACTGTAGGAAGCAAAGTAGGAATATGGAGGGCTAACTTATTGAAATTGATGGCATATTATGACACCGTCATGGTGACCTGACGCAATCGTTCAAACCCTATGCGCCATGCATTACAGAGAGTCCGGGAAACAAACTCTTTCAAAAGTATTCCTGAAAATCGAGCCAAGTGGGCGGTGTTGTATTGACTGGTCTGCCCTCTTCATATGCTTGCCACGAACACCTGTGGAGAATTATCTCTCCCAAGACCAATTTCTTCTTTTGTTATGCTAACTCAATACTGTTGAGCTGACCCATTTCTTAACATACTCTTTGATTCTTTTCAGAGGTAACCCTTACCCCTATTTATACACAACGATCACAAAAGTAGAGCTCCAAACAGACAAATCTAGGCACAAACCACATAGTCCAGAATCTCGTCAACTACTGTACTTCCTCCGAAGCACCCCAAAATCTGCAACCGTGACGTCCACGTTGAGTAGACCTTCTGTGAATTTAATGTTGTTTCTCTAACTCCTTTGGTACTGAAGTATAAGATTATTACGGAGGCGGACATACCGCAAGTCCCAACCTTATTCTCTACAAGATCTCAGGCCTTAAACACATGTAGATTTTGGAAGAACCTTTCAGTACCACATATATACATTTCAGGCCAAAACTGATATAACACATGACTCGCAATCCATTCATTGATAGTGGACTCCCCCACTCGGCGCGAAGTCATAGTTCACCACGTCCGATGGTCCACAATATTAACCGTCACAACTCGTATAAATCAACCAGATGGCAAGGTACATTGCACCCCCCACATTATTAACTGGGTGATATCTTTATACCTCCGCATCTTCAGTCGAAATCACACGTTGAAGCAATGTTTCAGCATCAATAGCTCCCTCGTAGTTCATCTGCGGCATCACGAACCGTCGACGCACAACTGATACTGAATGCGCAATGTCATACACGAGTAGATACAAAGGAATGTGAGATATAGGTTTCAAGCAAAATCAATATCACACGATAAGGAATGAAAGAGGTGATATTGTTCCTAAACTTCATAGCCTCTGAGAGATAAGTACAGATGTCTCTGTACTAATCTTTCAGACTCTACTAAGCTTGCTCGTGACTCGTGAGACCTATGTAACCTAGTGCTCTGATACCAACAGTTATGACCCGAATTTCCTACCTTCGGACTGTGATGGCGCCTAACATTTTACTTGCTAGGCAAGCCAACGTTAGAATAATATTAAATAATTTTTAAACAATCTTTATATTATTAATAATCAAGGAAACAAAAGCGGAAGCAAAGTTTGAAATATAGTGAAATAATCTAAAAATGCAACGGTGTCTAAATTCCATCCCAGAATTAGTGTCACAAGTGCACGAGCTTCTAGAATAAATACAAATAAAGATCTGAATAAAATAAAGCTGTCTAAAAATAAACACACGGCTAAAGTAAAAATAGACGGGGACTTCATAATTGCGGACGCCATGCAGTTATACCTCAAGTATCCTCTGGTAGCTGAAATCCGAGCAAGTCTAAGGTACGTCGCTGGGACCAACTCCAAAATCTGCATAAGAAGTGCAGAGTGTAGTATCAGTACAACCGACCCCATGTACTGATAAGTGCTGAGCCTAACATCGATGAAGTAGTGACGAGGCTAAGGCGGGTCACTTACATTAACTTGTACGCAATAATAGTAACAACAGCAATAATAGAAATAATCCAGATAACTCATTTATAATAATTGAAGCCAACTCAGCAGTCATAACCAATTATCATTTCCATTAATTCTGTTACAGCGTGCAACCCGCTCTTACCATATATTCGCACTCAATTCTGTTGCAGCGTGCAACCCGCTTTCACAATATATTCACATTCAATTCTATTGCAACGTGCAACCCGCTCTCACAATATATTCACATTAATCAAGTCTGTTGCGGTGTGCAATCCGATCCCCCAATATATATATATGTATGTCGACTTTTAAATAAGTCTGTTGCGGCGTGCAACTCGATCCTCCAATATGGACTTTTAATAAGTCTGTTGCGGCGTGCAACCCAATCCTCCAATATGGACTTTTAATAAGTCTGTTGCGGCGTGCAACCCGATCCTCCAATATGGACTTTTAATAAGTCTGTTGCGTCGTGCAACCCGATCCTCCAATATGGACTTTTAATAAGTCTGTTGCGGCGTGCAACCCGATCCTCCAATATGGACTTTTAATAAGTCTGTTGCAGCGTGCAATCCGATCCTCCAATATGGACTTTTAATAAGTCTGTTGCGGCGTGCAACCCGATCCTCCAATATAGACTTTTAATAATTCAGTTGCGGCGTGCAACCCGCTCCTCCAACATATTTATTTATCAACTCTTATAGAAGAAATTTTCTCAATAAATGTAACAATTAATATAAAATTATAAGACAACAAGCATTCAATAATTATGATTTAATTATGAAACAAAAAAATGACAAATAGCAAATTATTATGGGAATCATGGAGAAAATAGGCAGTTTAATAATTAATATACTAAATGTCAAATAACAATTAAACACGTAATTCAAATAGCATGTAACAATTAATGCAAGAATTTATCAATTAATATTTGACAAAGAATATGAGAAAAATAATTATTATGATAATTAATTTATGATTTAAAATAATTTATGATCTTTCAAGTAAGCATGCAAACAATTAATTTGACGACGTATAGACACTCGTCACCTCACCTATACGTCGTTCACATGCAATTCACATAATAAATAATTTAAGGGTTCTATTCCCTCAAGTCAAAATTAACCACGATACTTACCTCGCTTTGCAAATTCCAATCAATTATTCAACTACAGCTTTTCCTTTTAAATTTATCTCCAAAAGCATCAAATCTATTCACAAACAATTCGATATATTCAATACGAATATTAGGAATTAATTCCATATGTATATAATAATTTTCCGGTTAAAAATTCAAAATTCATTAAAATATTCGGCAGTGGGACCCATGTCTCAAATCTCGGAAAAATTTACGAAATCCGAACACCCATTCCGAAACGAGTCCAACCATACAGAAATTATCCAATTGTCAAATGGACCTTCAAATCTTAAATTTTCGTTTTTGGAAGATCTTAGAAAAATCTGATTTTTCTTCCATAAATTCACGGATTCATTATATAAACGAGTATGGAATCATGAAATATAATCAATATAGGATAAGGAACACTTACCCCAATGTTTTTCTGTAAAAATCGCCCAAACCGAGCTCAAAAATGGGAAGGAGTTAAAAATGGGTCGAAACCCCATTTCCAGAACTTAAGTTCTGTTTCTGAGATTTTTACCCTTCGCGAACGCGGTCAGTGCCTCGCGTTCGCGAAGCACATTTTTGTGCTGCCAAAACTTTGCTCTTTGCGAACGCGAAGGCAATGTCGCGAACGCGAAGCCTTGGTAAATTTGGCCTTCGCGAACGCGATACACCCTACGCGAACGCGAAGCTTTAATGCTTGGTACCTGGCTAGGCCTCGCCTTCTACGCAAACGCGAACGCTTCCACGCGTTCGCGATGAACACTGCCCTCTTCCCTTCGCGAACGCGTCCCCCTCTTCATGAACGCGAAGAGTAAATTTTACCTGCCTCCAGTTTCTTCTTCGCGAACGCAAGCCACCTCTCGTGAACGCGAAGAAGGATACCAAAAGCAGATTTCTGTAATTTTTTCCAAGTCCAAAAATGGTCTGTTAACCACCTAAAATCAACCCGAGCCCTCGGGGCTTCAAACCAAACATGCACCGAAATCCTAAAACATCATACGAACTTGCTCGCATGATCGAATCACCAAAATAACACTTAGAACTACGAATCAGACACCAAATCAAAGGATGTTTTCAAGAAAACTTTAAAACTTATATTTTTACAACCGGACGTCTGAATCACGTCAAAATAACTCCGATTCTCACCAAATTCGACAGACACGTCATAAATATTATAGTAGACCTATACCGGGCTCCAGAACCAAAATACGGACCCGAGGTCAATAAATCCAACACCAGTAATTTCTTAGAAATTATTAAGCTTTCAAGCTTTTAACTTTTCATCAAAATTTCATAACTCGGGCTAGGGACCTCGGAATTCGATTCCGGGTATACGCCCAAATCCCAAATCACGATACGGACCTACTAAAATTTTCAAAATATTGATCCGGGTCCGTTTGCTCAAAATATTGACCAAAGTCAATTTAGTTGAGTTTTAAAGCTCTATTTCCCATTTTAATCTATTTTTCACATAAAAACTTTTTTAGAAAATTGTACGGACTGTGCACGCAAGTCGAACAATAATAAATGGTACATTTTTGAGGTCTTAGAACATAGAATTACTTATTAAATTTAAAGATGATATTTTGGGTCATCACAACTGAACCTCCTCCACATATTCTTTTTTCTTATCTAAATTGGTGTATTTTACATAGAATTTGAAACTTATTTTCATCTAATAACACTTTATTAAGAAAATATATGTTAAAAATTAATTGAAAAGTGATATTAATGTTTATCATTATAGATTTAAATATTGTTTTGGATGAATTAAGTGAAAAAATTTAAACTTTATTAGAGTTTTTAAAAGCTTGAAAACACATAAATGAGTTTTATAATTTGTTGGAATTTTTTTAATATCTGATGATTGGTGTTTGTTGGAATATCATTTTAAAGTTGTGGTAAAAATTTGAAGCTATTTGGTGAAGACTTGAGTTATTTGATAAGTTTTTTTGCGAGTTAACGTTCGTAGAAAATAAAACCTAATTTTTATATACAACATTATACAATATTTATAATATTGTATATCTTGTGTAGAAATACTATTGCAAAAAACAAAAGGGTTATGCGGTTGTAAACTTAAAATCATGATTAAATAGGTGCGATGTAATGTGTTGCACTCTACATTTATACAAACTTCTTTTTTAGAATACTTTTATTCCTGATTACATAGAAAGAACTAAAATCCTATTAGGTTAAAATAGAATAATTTATATATAAGAGAATTTTAGCAATATGAAAAAAAAAACCCTTCTTAGATAAGATTGTCTTACAAATTTTCACATCAATTTCGGTTTCTGTGTTCCGAAATTTAAATTGAGTTCTTTCTTTTGGCGTTTGACTTTTCTAAATTCGAGATTTTTTTTGTGCGGCTATGTAATACACATGGTGCATCTTAATTATTTTAGTTAGCTTTCAGTAGTGTGAACTTGATGCACCAGCTTATGGCATTTTGAATTTTTTCACCATGTTGGTCATGCTCCATCTTATTGTCTGGTTTTCTCCAAAAATTTTAAAAACTCCTAATTCGATAGAATTCAGATATTGTGACTCATCCACTATGCATCAAAGGAATTATCTTGAAAAACTTAAATAGGGAGCATGTGTGTGACAATTGGGACATAAAAAGAGACTGTTTATGTTATCTTTGTGAGCTTGTGCATAACTAATGATGTTTTGTGAAGATATGGCTAGGGTAGATAGACTATTATATATTTTTTTGATCACATAATTGTAAAAGTATGAATGACAACTCGTGTAGATACACTGCAAAGCTAACATACATTATTTATATGTGCATTATATATTTCTTGATATATTCAAACATTTAAAGTTTTTTTTCATTCGTATAGTAAAAAATCATAACAAAAGTTGCATGAACATTGTTCACTATTAGTTGTGTCATTGTATTGATACTCACTTTTGTTTTTTTCCTTCTTCTTTTCATCTTTCTCTTCTTAGTTGGGTGTTACGCGTGAAACACGTACATAAAAACTAGTATTATATTAAAAGCATGATCACTCTTAGCGAAATGTCGTTCGTCTTTTTTACCCTTCTAAAATAGAGTTCACGCAAGAAAAAATAATTATTTAATTATTTTCCTAATATTTAGGAGTAGTCATTAATTTATTTTCCTAATATATAGGAATAGTCATTTGATTTTTTCCTAATTATAAATTCTTTCCTTTTTTGAATTCTATAGGCAAACACTTCCATAAAAAGAGCTATTATTCCACGTTTTGGTTTTCATGTCTCTTTCTTTGAATATAAGCAATTTATATTTATTCATGATCGGATTGACTTTTTGATCATGATATTAATTACTTTCTGAGTTGTGTTTAACTCTTTCATGACCCAAATTCCCACCACATGCGTTGTGATGACACTTAGTTTCTAAGACTAGGTAGGCCGATTTTAACTACCTTTTGAAGCCATTTTTTTAAAACTAACAGCGAAAATAATTATAATATACAACCTCCCAAGACTGGTAGTACTGACTCACGAACTCTAACCGAATACATGGAATGATCACGAGAACCGAATATACAATACTGTTTGATTACAAATTAACAGTACAATGAAATGAAAAGACTCCAAGGGATTACGACGGCTAAGCAGCTCTACCTTAAATCCTTACGATCCCGCTTTAACTCTACTCAAGTCCGATATCTCCAATACCTGGCTTTGCACAAAAATGTGCAGAAGTGTAGTATAAGTACACCACGGTCGGTACCCAATAAGTATCAAGACTAACCTCAATGGAGTAGAGACGAGGTACAGTCAAGACACTCACTATTATAATAACCTGTGCAATATAATATACAAAATAATTGGAAACAAATAACATCAAGGCAACATAAAACAACCAATGATATGCATAGTAAGACAATAAAAATTATCATTTAATATCGCTCAACAATTTAATAAATACAATTACACCCAACTAAATCAAGTTCTTCAATTAAACTCTTTTTCAAATATAACTTCGTCGAATAAATATCTTTCAAATACAATTCGTTCATATAATTCTTCTTGAATAAACATCCTTTCAAATAAATATTTTGAATATAATTCTTACGATTAAAGAGTCACCATGTGACACCTCGTTTCAAAATCATAAAAATACGGGTCTCGGCTCATTTTCATTTTTTTCGAAAACACGGGTCTCAGCCCATTTTTTATATAATTTCACGGCACCTCGTGCCCATAATTAAATCATCATATTTTTCCGGCACCTCGTGCCCTCATTTCATATCACAACTGCACGGACAATTCACGTGTCAAATATCATTATCATTTCATCATAGCACCTCGTGCCCACATTTCATATTACAACTGCACGGACAATTCACGTGCCTAATATCCTCATTATTTATTCACGGCATCTCGTGCCCACATTTTATTTTATAATCCGCCTGGCAATAGCCACATGCTCTCAATTTCAACATAAATAAGATTGTTATCAACTTACCAACAATAAGATAAATTGCACACGGTATAAAAATAAACACACAAAATTCACAACATCACATGAAAATCATCAATACCATAACCCCACATCATCACATATTTTCCCTGACAATATCCACCCTTATTGCTCCTATTGCCACCCTTATCGCTCATATTGCCACCCTTATCGCTCCTATAGCCACCCTTATCGCTCCGCCCAGACAATATCAATAGCCACCCTTATCGCTCCTATTGCCACCCTTATCGCTCCTATAGCCACCCTTATTGCTCCGCCCAGACAATATTCTAATAAACACAACAACAGTGAAATGCCACCCTTATACCCACATAATATCAACGGTGAAATGCCACCCTTATCTTCCCAAAATAATAACTCACACAATACAATAATTTATACGGAAAATTAACACGGCAACATAATAAAATCAATTCATATCACAATTTGCCCAATGGCCACAACCAAGTTCCAAAGATATAACAAAATTAATTAATTTCACAACAAATAGCCCAAGGCTCCACACAATATATATATATATAACACCCAAAAATAATCAATAGAGATAGAAATTACCCAGCATAAAGAAAAGCCTTTATTAATGCAAATTTAGATAATTATATTAACACTTCTTCTGAAGCTCGCTTAAATTAATTATTTGCATAAGAAAATTCATATTGGAATTTATTTCCAAGAAATATTAAACCAACAGTACTCACGAAATTTCATAAACATTTCAAGTAACAATCACATCAAATTATCATATAAAAACAAATTCAACAATAAGGATTTAGGCATGGCAGACAGATGATTTAATAATTTTTCATAATTTTCCAATTTTCTACAAAATAATGCCTAAGACTTTAATTCAATGAATTTTGCACGTATAAGTCCGAGTACGTACTCGTCACCTTGCGTACACGGCTTTTTCACATTTCACAAATGGCACATAAGACTCAATGCCTAAGGGGTAATTCCCCCACTCGAGGTTAAGCAAGACACTTACCTTTTTGAAGTTAGGCCGATATTCCAAAATAGCTTTTTTGCTTGAATTGACCTCCGGACAGCTCAAATCTATCCAAATTAATTGCATAACTCCATTAAAATTCATCGGAAACAATTCCGAATAATAATACGTCGACTTAAAAATTTATTTCAAAAAAGTCAACAAAAGTCAACGCGGAGCCTGCCCCTCGGAACCCGATATAATTTTCATAAAATTCGAACGCCCATTCCGATACATGTTCAACCATACCAATTTTATCGAATTCCAATAACAACTCGACCTCCAAATCTTAAATTTGAGTTTTTGGAAGATTTTATAAAAATCTTGATTTCTTTCATTTAAATCCGAATTAAACGATGAATATAACCATAAATTTATGAAATATAATCACTTTTAGATATAGGATACTTACCCAGGTCGAAGTCATGAAGAACTCCTCCAAAATCGTCCCAAAACCGAGCTCCAAAAATCCAATCGAAAATGGCGAACTGGCCATTTTTGGTCCTTTATGTTTCTGCCCAATTCCGCTTCTGCGGATAGATTTGTGCATCGGCGGACTCGCTTTTGCGAGCCAAAATGCGCATCTGCGAAGTCCCAATGTCCACTGCCCAACAGAAGCTCGCATCTGCGGAAGAAAATGTGCATCTGCGATGTCGCTTCTGCGACAAAAAGGTCGCTTCTGCGAAGACATGCCCAGCTGCCTTCTTCCGCTTCTGCGTGCTTGTTTCCGCACCTGCGCTCTCGCAGGTGCGCCTAGACCATCGCTTCTGCGACCAACGACCAGCCTGCCCAGATTTTGCTTCTGCGATCTTCATCTCGCTTCTGCGATCAAACATCCGCAGAAGCGAAACAAGCAGCAGCTGCCCAGAAACAACAGTAAATTCCAGCAGCTACCTCATCCAAAAATCAACTCCGTTAACCTTTCGAAATTCACCCGAGGCCCTCGGTACTTTAACCAAATATACCAACATATTTCAAAATATAATACGAACTTAGTCGAGGCTCCAAAATTCCGAATCGCGCATCGAAATTCCGAATCGCACATTTAATCGAATTATAAGTTTTCAAATCTTCCAACTTCTATATTTTGCGCCGAAACATATCAAATCAATACGGAATGATTTTAAATTTTGCACATAAGTCATAATTGACTTAATGGAGCTATTTCCATTTCCAGAATCGAAATCCAACCTCATTATCAAAAATTCACCCTTCAGTAGGATTTTTCCAAAAATCTTCTATTTTTCAACTTTTGCCAAAATGCGTCGAATTGTCCTACGGACTTCCAAATCCAAATCCAAGCATACGCCTAAGTCCAAAATCATCATACGAAGCTATTGACATCATCACAATTTTATTCCGGGGTCGTTTGCTTAAAAGTCAACTCTCCGGTCAACTCTTTCCATTTAAGCTTCTAAATAAGAATTGTTCTTTAAATAAAATTCCGAATCTTCATTAAATCAAACTCGACCACACCCGCGGGTCATAATACATATTACGAAACTGCTCAAGATGCTAATTCTTAAAACGACAAATCGAGTCGTTACAAACTCTCTATTTCATGTTTAAGATTTGAAGGATTTCAAATTTGAGTTAATTTACAGACTCATGTAGAGGTTGTTTGGACCTTCGCAATTCGTTAAAAAAAAACAATTAGTTAGAAATTCAATCTATGTCTATTTAGTTCACTATTATTTTTCTTACGTTTGATAATTAACAATACTAATTTATTGCCAACTTAAATTGCTCATTTTTAAAATATTATCAATATTTAATTTTTTCCTAATATTAAGGAGTTTTAAATCAAATAAGATTAATATATATATATATATATATATATATATATATATATATATATATATATATATATATATATATATATATATATATATTCTTATTTTAATTGTATTGCATCTAAACTATAATGCTTTTCTTATTGCATTGGTAAACTTAAGTCCTATTTCACGTACAATTCTTGTTTCATAAGCCGCAAAGCATTAAAAAAAAATGGGAGAATAGTAAACTCATATTTCACGTAGATAAAAAAGTCATAATATTTAATACTTTAAATTCTATTTGGATTTGACCACTTCAACTGCAATAAGATAATAAACATATAGAATTGAATAACTTAAATAGTTGAACTTACCGAAGTTGCCTTACATATATAAAACCAATTGAAATGATAGAATAACCATTAAATGATACTTAACACTTGTATGATTAAATAAGGAAACATATATAAACGTTCTAGTTATGTATATAATAAAGGAGTCCTAAAATAAAAGCACACTCATATACAAATTAAAAATAGGGAAAGATCGCATATGTATAGGAAAGTAGCGAACAATCATTATTATAAAAAAACTTACTTTGTTTCACTTTTCTTTTATGATAACTCAAACAAAATTTTCAGTTTAAAATGTATGTAATTTTTTTAAAATTTTTATATTCATTAACACGAGATACACGCACAACGCGCGTACCCTAAAGACTAGTATCTTAAAAAATATAAAAACATCAAATTTATGTCGCAAAACGTTTAGGTTTGGGATTTCTTTGTAACGATTCAACTTGTCGTTTTGAGAATTTACGTTTCGTTCAGTGACTTAAGGTCCCGAGCAACTTCGTAATATATATTATGACCCGCGTGTAGGGTCGAGTTTGGTTTTCGGAAGATTCGGAATTTAATTGAAAGAACAATTCTCATTTATAAAGCTTGAATTTCTAAAGTTTGACCGGAGATTTGACTTTTGAGCAAATAACTCTGGAATGGATTTTTGATAATTTTAATAGTTTCGCATGGTAATTTCGGATTTAGGCGCATATCTAGATTTGGATTTGGAAGTTCGTAGGACAATTCGGCGCATTTTGGCGAAAGTTGGAAAATAGAAGATTTTTGGAAAGTTTGACCGGGAGTTGACTTTATTGATATCGGGTTCGGAATTCAATTCTAAAAATTATAACAACTCCATTATATCACTTATGACTTGAATGCAAAATTTGAAGTCATTTCGGATTGATTTGATATGTTTCGGCACAAGATATATAATTTAGAAAATTTTATAAACTCATAAGTTCGATTCGAGGTGTGATTCGTTGTTCCGGTATTGTTTGATATGATTTTAGCTCTCGACTAAGTCTGTATTATATTATGGGACTTGATGGTATATTCATACGGGATTCCGTGTGGCTCGGGTGAGTTTCGGAGTGGTTTCGGACCATTTCTAGGCCATTTTTAACTACTGGTTTTTTTTTGCTACAGCAGTGTGCATCGCGAGAAATTTCAGATGCATAGGGCTGAATTTGAAAGCTTATATCTCACAATCTATAAGGTATCTGGAGATTATCAAAACATGAAAGTTGTAGCCATTTGAGTATAGTTTCCAGAAAGGTAAACCATTTATTATTTGGATATTTATACAGAAAGTTATAATCGATTGACTAAAGGCTAGTGCTGCTATTTTTGTTTGCCTGGCAGTGTGCATCGCAAAAACTTTCTGCTGCACAGGGCTGACTTTGGAAGCTTATATCTCGCAATCTATAAGAAATTTGGAAATAATTCAAAAATAAAAGTTGTAGCCCTTTGTGTCTAGTTTTCATAAAGTTAAACCGTTTGGCAGTTGGAGTTGGGTACAAAGAGTATGGCTGATAAACTACAGGCTATCTGCGAAGAGTTTTGAAATCGCAAAGAAAACTTTTCTGCTGCACTGGGCTAATTTTGGGAGCTTATATCTCACCATCTATAAGGAATTAAGAGATAAGCAAAACAAAAAAAGTTGTAGCCCTTGGTGTCTAATTTCCAGAAAGTTAAACCATTCATCATTCAGACATCGTATGAGAGAGTTATGCCCATTTACGTATCGGGAAAGACTGCTATTTTTCTGGGGTTGAGGCAAATTGCAGGTGTCAAATGCGATTTATAATTCTAAAATGTCAAATGCGACTTGCTTGGACAGATTCTAAAAATGGGGGTTTCAGCCATTTTAACATATTTAGAGCTATAGAGCTCGGATTGAAGCGATTTTTGAGGCGATTTTCACCATATGGATTCGGGTAAGTGTTCTATATCAAAAATTAATTATACTTCATGATTCCATGGTTATTTTCATCAACTATCACTAATCAAATGGAAGAAATTGGAGAAATTTGTAAAACTCTTCAAGAACAAAAATTTAAGATTTGGAGGTCGAGTTGTTATCGGAATTCGATAAAATTAGTATGGTGGAACTCATATCGGAATGGGCATTCAGATTTCGTAAAAATTATGTCGGGTTCCAGGAAGCGAGTCCCGCGTTGACTTTTGGTTGACTTTTTAATGTTAATTTTTAAGTCGACGTTTTATTATCCGAAATTATTTTCGATGAATTTTAATGAACTTATACAATTAATTGGATAGATTTGAGCTATCCGGAGGTCAATTCAAGCAAGAAGACTATTTTAAAATATCAGCCTAACTTCGAAAAGGTAAGTATCTGTCACGACCCAAACTCCAACTAGTCGTGATAGAACCTAACCCAACCCGTTAGGTAAGCCAATTACCAACTATCCAATTTCAATAATAATTATTAAAGCAATTTAAGTGAATAAAGGTCTTAATCTTATACAATCCCCAAGAACTGGTAGTAAAAATTATGAGCTTCTAAGAATAGAGTATACAAAGCGGAAATAAAATAAATACATAGTCTGTTTGAATAATACATAAACATAGCTTTTATAAATCTAAGGCTACCCTGAACAAGAGGTAGCTGCAACAGGAACGCAGGTACATCTTCAAGTCCCACAACCATCGAGCATAGCAACAACATCAGCCAACATCTGCACGCAATATGCAGAAGTGTAGTATCAGTAAAACCAACCCCATGTACTGAGTACGTAACAAACCTAGCCGTAGGTTGAAATTAGTGACGAGCTTCCACCAAGGTCGGGTCCAAAACCAATAGTCCACAACAATCCATAACAATATAAAGCAAATAATACTAGAAGTAACTCAGGGATAAAATACTCAATCAAATCATGATTTAAAAAAAATAATAGTTCTTTCTTTCAAATACATTAGTGAAAACCCAAATTGTTTGCCGAAGTTGCCAATAATATGAATAGTTTGAAAACAATAAATTTCTCCCAAAATCTTTTCAATAATAAATAAGATGTTTCATTTTCTTTCCGGATAACCTGTGTAAAATAAATGCATCACTATGCCCATCTGTCAAAATGTGTGAGAAATCATGAATGATGTGATGTGGTACAGCATGAGAAAAAATACATCTCTCTGCCTGTATGTCATATGTGCATGCCAATGCGATGCAACTTAGTGATAAAATTATAAACAGCCCCTCGGGAATAACATCACTCATATACAGCCCCTAGAGCAAACCTCACAGTCACACGTGCTATTCAGGCATACCTCACAATCACTCTTGCCACTCGGGCATACCTCACAATCACTCATGCCTCCCAGTCACTCAGCACTCGGCACTCAATAGGTACCTGCGGTCACTGGGGGTGTGTACAAATTCCGGAGGGGCTCCTTCAGCCCAAGTGTATACAGACTCTGTAGGGGCTCCTTCAGCCCAAGCGTTATAATCTGCACGGACAACTCATGTGCTATAATAATAAAGTATGTTGCAGGCGGGCAGCCCCGATCCACACTCATCCTCACAATCAGGCCCTCGGCCGCACTCAGTCATCAATCTCTCCAGTCTCTCGGGCTCACAATGTCATGAAAAATAGCCCCCAAAAAATGATGATATGATGTATCAGTAAATAACAACAGAGACTGAGCTATGATATGCAATGAAATGAATATGACTGAGTATGAATTTTCAATTTAACACAATAATTTACAGCAATATGACCTCTGTGGGTCCCAATAATACTGGCACATAGCCTCAACATAATTTTTAATATGATTTTCAGCTTAATATGAATTTTTAATTTAACACAATAATTCACAGCAATATGACCTCTATGGATCCCAATAATACTGGCACATAGCCTCAACATCATTTTTAATATGATTTTCAACTTAATTTCTTCAACACATAAAACTACATAGAAAATGCCAAGATTAATTGACTACAAAATTTCACGGAAACAATTACGTCACAGTTTCTATAGTGCACGCCCACATGCCCGTCATCTAGCATATGTGTCACCTCCCACCAATTCACAAAATATATATATTCAGGGTTCATACCCTCAACTCCAAGATTAGAAGAGTTACTTACCTCGAACAAGCAAAATCCAATGTCTTGCAAGTTAATAAATGCTCCAGAAATTCCATTCTACGCGTATTAACTTCTAAACGGCTCGAATCTAGTAACAATTAATTTGATTCAGCCCACAAAAATTATAGGAATTAACACCATATCAAAATACTAATATTTTCCAAAAATCCGAAATTGCGCCCCAAAAATCACATGTGGGGCCCACATCTCGAAATCCAACGAAACTCACAAAATACGACAATCCATCTAATTACAAGTTCAACCATACTAATTTCACTCAAATCTGACTCCAAATAGGTATTCAAACTTGAAAAATTCGTTTTGTGACATTTTAGAAATTTCCTTCTATTTCTCTTGAAGATTAAATAATCTTATACCAAAAATGAAGATTAATTCATGGAATGTAATCACAAGGGAGTTAAGAATACTTACCCCAAGTTATGTGGAACTTTTCCTCTCCAAAATCGCACAACCCGAGCTCCAAAATCAAAAGATGGGTGAAAATGTCGAACCCTCGAATTTAAGGTTCTGACCCAGCGATTTTCGCATCTACGGACAAGATTTGCGCACTTGTGCCTGCGCTTGTGCGAGAAAAATGTCGCATTTGGGGACTTCACTCGCCTGCCTAGTTTTCACTTCTGCGCGCACCCGTCCCTATCTGCGATCATGCAGGTGCAGAAGTTTCCCTCGCACCTGCGACCAATGCCTCACAGCCCTCTGCCCGCATCTGCGCTCCTTTTTGCCCAGGTGCGATTCCGCACCTGCGACGCACCTTTCGCACTTTCACACCTCGCTTCAGCGAACCCCTGTTCGCACTTGCGAGTTTGCACCTGTGACTACTTTTCCGCAGGTGTGATTACACCAGAAGGCTTCAGTTCCAGTAGTCTTCCAAATTCAAAAATCAATCTGTTAACCATCCGAAACTCACCTGAGGCCCCCGGGAGCTCAACCAACTATATCAACAAGTCCCATAACATAACACGGACCTACTCAAGGCCTCAAATCATACCTAACAACCTCAAAAATACGAACTACACACGGATTCAAGCCTAATAAATTTCCAAATTTCCAAATTCTACAAACGACGCCGAAACCTATCAAATCACGTCCGATTGACCTCAAATTTTACACACAAGTCACATTTCACATTACAGACCTATTCAAATTTTCGGAATCGGATTCCGACCCCGATATCAAAAAGTCAAACCCCCGGTCAAACTTTCCAAAAATTCAACTTTCGGCAAATCAAGCCAAATTCCACTACGGACCTCCAAATAATTTTTCGGACACGCTCCTAAGTCCAAAATTACCATACAGAGCTATTGTAATCATCAAAACTCCATTCCGGGGTCGTTTACACATAAGTCAACATCCGGTCACTATTTTTAACTTAAGCTTTAAACCTTGGAAGTAAGTGTTCCAATTCATTCGAAACCTCACCAGACCCGAACCATTTACCCTAGCAAGTCACACAATAACTGTAAAGTGTAATTTGAGCAGAAAATGGGGAAGCAGGGTTGTAATACTCAAAATGACCGTCGTTACATTCTCCCCCACTTAAACATACGTTCATCCTCGAACATGCCAAGAGTTGTTTCCAAGCTATCAAATCACTGTTCCATCTTACCACACACGTACTCGGGGGTGAACCCCATGTCACCCTATTCCATATAGGCTTGACAACACAATACAACTGAAATCATGGATATAATTTTAGCCCATAAAACTTGGAATTTAATTTCCAACCTTTAGAATTTCTTTCAAGACACGAATCTTACATTTACACCCTGTATGAGTTTGAACAAGTTGTATCAAGCCATAACCATAACCATAACCACGTACATAATCACCTCACATATTACACAACTCGCATGCTCAAAGCACCATTCCTGACCACAATGACTACTCCCAAACCAACTAAATACTAGTATTAAACCCATATCGAACCAAACCTCCTCCCAAACCTTCATATACCGTTGATAATAAAAGAAACACGCGAAATTTCATGACCACTTACCAAATCCACAAGTCACGGAGCTCTCTCGCCCTAACCAGAACCATAATCCCTTTCTGAGCCGACTTTCAATATTATACTCCCGAATATACCGAAATCAAACCTGATAGTACCCATTCTAGGTCCAATGACCTTATATTACTAAAAACAACTGTTCCATAGACATGCCGCACCAATATAACACAGAGCCACAACTCGTGCCATCCGTGCACCAATACGCAACAATTCAAATGTACTCAAATGAGAGAACTGCCCCGAAATATTAACAAGCACCACCATAAAGAATTGCTGAAAAATTCATCACACACTTTAGAACTATCACACGATTCTAACACACGTTCATACCTTAATATGACTCCGCTGCAATGCGTGACCCCCTCCAAACGATGGTCCATAATATATACCTCGAGCCACCCCGCTCAAAAATCAATAACCATAGAGAGGCAATTGACAAAAATGCCACACAAAACATAAAAGGGCATAACCATTACGCAATCGATCATGCAATACCCAAATACTCATCACACTCAAATTCCGTTATAAAGTTTAAATAGAACTGCACCATCTATGCATATAACCAATGAATCACAATTCCTCGTAGCATAAAGGAGTAACTCACAGATCATTTCAGAACATGAATAAGTTCACCATCAACTGAATGACACATCCCTCAACAATAGCAGTATGGAGCCAACCATTTCGGCTCAGTGTAGAATACACATCTTAATTGGGCCTACCAATAGACCCCCAAATCAACTCGGGTTACCCACAAATAGATAAAAATTCCTCCGAAAATCCATAATGACTGAATCATAACACATTCTATCATCTGGCTAGCCCCGGTCACAACTTCACAGTCCACAACCATGAAACAATTTGCTCTTGAGAACTCCCAATCTCCAAATCTATGGAACACGTGAATCACCATATTTTATTCCATCTCCACCGCCAAAATTCCTAACACCTCTTTTATACACGATCATCCCATGAGAAATACTTTAAAAGTTCTTCCGTGCCACTTGGCAAAATTTGAATATCAGCAGTCTATCAACCATGTGAGTATCGCAATACTAATTAAACATCCGTAAGTCAAAATACAATGCGCCTTCTAAAATACGCACCTGTCTCATACACCTAGTAGTAATCGTATTCATCTAGTCATTTGGAACCGCCCATGTTGTATAAGAATTCATGACCATTCTGCCCAAACTTCGTTACCTTCCTACAAGACTGAACTGCCACCTTGTACGTGTAAATCTAACTTCCGCACAACACATAACATCTATCTTGCCATCATGTGAAAAGCACAAGAATCTCATTATCAACTCTGGTCACTAGCAAATTACATATCGAGTTAGTTAGAAACCTTTATCTTGCTTCCTTCCAAGAGGAAATAACAATACACAATACGTTTCTCACACCAGTAGAAAATATCTGGTTCCAACCATCAAGAATACTTTGAAATCCATCTGCACATAACCAAGCTATTAGAACTATATTCCTCTAACTCAAACAAACCACGTAGGTCACCAAACCTATGAATATTACTACCAAAACATCTGTAGAGTCTCGCCATATCATAATTACCCATATAAATACCACAACCGAAACACCCACTCTGAAAATACTTTATTTGAGTCTAAGGCCGTTTCATTTACCTTCCTGATACCAAAATATAAAATCCATAATGATATACAAAAATGCCACAAGTTTCAACACCATCCAACTTAAATCTCAGATTTTAGCCGCAACAAATCTGCTAAAAATTCTCAATTGTTACATATAAATCTCGAATCCATTAAAACTTTCTCGAGAATCACCCCCTTTGTTCAAATCCACATTACACCGCCCAAATGGGCCAAAAGACACGTGCCCCATTAGCACAACAACTCTCAAAGAAGTAACTCTACTTTAATACCACATATAAAATTCATACTCTGTGCGCACTACATCCTTCACAAATAATAACTCACTCATCCCACGATTTTCATATACTCATAAGTGCAATATAACCCGTATCCAGGAATTTTCCTTATTCGAGCCATCATCGATCTCAACTTTTGCAAGTCATAACTAACCCACAAGTATGCCTCAGCCCAAAACAAAACCTTTACATAAAATCATGAAATTGAATTATCAATAGCAGGCTCCCCTACTTGGCTCAAAGCCATAGATTAAAACATTCCATAACTCACAATACCAATACTTATATTACTGTCATAATGCTACAGTTAGTTCAACAAAACTTCTTCTCAAACTCATGCAACGCCAATCATAAAAATACCACAAATCATCCGCTAATCTCACAATCATTCTCTTGACACTCAAGTCAACTTCCTCGGCCAGATTCAAATTCAAATATCCACACATATGCCCCACTGGAAGAAAAGAAACCCTTCACTCACATTACAAGGAACACACCTACGTAGATTACTCTCCAGGAGATAACCCACCTCCCTAGCCTCCAATTGGCATCTTGTTATATCTTTTCGCAGCCACAATTTCTACGCAATCACTGAATCTTTCTGAGTCCAAACTCATTAACTAGATATAAGAGTTTAATTTGACCCAAAATTTAACAATGTGAAAGATCCTTCAAAACATTCATTACTCGAGACTGTTCGTCACATCAAATCGAAAATCAAGCACCCAATGGCCTTTCCTTTACATTTTAAGGAAACACTTCTCGTCATATTCCAATCGTCTTAACACATCCCGCGGTTATATCATACCCATCACATCGCCCTTCCACCGCTCATCGAGCCACAAATTTCCACTGTAGGGTCATTACCGAACATATGAGTCCAATTGTACAGGTTACAACTGAAGCTACCGAGCTCAAGCTACGGTCTAACTATGGCCTCAAGTCTTTTAGACTGGCCCATCACCAAAACACATAATACACATCTTGAACCTCGTTCCTAGAATCACAAGCCAGCGATGCACAGCTGATACCGAGCGCTCATGTGCGCATACGAATACGTGGAAGGAATTCAAAGAGTTTATGTCTCAAGCTTAATCAATCTCGCATGATAAGGAAAGAAAGATGGGAAGTATATATCCTAAAGGCCATGTAGCCTTTCGAAGATAAGTATGGACGTCATCATACCGATCCACAAGACTCTACTAGACACTTGTTCATGACTTGTAGAACCTATGAACCTAGAGTTCTGATACCACCTTGTCACGACACAAACTCCAACTAGTCGTGATGGCACCTAACCCAACCTGTTAGGTAAGCCAATTACCAACTATCCAATTCCAATAATAATTATTAAAGCAATTTAAGTGAATAAAGGTCTTAATTTTATATAATCCCCAAGAACTGGTAGTACAAATCATGAGCTTCTATGAATATAGTATACAAAGCGGAAATGAAATAAATACATAGTCTGTTTGAATAATACATAAATAGAGCTTTTATAAATCTAAGGCTACCCTGAACTAGAGGCTGCTACAACAGGAACGCAGGTACATCTTCAAGTCCCACAACCATCAAGCAAAGCAACAACAGCAACCAACATTTGCACGCAATGTGCAGAAGTGTAGTATCAGTACAACCGACCCCATGTACTGAGTAAGTAACAAACCTAGCCGTAGGTTGAAAGTAGTGACAAGCTTCCACCAAGGTCGGGTCCAAAACCAATAGTCCACAACAATCCATAACAACATAAAGCAAATAATACCAGAAGTAACTCAGGGATAAAATACTCAGCCAAATCATGATTTCAAAAAAATAATAGTTCTTTCTTTCAAATACATCAGTGAAAACCCAAATCGTTTGCCGAAGTTGCCAATAATATGAATAGTTTGAACACAATAAATTTCTCCCAAAATCTTTTCAATAATAAATAAGATGTTTCATTTTCCTTCCGGATAACCCGTGTAAAACAAATGCATCACTATGCCCATCTGTCAAAATGTGTGAGAAATCATGAATGATGTGATGTTGTACAACATGAGAAAAAATACATCTCTCTGCCTGTATGTCATATGTGCATGCCAATGCGATGCAACTTAGTGATAAAATCATAAACCCGCCTTCGGGCAGAACATTACTCATATACAGCCCCTAGAGCAAACCTCACAGTTACTCGTGCTACACAGGCATACCTCACAATCACTCTTGCCACTCGGGCATATCTCATAATCACTCATGCCTCCCAGTCACTCAGCACTCGGCACTCGGCACTCGCACTTAATAGGTACCTGCGCTCACTGGGGGTGTGTACAGATTCTAGAGGGGCTCCTTCAGCCCAAGCGCTATAATCTGCACGGACAACTCATGTGCTTTACGGACAACTCATGTGCTATAATATCATATCAGAATCCGCACGGACAACTCACATGCCATAATAATAAAGTATGTTGCAGGCGGGCATCCCCGATCCACATTCATCCTCACAATCAGGCCCTCGGCCTCACTCAGTTATCAATCTCTCCAGTCTCTCAGGCTCACAATGTCATGAAAAATAGCCCCAAAAATGATGATATGATGTATCAGTAAATAACAACAGAAATTGAGATATGATATGCAATGAAATGAATATGACTGAGTATCAATTTTCAATTTAACACAATACTTCACAGCAATATGACCTCTGTGGGTCCTAATAATACTGGCACATAGCCTCAACATGATTTTTAATATGATTTTCAGCTTAATTTCTTCAACACATAAAACTACATAGAAAATGCCAAGATTAATTGACTACAAAATTTCACGAAAATAATTACGTCACAGTTTCTATAGTGCACGCCCACACGCCCGTCACCTAGCATGTGCGTCACCTCCCAACAATTCAAAAAATACATTATTCAGGGTTCATACCCTCAACTCCAAGATTAGAAGAGTTATTTACCTCGAATAAGCAAATCCAATGTCGAGCAAGCTAAGAAATGCTCCAGAAATTCCATTCTGCGCGTATCAACTTCCAAACGACTCGAATCTAGTAACAATTAATTTTATTCAGCCCACAAAAATTATAGGAATTAATTCCATATCAAAATACTAATATTTTCCAAAAATCCGAAATTGCGCCCCAAAAATCACCCGTTGGGCCCACGTCTCGAAATCCGACGAAACTCACAAAATACGACAACCCATCCAATTACAAGTTCAACCATACTAATTTCACTCAAATCTGACTCCAAATCGGTATTGAAACTTGAAAAATTCATTTTGTAACATTATAGAATATAATCCCAAGGGAGTTAAGTACACTTACCCCAAGTTGTGTGGAAAATTTCCTCTCCAAAATCGCCCAACCCGAGCTCCAAAGTACGAAAATGGGTGAAGATGTCGAACCTTCGAATTTAAGGTTCTGACCCAGCGATTTCCGCATCTGCGGACAAGATTCATGCACCCGCGCCTGCGCTTGTGCGAGCAAAATGTCGCATTTGCGGACTTCACTCGCCTGCCCAGTTTTCGCTTCTGCGCGCATCCGTCCGCATCTGCGCTTACGCAGGTGCAGAATTTTCCCTCGCACCTGCGACGAATGCCTCACAGCCCTCTGCCCGTATCTGCGGTACATCTCGCGCAGGTGCGATTCCGCACCTGCGAAGCACCTTCCGCAGCTGCGCACCTCGCTTCAGCACACCCGTGCTCGCACTTGCGAGCTCGCACTTGAGACTACTTTTCTGCAGGTGCGATTACACTAGAAGGCTTCAGTTCTAGCGGTCTTCCAAATTCAAAAATCAATCTGTTAACCATCCGAAACTCACCCGAGGCCCCCGGGAGCTCAACCAACTATATCAACAAGTCCCATAAGATAACACGGACCTACTCGAGGCCTCAAATCATACCTAACAACCTCAAAAATACGAACTACACACGGATTCAAGCCTAATATATTTCCAAATTTCCAAATTCTACAAACGACGCTGAAACCTATCAAATCACGTCCGATTGACCTTAGATTTTGCACACAAGTCACATTTCACATTATAGACCTATTCAAATTTCCGGATCAGATTCCGACCCCGATATCAAAAAGTCAAACCCCCGGTCAAACTTTCCAAAAATTCAACTTTCGGCAATTCAAGCTAAATTCCACTACTGACCTCCAAATAATTTTTCGGACACGCTCCTAAGTCCAAAATTACCATGCGGAGCTATTGGAATTATCAAAACACCATTCCGAGGTCATTTACACATAAGTTAACATCCGGTCACTATTTTTAACTTAAGCTGTAAACCTTGAAACTAAGTGTTCCAATTCATTCCAAACCATATTGGACCCGAACCATTTACCCCGGCAAGTCACACAACAACGGTAAAGTGTAATTTGAGCAGAAAATGGGGAAGTGGGGTTATAATACTCAAAACGACCATCCGGGTCGTTACAGTATCCTTCCTAACCTTGAGTGGGGGAATTACCCCTTAGGCATTGAATCATATGTGCCATTGGTGTTATGTAAAAGCCGTGTACGCAAGGTAAAGAGTACGTACTCGGGCTTATATATGCAAATTGTAATGGTTTAAAGTCGTAGGAATTTTTAAGTATTAAATTGGAAATTTCAGGCACTTATTAAATCCTTATTTGTCATGCCTCGTTCTTTGTTGTCGAATTTATTTTATATGATAATTTGGTGTGATTGCTACTTTGATTTTTATGTGAATTCTGTGTGCTTGTTGAGTTGACATTTTCTGAATATAATTATATTATGGATTTTTCATCTGCAAATAGTTAATTAAATAAATTTAAATGGAGACGTTAATATATTTATCAGAAATTTGGATTTAAGAAGATATTGTTCTTGCTGAGTTATTCTTCCGTCTTTGCTGTTGCATATTTACTTTTGGGACTACGAGGTGGTTCCTCGGGATATCCCCCTATTTGCATATTTACTTTTTGAACTACAAGGCGGTACCTCGGGAGATCCCCCTATTTGCATATTTACTTTTGGGACTATGAGGCGGTATCTCGGGAGATTCCCCTATTTGCATATTTACCTTTAGGACCATGAGGCGATTCCTCGGGAGATCCCGTGTTTGCATATTTACTTTTGGGACTACAAGGCGGTTCCTTGGAAGATCCCCTGTTGCATATCTACTTTTGGGTCTACGAGGCATTTCCTCGGGAGATCCTCTATTGCGTATTTACTTTTGGGAGTACGAGCCGGTACCTCGAGAGCACCCATGTTGTTTGCTGTATATTTGTTGTGTTGTTGTCTTTTTGTAAATTGTCATTTGTTCACTTATCAGTCATTTCATTATATTATTTTGTCTTCTGCTTTGTGAATTGTCCTGGCAGTTGTGATAGAGATATGGGCACGAGGTGCCGTGGAAATATGAAAGTGTGCTGAGACCCGTAATTTTTATGATTATGAAATGAGGTGTCACATGGTGACTTTTACTTGAAAAGAATTATATTCGAAAAATTTTATTTGAAAAATTTTATTCGAAAGTTATTTATTTGAAAAAATTATATTCGAAAGATTTTAATTGAAGAATTTTATTCGAAAATTATTTATTTGAAAGGATTATATTCGAAAGATTTTATTTGAAGAATTTTATTCGAAAGTTATTTAATTGCAAGAGTTACATTCGAAATATTTTATTCGAAGGGCCATATTCGAAAGTAACTTGAATTATATTCGTAAGATATTTATTTGAAAGGATCATATTCTAAAGATTTCTATTCGAAAAACTTGTAGATAAATGATGTATATTTTGAAGGACTTGATCTATTGGTTGTACTAGTGTTCATTATTTGTTTGGGCAATATTTGTGGTATTCTTGCTGCCTTGCTGCTTATATCACTAGTTGATTATTGTTTCTATCACTATTGTTTGTCTTTCGTTTATTTTTTTATGCTAAAATGCACATGTTATTTGACTAGTGAGTGTCTTGACTGTACCTCGTCACTATTCCATCGAGGTTAGTCTTTATACTTACTGGGTACCGACTGTGGTGTACTCATACTACACTTCTGCATATTTTTGTATAGAGCCAGGTATTGGAGATATCGGACTCGGACAGAGTTAGTGTGTTGATCGCAAGGATTCAAGGTAGAGCTGCTTGGCCGTCGCAGTCCCTTGGAGTCTTTACATTTTTATTGTACTGTCAACTCTTATTCGAACAATATTGTATACTCGATCTTTGAGATCATTGCATGTATTCAGTTAGAGTTCGTGACTCAGTAATTCGAACAATATTATCATTTTTATATTTGTTCCGCTTTTGGTTTCAACACTTGCATTAAATTATATGTTTCAAAAAGAAAAAAGGCTCGAAATGTAATTGTAATCGGCTTACCTAGTCTTAGAGACTAAGTGCCATCACGACGCTTGTGATGGGATACTGGGACGTGAAAATTTGGTATCAGAGCTCTAGGTTCATAGGTTCTACGAGTCACGAATGAGTTTAGTAGAGTCTTGCGGATGAGAGGCTACAGAAACTATTAGGAAATTACACTTTTTTATTCCTTATCATGCGACATTGATTCATCTTGAAGCATATATCTTATATTCATTTACATCCACTCGTGCATGATGTTGCGACACTCGGTATTAGCTGTACGCCAATGGTTTATGATGTCGCAGATGGACTACGAGGGAGCCAGAGATGCCCGAACATTGTCTCAGTGTGGTCCCGACTGAAGATGTGGATGTATTGAGAGATCACTTAGTGATTTACGTGAGGGTGTAGAAGATTCTGGTATCTCGTTAATGAGTACGAGTTGGGAAGGTTAGTATTGTGGATCATCAGACGTTGTGTCCTTTGGCTTCGCGCCAAGTGGGGGAGTCCTCTATCAATAGACAGATTGCGGGGTCATGTGTTATATCAGTTTTGGCATGAGATGTACATATGTGGTAATGAAAGATTATCCAAATTTTGTACATGTTTAAGGCCAAAGATTTTGTAGGTGATAATGTTGGGACTTGCGGTATGACTGTGTCCTTAATAATCCTATATTTCAGTATCAAAGGAGTTAGAGAAACAACTTCTAATTTACAGCAAGTCTATTCAATATGGACATCTCTGTTGCGGCAGTATGAGGTGCTTCAGAGGAAGTATGGTGGTTGATGAGCTTATGGAGTATGTAGTTCGTGCCAAGATTTGTTTATACGGGGCTTTATTTTTGGGATCGTCGCGTACAAATAGGGGGGAATATTACCCAAAGGAAGAAATGGTCAGCTCGGCGGTGCTGGGTCAGCATAGCAAAGGAAGAAATTGGCCTTTGGAGAGATAATTCCCCACCGGTGTTTGTGGCAAGTCTATGAAGAGGGCAGACCAGCCAATGCAGCACCACCTACTTGGGCTCAATTTTTAGAGATATTTTTGAGGGAGTTTGTTCCCCAGACTCTATGGAATGCGTGGCGCACAGAGTTTGAACGGCTGCGTCAGGACACCATGATGTTATCAGAATATGCCATCAGGTTCAAAGAGTTAGCCCGTCATACTCTTACTTTGGTTCCTACAGCCAGAGAGCGAGTCCAAAGATTCATTAAAGGACTCTGTTATGATCTTAGATTATGTATGACTCAGGGGCTACAAGCTGATACTTCATTTCAGCAAGTGGTGGAAATTGCCAAGATGTTAGAACGTATTTGAGGTGAGGAAAAGGAAACTAGGGAGACCAAGAGTTCTCGAGGTTCTGGAGAATTCAGTAGATGCTACTCTGTAGCTATAACATATTATGGAGGAGACTCGAGCAATCAGTCAGCTCAGTCCATGCATCAGATTACTCGGGGTGCACCAGTAAGTTCTTTTACTGCACCACCACCACGAGATTCCTATAATGGTTATTCCAGTTATCCGGCACAGACTCAGTATGAGCAGCATAAGCCGCAAAGCGGTTGTTATGAGTGTGATAATACTAGGCACATCATGAGAGATTGTCCCAGACTTGGGAGAGACATATTACATCAGAGCACTCAAGTCACGGGCTCCATTTCAGTTGCTACTCTACCTACATATTCAGTTAGGGGTGGAGAACAGGCTGGTAGAGGGCATCCTAGAGGTGGAAGCCTGGCCCGTTGATGTAATTGCTATGAATTGGCTGAGGCCGTTACACCAGATGGTGTCGTTACAGGTATAATTTAATTCATAATAGAGGAGCACTATTCTTATTTTGATTCGATTCCGATTATCCAGGTGAGATCTCCTTTCATGCTCCTTATATGGTGAGATTATGAATTTATACTCTACTCTCGTGTTTATCCCTGTTGGGAGATTTGATGGTGTTAGCCCGTGTCTATCATTTTGTTTTGTACACTATTGAGGGCTATGAGTCCAAAAGTGACTTTCTGTTACTCATTACAGTGGGTTTTGATGTAATTTCCGGTTAATTAATTATAAATTATGAATTATATGCCCTACCGGTATGGGGGTTCATTATGTGTTGTGACCTTGTTTAATGGAAATTATTTTAAAGAAGAAAATGGAAAGATTTTGATTGGTACGATGTGCATATTACTTGTGATTTAGAGCCGAGGACGGGATCCTCGTATTTTAATATGATTTTATATATTTAAACCGGGCTACAAGCCACGGTGGAAGTTATATTAGGACGAGATCCTTGTGATGAAAATTTATGTGTTTAAATTCTCCCTTGTGAAATTAAATTTATACTATAGTACTAATAGGGAGTCATGCATGTTAGGCTTATTTGGTAATTCTTGTATGTATTCTTCTGTGCATATTTAGCCATTTCATGCTGTAATTATTGAGTTTTAACCCACGAGGTGAGTGCCCAGATGACGTTAAATATGACTCGTTAATTCGGGTAAATAATTATGAGGTCTTCATGCCTCGTGTCTCGTTGTTAGTAAGGTAAAGGTTTGAAACGAGATTTTATTCAACATGAGATTAATTGACGATGCTGTAATCGATTATGAACAACTATTATAACCAGAGATGTGGTTATGGGAATACATATGACGTGTGCATAGGCACAAGTTGCTACAATCGGTTGAGACTAATACTGTGTATTGATGTGAAAAATCAAGCCTTTTGGAAATGTTTGGAGTGTAAGAAATTAGTTTTAAAGTTTATAAATATGGATTAAATAAATAATCTCAACTGAGATGGTGTTGTCGGACTATATTAAAATTTTAGAGACGTGGACTCACCGCGAGTAGGTGTGTAATAGTACACTCAGTAATTTAATGTCCTCAGAATAATTCTTGGCACGTTCGAGGACGAACGTATGTTTTAAGGGGAGGGGGGAATGTATCGACCCGACTTATCGTTTTGAAAATTTATGTTTCGTTCAGTGACTTAAGGCCCCGAGTAACTTCGTAATATGTATTATGACCCACGTGTGAGGTCGAGTTTGATTTTCGGAAGATTCAAAATTTAATTAAAAGTACAATTCCCATTTATAAAACTTGAATTTCTAAAGTTTGACCGGAGATTTGACTTTATTGATATCAGAGTCGGAATTCAGTTCTGGAAATTGGAGCAGCTCCATTATGTCATTTATGACTTGCTCGCAAAATTTAAAGTCATTCCAGATTGATTTGAAATATTTCGGCACAAGATATAAAATTTGGAAAATTTCATAAACTCATAAGTTCGATTCGAGGTGCGATTCATTGTTTTGGTGTTGTTTGATGTGATTTGAGGTCTCGAGTAAGTCCGTATTATGTTATGGACTTATTGGTATATTCGGACAGGGTCCCGTATAGCACGGGTGAGTTTCGGAGTGGTTGCGGACCATTTCTAGGCCATTTTTAACTGCTGGTTTTTTTTGCTACAGCAATGTGCACCGCGAGAAATTTTGGATGCATAAGGCTGACTTTGGAAGCTTATATTTTGCAATATTTAAGGAATCCGGAGATTATCAAAACATGAAAGTTGTAGCTATTGGGGTCTAGTTTCCAGAAAGGTAAACCATTCATTATTTAGATATTTGAACAGAAAGTTATTATCAAATGACTGAAGGCTGGTACTGCAGTTTTTATTTGTCTGGCAGTGTGTATCGCGAGAAATTTCTGCTGCACATGGCTGATTTTGGAAGCTTATAACTCGCAATCTATAGGAATTCGGCAATGATCCAAAAATAAAAGTTGTATCCCTTTGTGTCTAGCTTTCAGAAATTTAAACTGTTTGGTAGTTGGAGTTTGGTACAAAATGTTATATTTAATACACTACAGGCTATCTGGGAAGAGTTTTGAAATCGCGAAGAAGAAATTTCTACTGCACATGGCTGATTTTGGGAGCTTATAACTCGCCATCTATAAGGAATTGGGAGATGAGCAAAACATGAAAGTTGTAGTCCTTGGTATTTAGTTTTCAAAAATTTAAATAATTTATCATTCAGACATCGTATGAGAGAGTTATGCCTATTTCCGTAGCAAAAAAGACTGTTATTTTTTTGGGGCTGATGCAAATTGCAGGTGTCAAATGCGACTTGCCTGGACAGATTCTAAAAACTGGGGTTTCGGTCATTTTAACATATTTGGAGCTATGCAGCTCGGATTGAAGCGAATTTTGAGGCGATTTTCACCATATGGATTTGGGTAAGTATTCTATATCCAAAAGTGATTATACTTCATGATTCCATGGTTATTTGCATCAATTATTAGTGAATCAAATGGAAGAAATTGGAGAAATTTGTAAAACTCTTCAAGAACAAAAATTTAAGATTTGGAGGTCGAATTGTTATCGCAATTCGATAAAATTGGTATGGTTGAACTCGTATCGGAATGGGCGTTCAGAGTTCGTAAAAATTATGTCGGGTTCCGGGAGGCAGGCCCCGCGTTGACTTTTGGTTGACCTTTTAATGTGAATTTTTAAGTCGACATTTTATTATCTGAAATTATTTTCGATGAATTTTAATGAAGTTATACAATTAATTTGGAAAGATTTGAGTTGTTTGGAGGTCAATTCAAGGAAGAAGGCTATTTCGGAATATCGGCATAACTTCAAAAAGGAAAGTATCCTTCCTAACCTTGAGTGCGCGAATTACCCCTTAGGCATTGAATCATATGTGCCATTGGTGTAATGTGAAAGCCGTGTACGCAAGGTAAAAAGTACGTACTCAGATTTATATGTGCAAATTTTATTCGTTTAAAGTCGTAGGAATATTTAAGCATTAAATTGGAAATTCCTGGCACTTATTAAATCCTTATTTGTCATGTCTCGTTCTTTGTTGTCGAATTTGTTTTATATGATAATTTGGTGTGATTGCTACTTTGATTTTTATATGAATTCCGTGTGCTTGTTGAGTTGACATTTTTTGGAAATAATTACATAATGAATTTTCCATCTGCAAATATTTAATTAAATAAGTTTAAATAGAGACATTAATATATTCATCAGAAATTTGGATTTAAGAAGAGGTTGTTCTTGCTGAGTTATTCTTCCGTCTTTGTTGTTGCATATTTACTTTTGGGACTACGAGGCGGTTCCTCGGGAGATCCCCCTGTTTGCACATTTACTTTTGGGACTACGAGGCGGTACCTCGGGAGATCCCCATATTTGCATATTTACTTTTGAGACTACGAGGCGGTATCTCAGGAGATTGCCCTGTTTGCATATTTACTTTTGGGACTACAAGGTGGTACCTCGGGATATCCCCCTATTTGCATAATTACCTTTGGGACTACGAGGCGGTTTTTCGGGAGATCCTGTAACGACCCGACTTGTCATTTTAAGAATTTACACCTCGTTCAGTGGCTTAAGATCTCGAAAAGCTTCGTAATATGTATTATTACCCGTGGGTGTAGTCGAGATTGATTTTTGGAAGATTTAAAATTTAATTAAAAGAACAATTCTTATTTAGAAGCTTAAATGGAAAAAGTTGACCGGAGAGTTGACTTTTGAGCAAACGACCCCGGAATAGAATTTCGATGATGGTAGTAGATTCGTATGATGATTTTGGATTTAGGAGTATGTTCGGATTTGGATTTGGAAGTCTGTAGGATAATTCGACGCATTTTGGCAAAAGTTGAAAAAATAGAAGATTTTGGAATGTCCGACCGAAGGGTGAATTTTTGATAACGAGGTCGGATTTCGATTCCGAAAATTGGAATAGCTCCATTATGTCAATTATGACTTGTGTTCAAAATTTAAAGTCATTACGGATTGATTTGATACATCAAAATATAGAAGTTGGAAGATTAGAAAACTCAAAATTTAATTTGATGCGCGATTCGTAATTTCGGCATTGTTTGACGTGGTTTGAAGCCTCGACTAAGTTCGTATTGAATTTTGGGACATGTTGGTATAATTAGTTGAGGTCCCCGGGGCCTCGGGTGAATTCCGGATGATTAACAAACTGATTTTACGACTTGAAGGAACTGCTTGAAATCTGTTGCTGTTGTTTTCGCTTCTGCGGAAGCCTCGTCGCGGATGCGAGGAATTAGTCGCAGAAGCGAAAAATGCATGGGCTGGCCAGGCACCGCGGGTGTGAAAAATATTACCTCGGGTGCGAAGAATTTTGCTGCGGGTGCGAAGAAATCACCGCGGGTGCTAAAACCCCTGGGCAATACAAAAACAGAGGGGTTCCGAGCTTTTGCCATTTTTAGGCATTTCAAGCTCGGGTTGGGCGATTTTTTAGCATGGTTTTCACGGGAAAACTTGAGGTAAGTCCCTTGTGAACATTTCTACTCCATAATATTGAATTATCATCGATTAATCCGATTAGATTATATGTTTTTGAGGTGTAAATCGGGGGTTTGAACTTAGGGATTTGAAAACGAAAATTTAAGATTTGGAGGTCGAGTTGTTATTGGAATTCGATAAAATTGGTATGGTTGAACTCGTATCGGAATGGGTGTTCGAATTTCATAAAAATTTTGTCGGGTTCCGAGGGGTGAGCCTCGCGTTGACTTTTGTTGACATTTTGGAATAAATTTGTAAATCGACGTATTATTATCTGGAATTATTTTCGACGAATTTTAATGGAGTTATACAATTAATTTGGATATATTTGCGCTGTCCGGAAGTCAATTCAAGTAAGAAGGCTATTTTGGAATATCGGCCTAACTTCAAAAAGGTAAGTGTCTTGCTTAATCTCGTGTGGGGGAATTACCCCTTAGGCATTGAGTCTTATGTGCCATTTATGAAATGTAAAAAGTCGTGTACGCGAGGTGACGAGTACGTACTCGGGCTTATACGTGCAAAATTCATTGAATTAAAGTCTTAGGCATTATTGTGTAGTAAATTGAAAAATTGTGAAAAATTATAAATCATCTGTTTTCCATGCCTAAATCCTTATTTTTGAATTTGTTTTTATATGATAATTTGATGTGATTGTTACTTGAAATATTTATGAAATTTTGTGAGCATTGTTGGTTTAATATTTCTTGAAAATTAATTGCAATATGAATTTTATTATGCAAATAATTAATTTAAGCGAGCTTAAGAATAAGTGTTAATATAATTATCTAAATTTGCATTAATGAAGGTTTTGCTTTATGCTGAGTAATTTCTATCTTTATTGATTGTTTTTGGGTGTTATATACATTGTGTAGAGCCTTGGGCTATTTGTTGTGAAATTAATTGATTTTGTTATATCTTTGGAATTTGGTTGTGGCCATTGAGCAAATTGTAATATGAAATCATTTTATTATGTTGCCGTGTTAATTTCTCGTGTAAATTATTGTGTTGTCTGAGTTATTATTTTGGGGAGATAAGGGTGGCATTTTACCGTTGATATTATGTGGGTATAAGGGTGACATTTCACTATTGTTGTGTTTGTTGGAATATTGTCTGGATGGAGCGATAAGGGTGGCTATTGATATTGTCTGGGTGGAGCAATAAGGGTGGCTATAGGAGTGATAAGGGTGGTGATAGGAGCGATAAGGGTGGCTATTGTCAGGGACGATATGTGATGATGTGGGGTGGTGGTGTTGATAATTTTCATGTGATGTTGTGATTTTCTTGTATCTACTTTTATACCTTGTGCAATTTGTCTTGTTGTTGGTAAATTGATAACAATCTGATTTATATTGAAATTGAGAGCCTGTGGCTATTGCCAGGTGGATTATAAATTGAAATGTGGGCACGAGATGCCGTGAGTAAATAATGAGGATATTTGGCACGTGAATTGTTCGTGCAGTTGTGATATGAAATGTGGGCACGAGGTACTGTGATGAAATGATAATAATATTTGGCACGTGAATTGTCCGTACAGTTGTGAGATGAAATGAGGGCACGAGGTGCCGGAAAAATATGATGATTTAATTATGAGCACGAGGTATCGTGAAAATATGAAAATGGGCTGAGACCCATGTTTACGAAAAATATGAAAATGGGTTGAGGCCCGTATTTTTATGATTATAAAATAAGGTGCCACATGGTGACTTTTTTAATTGAAAGAATTATATTCAAAATATTTATTTGAAAGGATTTTTATTCAAAAAGAATTATATTTCAAAGATATTTATTTGAGGAAATTAAATTTGAAAATATTTATTGAAAAACTTATATTTGAAAAATAATTATTTGAGAAAACTACATTTGAAAGAGTGTTATTTGGAAGAATTAAATGTGAAGGATATTTATTTGAAAAACTTGAATTAATTGGGCGTACATGTATTTATTAATTGTTGAGTGATATTTATGGTATTCTTGTTGTCTTGTTGCGCATACCACTGGTTGTTTTATCCTGCCCTTATTGCTATCTGTTTCCTAGTATTTTGTATATTATATTGCACAGGTTATTAGACTAGTGAGTGTCTTGACTGTACCTCGTCTCTACTCCATTGAGGTTAGTCTTGATACTTACTGGGTATCGACCATGGTGTACTCATACTACACTTCTGCATATTTTTGTGCAGAGCCAGGTATTGGAGATACCGGACTTGAGCATAGTTACAGCGGGATCATAAAGATTCAAGGTAGAACTGCTTGGTCATCGCAGTCCCTTGGAGTCATTTCATTTCATTGTACTGTTAAATTGTAATCAAACAGTATTGTATATTCGGTCCTCGTGACCATTCCATGCATTCAGTTAGAGTTCGTGACTCAGTACTACCAGTCTTGGAAGGTTGTATATTGTAATTATTTTCGCTGTTAGTTTAAAAAAAATAGCTTCAAAAGGTAATTGAAATCGGCTTACCTAGTCTTAGAGACTAGGTGTCATCAACACGCCTGTGGTGGAATTTTAGGTCGTGACAGATCCCATGTTTGCATATTTAATTTTTGGGACTACGAGGCGATTTCTCGGGAGATCCCCTGTTGCATATTTACTTTTGGGACTACAAGGCGGTTCCTCGGGAGATCCCCTGTTGCGTATTTATTTTTGGGACTACGAGACTGTCATGGCCCAAAATCCCACCACAAGCGTCGTGATGGCACCTAGTCTCTAAGACTAAGTAAGCCAATTTCAAATACATTTTGAAGCCATATTTTTTTCTTGAATTAAATAAGTAATCAAAACTAATAGCGGAACAATTAAAAATATACAACCTCTCAAGAATGGTAGTACTGAGTCACAAACTCTAGCTGAATAAATGAAATGATCACGAGGAACAAATATACAATACCGTTTGATTAAACATTAACAGTACAATGAATTGAACAGGCTCCAAGGGACTGTGACGACCAAGCAGCTCTACCTTGAATCCTTACGATCCCGCTTTAACTCTGCTCAAGTCTATTATCTTCAATACCTGGCTCTGCACAAAAATGTGCAGAAGTGTAGTATGAGTACGCCACAGTCGGTACCCAGTAAGTATCAAGACTAACCTCAATGGAGTAGAGACGAAGTACAGTCAAGACACTCACTAGTCTAATAACCTGTGCAATATAATATACAAAATAATAGGAAACAAATACTAATAGGACAACATGAAACAACCAGTTATATGCACAGCAGACAACAAGAATACCATTAATATCGCTCAACAATTAATAAGTACAATACACCCAATTAAATCAAGTCCTTCAAATAAATGTCTTTCACATATAATTCTTCCAAATAATTCTCTTTCAAATATAATTTTCTCAAATAATTATTTTTCAAATATAATTCTTTCAATAAATCTTTTCAAATATAATTTCCTCAAATAAATATCTTTCCAATACAATTCTTTCCTATAATACCTTCTAAGTAAAAATCCTTCCAAATAAATATTTTTAATATAATTCTTTCAAATAAAAAGTCACCATGTGACACCTCATTTCATAATCATAAAAATACGGGTTTCAGCCCATTTTCATATTTTTCGTAAACACGGGTCTCAGCCCATTTTCATATTTTCACGGCACCTCGTGCCCATAATTAAATCATCATATTTCCCCGGCACCTCGTGCCCTAATTTCATATCACAATTGCACGGACAATTCACGTGCCAAATATCATTATCAATACATATAAGATCCACACGATCAATTTATTTCAGATAAAGTAAGTTTAAAATTTTAAATCAAGTAAGAAAATCAACAAAGAAATGAATTTATTTTAGAAATTATTTGGGTGAAGAAAATAACATTTCAATTAAAATGAATCACCCGATAGTTGTTGATTTGGATGTAAAACTTATATGAACTAAAGCACACACCAATATTTTTTATTCAAAACAACTTAACATTGAAAACTAATAAAAACTAGAACCACAAATCCTCAGAGTCTCGTACAAGAGCCAAAGCCAACATATTACAACAAGGGATACAAACACATAATAGACTCAAATATTATATCACAGAAGAATGCAACAATTTACCTATCGCTGAAATACAAGAATAACCGAGGACAAGTACAACCACAGAGGATGTCAACAAAGGCACTCCCGAGATACCGTCTTGTAGTCCCAAAAGTAAATATGCAACATAAACAATGCCCCCAGGCCTCATTTCATATCATAATTCAATCCCCGACATAGCCCACCTTGTCTCGCCACGTGTGCAATAGTAAAGTGAATACCCGCCTTGTCTCGCCACACACGCACAATAATGTTCCCACCTTGTCTCGCCACATGCGCAACCCATATATATATATATATATATATATATATATATATATATATATATAGCTCTCCTTGTCACGACGCATGTGCATAGATCAATAATAATAATAGCACGACAGAAACCTCGTGCAAACACCAAACATAACTCCCACAATATAATGTGCCAATATCACATCTCATAAACTGCACCTCAAGTGCTCAAATATTACAACATAGCACAGATTGCACATCAAATGCTCTATTATTACAACTTATCACAGATTGCACATCAAGTGCTCAAATATTACAACTTATCACAAATTGTACATCAAATGCTCAAATATTACAACTTATCACAAATTGCACATCAAGTGCTAAAATATTACAACTTGCCACAAAAATCAACAATACCTTATTTTCCCACAATATAATGTGCCAATATCACATCTCATAAACTGCACCTCAAGTACTCAAATATTACAACATAGCACAGATTGCACATCAAATGCTCTATTATTACAACTTATCACAGATTGCACATCAAGTGCTCAAATATTACAACTTATTACAGATTGCACATCAAGTGCTTAAATATTATAACTTATCACAAATTGCACATCAAGTGCTCAAATATTATAACTTATCACAAATTGCACATCAAGTACTCAAATATTACAACTTGCCACAAAAATCAACAATACCTTATTTTTCACAATAAGGAGACCATGTCTCGACCATAATGTGCATAAAAATCTTAACAAAATATTCGGAAGTGAACAACTCAATAAAATAATATTTCTCATAAACATATCAAGGTGGCAATTACACCAAATCATCATGTAAAAATAATTTCAACAAATAAGGATCTAGGCATGACAAATAGAGGATTTAATAAGTGCCAAAATTTTCCAATTTAATACATACGGGCGTCTAAGGATTTTTAATCAATGAAATTTGCACATATAAACCAAGTACATACTCGTCACCTCGCGTATATGATTTTTCAATTGCACATAAGACTCAATGCCTAAGGAAAAATTCCCCCACTCGAGGTTAGGCAAGAAACTTACCTTTTTGAAATTATGCTGATATTTCAAAATCGCCTTCTTGCTTGAATTGACCTCCTGACCTCTCAAATCTATCCAAATAAATTGTATAGCTTCATTAAAATTCATAGTAAATAATTCTGGATAATAATACGTCGACTTAAAAATTTATTCCAAAAAGTCAACAAACGTCAATGTGGGGCCCGCCCCTCGGAACCCGATATAATTTTCATGAAATTCGAACACCCATTCCGATACGATTTCAACCATACCAATTTTATCGAATTCCAATAAAAACTCGACTTCCAAATCTTAAATTTTCGTTTTTGAAAGATTTTACAAAAATCTTAATTTCCTCCATTTAAATCTGAATTAAACGATGAATATAATCATAGATTCATGAAATATAATCACTTTAGGATATAGAACACTTACCCCAACCAAGATTGTGAAGAATTCCTCCAGAATCGCCCAAATCCGAGCTCCAAAAATTTCAAAACGAAATGCCAAAAATAGCCAAGTTCCATCCTTATGTTTCTGCCCAGTTTCGCACCTGCGAAGTAATTTTCGTACCTGCGCACTCCTTTTTGCGAGCAAAATCTCACTTCTGCGAAGGCCACTTCCAACAAACACATCGCACATGCGGAATCCTTTCCGCTTCTACGCATTCGCAGGTGCGATGCAACATGCGCATCTGCGCAAACAGCCGCTTATGCGCCTTCCTTTCCCGCTTCTGCGGTTCCGCAGGTGCGGGATTTTCTTCGCACCTGCAACCACTGCCATGCCCTTCCATCTTCGCTTCTACGATGGCTCCCTCGCTTCTGCGTGGTCGCACATGCGCCCAAAATTCCACAGGTGCGATTCCAACAGCTGCTGCCATTTTCCAGCAGCTTCTTCCAAGTCCGAATTGCTCCGTTAACCTTCTGAAATCCACCCGAGCCCCTCGGGACCTCAACCAATTATACCAACATATCCCAAAATACAATACGAACTTAGTCGAGGCTTCACACTACATCAAACAACGCCAAAATTACGAAATCAAAGTACTCAACTTCTATGTTTTGCGCAGAAACGTATCAAATCAATCCGGAATGACTTCAAATTTTGTACACAAGTCATAATTGATGACATGGAGCTATCCTCATTTCCAAAATCAAAATCCGACCTCGTTTTCAAAATTTCATCCTTCGGTCGGACTTTCCAAAATCTTCTATTTTCTAACTTTCGCCAAAATGCGTCGAATTGTCCTACGGACTTCCAAATCCGAATCCGAACATACGACTAAGTCCAAAATCATCATACGAAACTATTGACATCATCAAAATTCTATTCTGAGGTCGTTTGCTCAAAAGTCAACTCTCCAGTCAACTCTTTTCATTCTAAGCTTCTAAATAAGAATTGTTCTTTTAATTAAATTCTAAATCTTCCAAAAATCCAACTCGGCCACGCCTTCGGGTCATAATATATATTGCGAAGCTGTTCGATAACTTAATCCACTGAACGGGGCATTAATTCTTAAAACGACAAGTCGGGTCGTTACATTCTCCACCTCTTAAACAAATGTTCGTCCTCGAACGTGCTAAGAATTATTCTGAGATTACCAAATTGATGCGAGGATCTCGTCCTCAACTCCGAATCACAAGTATTTTGTACATTGTGCCAACTAAAATTTCAACTTTCCTTTCTTTCTTCTTTTTAATATATTTCATAAACAGTTTTCACAACACATAATAAACCCTCATACCGGTAGGGCGTATAATTCATAAAAATTGGAATCAGTTATTTCGAAACATATTAAACCCTCTGTAATGAATAATAAAAATTACCTTTGGACTTATAGCCCTCAATGGTGTACAAAAATAAAATGACAGACACGGGTTCACATCTTTAAATCTCCCAATAGGGAAAAACATATAAGTGGGTCACAAATTTACGAAGCTCACCCATAAGTGGAGCATAATAAGAGGACTCACCTCAATATTCATAACCGAATCAAATTAAGGAAAATATCCTTTTATAATAAAAATCAGGACCGTACCTGTAACGACACCATCTGGTGTATTGGCCTCAGCCAAAACATAATGATTAAATTAATGGGTCGGGTCTCCACCTCTTAGGCGCCCACTACCCGCCTATCCTTCACCTCTAGCTGATTGTGCACGTGGAGTATTAACTGGAATAAAGCTTGTAGCTTGAATCCCACCTCTTAATCATATACAAGTTTCGGAGAACCTTTCAATACCACATAAATACATCTCAGGCCAAAACTGATATAACACATGACCCCACAATCTGATCGTTGATAGTGGACTCCCTCACTTGGCGTGAAGCCATAGGACACATTCCCATGATCCACAATACTAACCTTCATCGCTCGTAGGACACCGGTCATAAGATACCTCAAGCCATTTATTTGGCGTATGTCATCCTCGTGACAGTTAAACTCGCTTCCTCTAATAACTTGGTTGCGTACGTACCCTTTGCTAAATAGAAATCCCATACGTACTACATAGTCTTTAATACCGCTAGCTATTTCATATCCACATCTACCTCGTGACCCTACCATAATTGTGATGATTAGGTAATTAATTAAACCTTCTTAATATCATACTTATCAATTAGATGTCAGAACCTGTTGCACCCCAATGTGCACAACTAAATGATCTCTCAATACTTCCGCATCCTCTATCTGGACGACACGTTGTAATAATGGTTGAGCAACCCTCGCACTCTTATAACCCATCTATAGTATCACGAACCGTTGGCGCATAGTTGATACCTAGTGCGCAATTTCATACACGAGTGGATGCAAAAGAACATAAGATATATGCTTTAAGCTGAATAAATGTCGCACGATGAGGAATGAAAGAAGTGACAATTGTTTTTTCTACTAGCTCTGTAGCCTCTTGAAGATAAGTACAGACGTCTCCATACGGATCCGCAAGACTCTACTAAACTCGTTCGTGACTCGTAGAACCTATGAACCTAGAGCTCTGATACCAACTTGTCACGACCCAAAATCCCACCGCAGGCGTCGTGATAGCACCTAGTCTCTAAGACTAGGTAAGCCGATTTCAAATACATTTTGAAGCCATTTGTTTTTCTTGAATTAAATAAGTAATCAAAACTAACAGCGGAACAATTAAAAATATACAACCACCCAAGAATGGTAGTACTAAGTTACGAACTCTAGCTGAATACATAAAATGATCACGAGAACCAAATATATAATACTGTTTGATTAAAAATTAACAATACAATGAATTGAACAGACTCCAAGGAACTGCGACGATCAAGCAGCTCTACCTTGAATCCTTACGATATCGCTTTTACTCTGGTCAAGTCCGCTATCTTTAATACCTGGCTCTGCACAAAAATGTGCAGAAGTGTAGTATGAGTACGCCACGATTGGTACCCAGTAAGTGTCAAGACTAACCTCAATGGAGTAGAGATGAGGTACAGTCAAGACACTCACTAGTTTAATAACCTGTGCAATATAATATACAAAATAATAAAAAATAAATAACAATAGGGCAACATGAAACAACCAGTTATATGCACAGCAGACAACAAGAATACCATTAATATCGCTCAACAATTAATAAGTACAATTACACCCAATTAAATCAAGTCCTTCAAATAAATGTCTTTCACATATAATTCTTTCAAATAATTCTCTTTCAAATATAATTTTCTCATATAATTATTTTCCAAATATAATTCTTTCAATTAATCTTTTCAAATATAATTTTCTCATATAAATATCTTTCCAATACAATTCTTTCCTATAATACTTTCTAAGTAAAATGTAACGACCCAACCGGTCGTTTTGATAATTTAAGCTCCGTTCAGCGGCATAAGGCCTTGAGCAACTTCACATTATGTATATCGACCTACGTGCATGGTTGGATTTAGTTGTCGGATGATTCAGAGTCGAATTGGAAGAAGGATTCTAGTTAGTTATGGATGATGTCAGCAGCTTCATATGGTAATTATGGGCTTAGGATCGCATCCAAAATGCATTTTGGAGGTCCGTAGTAGATTTAGGCTTGAATTGGCAAAAGTTGGATTTTTGGCGATTTCGGTTGGCAGTGAAAATTTTGATATCGAGCCCAGAATGGAATTTCGGAAGTGGCTGTAGTTTCGTAGTGTCATTTGTGACCTGTTTGTGAAATTTGAAGTCATTCGGACTAGGTTTGATATGTTACGGCGTCATTTGTAGAATTTGGAAAATTCAAAGTTCCTTAGGCTTGAATCCGTACTCCATTCATGTTTTTGATTTTGTTCAACGTGGTTTGAAGGCTTGACTAAGACGGTATGGTGTTATAGGATTGGTTGGTATGTTTGGTTAGGATCCCGGGGGCCTCGGGTGTGTTTCGGATGCTTCACGGATGAATTTTGGACTTAGGCCATTGCTGTAGTTATTCTGGTGCCTGGTGTTTCGCACCTGCGTAGTGGGAACCGCAGGTGCGGACTCGCACGTGCGGATATAGAAGCGCAGATGCAAGAATTGAGAGTTGTCCCGGGGTCACAGGTGCGAGGAGGTTCCGCATCTGCGATGCCCGCAGATGCGCAGAAGGCTCGTAGGTGCGGAAACTGTGGGAGTTAGTGACTTTCACAGGTGCGACTGGTTAGACCGCAGGTGCGGTGGCGCAAGTGCGAGAAATGGTCGCAGGTGCGAGGATCGTAAGGCAAAAAAGGGGTTGGAATCGAGGGTTAGTTCATTTTCACTCCATTTTTGATTTTGAGCTCGGGAGAAGGCGATTCTTTGAGGGATGTTCAGAGGAATCTTGTGGGTAACGATTTCTTACTCGAATTTGGTTTTATTGCATTAATCTATTGTAGTTTTTCTCATTTAATCAAGGTAATTGGGTGAGAAATGTAAGAAATGGGGGGAAAGTTCCCCAATCAAAATTCTGAGTTTTGATCGAGTTCTAGGCATCGGATTTAGATGATTTTTGTACGAGTGGTCTCGTGAGTGTATGGGTGTTCTAAATTGGTAACTTTTACCCGATTCTGAGTCATGGGCCCGGGGAGACTTTTTGGGCGTTTTTCCTATTTTCTTGCCTTAGCTTCGAATTCATTAGCTAAAGTAGTTACTTGTAGTATTATTTACATTATGCAATTGATTTGATTAGATTTGGTCCATTCGGAGTTGAATACTCGTGGCAAGAACGTGGTTTCGGATTGAGTTAAGTGATTCGAGGTAAGTATCTTGCCTAACCTTGTATGGGGGAATTACCCCTTAGGATTTGAGTCATCTATGTTGATTGTAGTCTGTGTACGTGAGGTGACGAGTGCATGCTCGGAATGATTTGTGGAAAGTTTGACTTTTAGGGTTCTTATGTCCTTATATTCACCGTGTATGATGTTGTTCTTGATACGCTTGAATTCCCATTTGCTAGTTTCACCTCTACATGCTTTGATCAGAGATAATTGCTTTAGGATTCACTCTTACTGCCTATTTGACCCTTATTCGACTTTACCAAAGATTTTACCTCTTTTATCGTCGCGCTATATTTTTCATAACTGCTTATCTTTAATTGAAATCATTATTTTCTCATCCTATAATTGTTTTGTCTTAATTGGAGTTATGATTATCTTTCGCTGCTTATCCTTACTTGAATTGTTGAATATTCTTCGTAATTGCTCAACCTCAAAAGGAGTTTAGATAACCTAGATCTTAGTTGACTTGCTATTATTTGGAACTATTTGACCCGTGTTGCCTTCTTATTGTTGACTTGAATATTGTGGAATCGTTGCTACATTTTGTTTTGTTTTCCCTTATTAAGTGGTTTTCCTTGTGCCTTGCATTCTTTACTGTGGTTATTCCTTGTGAATAAGTTCTATCATTCTTGTGATTTAAGTTCTTGAGTTGATTTGCTCGTCGTACCTTGCATCTCTGTCATTGTTGCTTTTGTACTTGTTGTGGTGATGTACGAGGTTTCTGTCATGTCATAATTGTTATCTCTGTTGTTTGCATTGTATATTTAAATTGGGACTACTGACGTAACCCGGGAGATCCCCCTGTCTTGCATATTTATTTTGAGACTACGGACGTATTCCGGGAGATCCCCCAGCATTGCATATTTAAATTGGGACTACGGACGTATTTTGGGAGATCCCCATGTCTTGCATATTTACTTTGGGACTACGGACGTATTCCGGGAGATCCCCTAGCACTGCATATTTATTTTGGGACTACGGACGTATTCCGGGAGATCCCCCCTCCCCCCAGCACTGCATATTTACTTTAGGACTACGGACGTATTCCGGTAGATTTCCCCTGTGGTTATATCTGTGTTCGGAGCTGCTAATCTTCCATGCTTAGGTGTCACAGGGTGACTTATACTCGAAGGATATTATTTGAAAAGTTTATATTTAAAAAGTATTTATCTTGAAGGAACTATGTTTGAAGGATATTTATTTGAAAGGGTTATACTTGAAAAGTATTTATCTTGAAAGAACTATGTTTGAAGGCTAATTATTTGAAAAGCTTATATTTGAAAAGCTTATATTTGAAAGGTTTTTATCTTGAAAGAACTATGTTTGAAAAATATTTATTTGAAGGAAGTATATTTTAAAAATAATTTCTTATTGGAAAGGATTATATTCTAAAGACTTCAATTTAAAAACTTACGGGTGAAAGTTTACACTTGAAGGATTTGACTAATTTATTGGGGTTTGTTGGCTGAGACCTGATATGAAAACTATTGCAGTTGCTGAATTACTACTTGTCTTTACTGTATTATGATTTTCGGATTTGGGTTGTGTTTCCGTTCATTCTTCTGTTGTTACTTGCTGTTTTTCCTTCCTTATTGCAGTTGCTATGTTGTTAGCCATATCGCGGGGTCCTTAGATAGATGTCATGTTCTGTCATCCCTATACTTATGCTTGTTCAATTTATTAGACCAGTGGGTGTCTTGACTAGTCCTTGTCACTACTTCACCGAGGTTAGTCTTGATACTTTCTGGGCACCGCTGTGGTGTGCTCATACTACACTTCTGCACATTTTGTGCAGATCCAGGTGTCGATCGTTAGTAGCTGTGTGGATCCTTGCTAAGGAGACTCAAGGTAAACCTGCCGTTGCGTTCGCAGGCTTCAGAGTCACCTTCCTATTTTGTATTTACACTATTTTTACTTACTTCCGAACAGTTGTATTTAGAAGTTGTAGTAAACTCTGTAGAGCTTATGACTTGTACTACCGGTTTTGGGAAATTATAAATTTTGTAAAGATTTCTATATCGAGACTGTTAGATTTCCTTTGTTATTGTTGTTACTCAGTAAATGTTAGGCTTACCTAGTCCCTAAGACTAGGTGCCATCACGATACCTAACGGAGGGGAAATTGGGTCGTGACAAGTTGGTATCAGAGCTCTAGGTTTATAGGTCCTACGAGTCATAAGCGAGTTTAGTAGAGTCTTGCGGGTCGGTATGGAGACGTCTGTACTTATCTTCGAGAGGCTACGGAACTATTAAGATAATTTAACTTCATTCATTCCTATCGTGCGAGTTCATTGATCTTGAAGTTTGCAATTTTCCATTTCATTCTCTCACAAATGGTGAGGACACGAGCTGCAGTTCCTGTTGATGTTACCCCCGGAGTAGATGCCGCTATGGTCAGAGGTAGAGGCTGACGAGGAGCACGTGCCGCAGCTAGGGCACCTACCAGAGCAGCAGTTGGGGAGCTGCCAATAGTTCCAGTTGGGGGGCAAGTACCGGAGGCGCCTGCTATTACCTTCGGACTTTAGCACAGTTCCTGATCATGTTTGGTATATTAGCTCAGGCGGGGTTATTTCCTGTTGCACCAGTTACTTTACAGACCGGGGGAGGAGCCCAGAATTCCGCTGCCCACACTCCAGAGCAGCGAATTTACGTTGGTCAGGTTCCAGGTGTCATGGTGACACAGGCTGTGGTTCCAGTTTAGCATATGGTCAGAGCAGCAGCATCCAAGGAAGGGCAGCTTAGATTTGCAAGGTTTAAGAGATATAACCCTCATACATTCAGTGGTTTGGCTTCAGAGAGTGCACAGGGTTTTCTGGAGGAGTGCCATAGCATCCTCCACACTATGGATATTGTTGAAATGAGTAGGGTTGCTTTTACTATGTTCCAACTTAAGGGAGCAGCTCATCAGTGGTGGCGGCCATATGAGTTGGGTATCCCGGTCGATGCAGCTTCACTTATATGGATTCAATTTTCAGAGATGTTTTTGAGAAAGTTTGTACCTCAATCCCTTCGGGATGCATGGCACGCGGAATTTGAGTAGTTGTGTCTGGGCACTATGTCAATATTAGGGTATGCCGTCAGATTCAGTGATTTGGCCAGGCATGCACATGCCTTGGTCGCTTCAGTTAGAGGGCGAGTCCATAGATTCATTGAGGGGCTCAGGAATGATATTCGGTTCAGCATGGCTCGAGAATTGGAGTCATATGTTTCGTTTCAGCAGGTGGTAGGGATCGCTCGCCAGTTAGAGGGCATGTGGGATCGGGAGCGAGAGAACAGACGAGATCAGGAGAGAGAGTACAGGGAGGCGATGAGGTCTCGTAGACTGGAGAGATCTACTGGTCCTTATTTTGGAGGCAGGGTACGACATGGTAGGAGTTTGGTGGGTCAGCCAGTTCAGTTGCACTCCCAGCTTCGCGCAGTATTTCAAGTGCTCATGGGTCTCAGAGTACTCGTACTGCTTAGTTTCCACAGCCACGTCAGCAAAGAGGTTTCTTTGAGCGTGGAGATATCAGCCACATGGTGAGAGATTGTCCTAGGCTTCGGGCAGGTGTGTCACAGCGAGTTATTCAGGTGAGTAGGGGGCGCCCAAGAGGGGGAGGCCCGACCCGTTGATGTGTTTCATATAGTAGGCTGGAGGCCGTTGTGCCAGATATTATCATACATGTATGTTTTGATCTATTACAGAGGGGAACCATTTGTATTTCATTGTAGTTCTATTGGTCAGGACGAATCCCTTATTTGTTGCTTCATTTATGAGTGAGTTTCATGCTTTGCACTCTATTTTCGTGTTTGCTCCTGTTCGGAGGTTTTATGAGTGGTAGCCCGTGTCTATCATTGTTTTTATTCATCATTGAGAGTGGTGAGACTAGAAGTGAGTCCTTGTTGTTCATCATAGTAAACTTGATGTGATTTTTTCTGAGTATTTTGGTTACGAGCTATGATTTGATACTCTACCGGGGTGAGAGTTCAGTGAGTGTTGTGATTTATTGGCAGAGCTGAGTTAGTGGAAGATTTCAATTGGTATGATATATATTTGATATGTGATTTAGAGTTGAGGGCTAGACCATCGTGATCTCTTGTGATTCGATATGTTTGAACCGGGCTGAGTACCGCGGTGGAAGTTATATCAGGATGGGACCCTTGTGATTGTTCATATGCTTTAATTCTTTCCTTGTTATATTGTTTTTTAGGTTATTATTGATAGATAGTTGTGCATGTCGGGCTTGTTTGGTAGTTTTCTTATGTGTTTCTCTTTTCATATTTAGTCAGTTTCATTCTGTGCTTCTTGAGTTTTAGCTTGCGGGGTGCATGCCCGGTGGTGTTAGTTGTGGCTTGGTGATTCGGGTGTCAAATTATGAGTTCTTCGTGTTTGTTGTATTATTATCAGTGTTATGGAAGTTTGAAATAGAGTTCTATTGGATATGAGGCTAATTGTTGGTGATGGGTTGATTTCGGGTAGCTATTGGGATCAGAAGTGTTATTAAGGGCCTATGTGTGATGTGTTATATTGTGTGGTCATACCTTGTAGGTCTAGGCATGAGTTGGTGCATCTGGTTGAGACTGATACCGGATATGGATTTAGAATTGGGTCTTTTGTAAAAGAATAGAAGGTGAGAATTTAGGGTATGAGGCTTATCGGTGTTGATATAAAGGCTAAATTGCAGTTGATATGGTGTCGTCAGGCTTATGTAGACTGGGGTGATGTGGGATCACCCGCGGGTGTATGTTGGAAGTGTGCTTTCAGTGATTTGATGAGTTCGAGGCGAATCTTGGCACGTTCGAGGCGAATCTTGGCATGTTCGAGGATGAACATTTGTTTTAAGAGGGGGAGAATGTAATGACCCGACCGGTCGTTTTGATAATTTAAGCTCTGTTCGGCGGCATAAGGCCTTGAGCAGCTTCACATTATATATATCGACCTGCGTGCATGGTTGGATTCAGATGCCGAATGATTCGGAGTCAAATTGGAAGAAGAATTCTAGTTTTGGAAACTTAAGTAGTGAGAATTTGACCGGAATTTGACTTTTTATGTAAACGGCTCCGGAATGAGTTATGGATGATGTCAGCAGCTTCGTATGGGGATTTTGGGCTTAGGAGCGCGTCCGGAATGTGTTTAGGAGGTCCGTAGTAGATTTAGACTTGAATTGGCGAAAGTTAGATTTTTGGCGATTTTGAAATTTGGGAATCTATTGCCAAACGCTAGCTTAAACTATGTATTCTTAACGTTACTAGTAGTACTTATTATCAAGTGTTGAAATTCGTGAACTTTAAGATCAAAATTCACATAGGAAATTAACTAATTTACTCTGGTAGGAAAAAATTACTACTTCGTTTAGTCAATGGTAGCTTGCTATGTACCCTCAAAATGTTTCCCAAATAAGAGAAGTAATGAGGTATTCTACTATATTAGAAGTGCGAGTGCACTAGGTGAAGCAGGGCGGTCTTAGTCGACCACAATTACCCCAATTTCCATCACAAAGTTTTGTAAATATTTGAAATTTCTTAGGCATTCTCAGGGTCCATATTGTCGGCCCAATTTGTGTTGTATTTCCCTGAATGTCTGCTTTATAGAAAGTATCTTTGCCCTGCTTATATATATTATTACTTCAATTGCTATCGTACATTTTGGTAAATAAAGAAAACATTTGAGGCATTTTTAAGGCCCAAATTGTCAGCCCCAGTTGTGTTGTATGTAGAGATTTTACTCCACATGAAACAAAACATTTGCTCCGTATCTTTGAAGCTAAGCTTAAACAAGACAAGAATAGAAAGATCCTTAAACTTTGTTTGAAATGAAAAAACAATGCCGAGAACCTGGTGGTAACCGTTGAAAGACTTATTAATCTTTACCATTGTTTTTACTCTTCACTCATTAGTTCTTAATTATAACATCAAGCAAAATTAATAAAAAGGAAAAAAGATGATTCATTCTTAATTTGGTATGCTTCTATACTTTATCGTATCAACTTTTGTATACTCAAGCTTAATTATTTATTCAACATGTCTGCTACTAAACTTAAAAATATAGTCATCTATTAGTTCCTAATTAGTGTTATTTGTCAAAGCTTTTGATAGAGTTGTGAACTTGTGATACTAAAGCAACTGAGCTACACAAATGATTTTTTAGAATGGTCATGTCCAAATGATTTCACTACCTAGCAATAAAATGATGAATTGGGTAATTATTGATTTCTTTCAACTTTGAACGTACTCAAAATATTTGATGAATTACTTAATGTAAGTTATTAATTTTAATATAAAAATAATATCTCTTCGAAATATATCTTACACTCACTTATTATTTATAACTATCTTTAATATCATACTCGAAATTTAAATATAATAACTCCATCTAAAAATTTAGCTAAAATTATTGAATCGCAAAATGATATGTAATGTTCAATCTAGAGAAAGTTGACACATAAAGGATATAACAAATAGTACTTATTCGTTAGCAATTATAGACAAAGCACACCTAAGCAGTTAAATATTTTTGCGAAGTTTTCCTTGATGTTTGAGAATATTGATTAAAAATTAATATTTTTTACACGATATGTTCTATGAAAACACCAGTTAAAATAGTATAATATTAGAACTTTCTTATTTTGATCACAATTTTAATTGTAATGTTGGGCCCGTGCGCAGCACGGGCTTTACTGCTTCTAGTATTAACTAAATAACTAAAAGAGAGCTTGTGAATACAACCTGTAGTCAGATTCTCGAATTGTAATTCCTACAATAATTCTTGTAGGCCACAGAAAATTTTATTAGATTTAAATCCATAAGAAATTTGGATTTAATCTTAAATTAAATATATTTTGGTCCAAATAAATATTATGGGCTGATATAATTGGATCAATTATATAAAGGCAATATATATGGAGTAAATAAATAAGTCTTAATTCATTGGGCTAGCCAATTTAGTTGGACTACACACGATGAGCCCACTTCATTTAGCCCAAGATGTCATTTTCCTAGAGGGCAGTCTGGTGCCACGTGTCAAATGATGTGACACACCAAGTCAAACGAAAGAGTCAATAGGATCAGGCCATGTGTCAAAATGACAAGGCATGCCAAGTCAAATTAAAAGGGCAATGAAATTGTACCACATGTGCAAGTGATATGTTCTGGTCAATCAAATGCGGCATTGCCACACTTCAATTTAATTGGTCGGAAAGAGTTTGTTCTCATCACAACTCCTATCTTCTACAACTATAAATAGGGGTCTTCATAACTCAAATCAACCACTAGAAAATCATAACTAGAAGCAAGAGAGAGCTCGTGGATCAAATGCCGCAAATTTCACTACAAGCTTCAAGTTTCAAGCAATCAAGTTCAAGTCCAAGAAATCAAGTTCAAGCTCAAGAACGAAGAACAAATCAAGGTTTGAAGAGTACGAGTTCAAATCAAGGTTTGAAGAGTACGAGTTCAAATCAAAGTTCGTGCTAGTTGAATTCAAGATCAAGCTAAAACGCCCTTGAATTTATATTGGAAAAGAAGAATCAGAGGAATCATAGAGATTGTAATACTCGTATTATTTGAAATAAAATACTACAATTGTTGTAATATTTTTCTAGTCTCGATTATTTTCTCGATGCTGTATTGGTGAAAAAAAAGCATGACACGTGGACTATCATCAAGGTGACAAGGCATGACACATGGCCCATTGATAAGTTGGTATTTTACCAACTTATCTCGTCTTTAAGCTTAGATTTTTGCTATGTTTGATTGATAAAATTGTGTGTTTAATGTCGTTTACTTCTATTTTACAGGTTTTATGTGATTTAGAAGTGATCATGAAGAAATCAAGTGAAAATGAGTCAACAAGAAGTTGAAAAGAAGAAATCTGGAAAATGGCCTCATATGTCGCAATTGCGACATTAACTTGGCAAATGCGAAGTGTCAGTAAAGATAGCAGAAGTCGCAATTGCGATAGAGGAATCGCAAATGCGAAGTCAACCAGACAAGCCAACCTTCGCAAATGCGAAACCAAGTGCAAAGTTATAACGACCCGGCCAGTCGTTCCGAGAATTGTTGCCCCATTTTTCCCATTTCTACTTATTTATGTGTTGTTAAGTTGTGTTGAGTTGTATCGAGTTGGTAGGTTTGGGTTCGGAGTAGTTTTGGAGTGAATTGAGATACTTAGTCTCTTAAGTAGAAACTTAAATTGGAAAAAGTCAACCGGATATTGATCTATATGTAAACGATCTCCGATTTGAATTCTGATAATTCCGTTAGCTCCGTTAGGTGATTTTGGACTTAGGAGTGCATCCAGAATGTGATTTGGAGGTCCGTGGTAGAATAAGGCTTGAATTGAAAAAATTAGAAATTTGGCGATTTCGGTCGGCAGTGGAAAAAATTGATATCGGGGTCGGAATAGAATTTCAGAAATTAGAGTAGGTTCGTAGTGTTATTTGTGATGTGTGTGCAAAATTTAAGGTCATTCGGACGTGGTTTGGTTGGTTTCGGCATTGGTTGCCGAATTTGGACTTGAATCCGAGGGTAATTTGATAATTTGGTGTTGTTTTGAGTGATTCGAAGGTTCGACTAAATTGGTATATTGATATATGACTTGTTGGTATGTTTGGTTGAGGTCCCGAGGGGCTCGGGATGATTTCGGATAGGTATCGGGGAGTTTGGAAGTTGGAAAAATGCATCTAGAACTGCTGTTCTGGTGTGTCCGCACCTGCGGATTGGGAACCGAATGTGCGATGATCGCAGGTGCGGATGGCATGTCGCAGATGCGGAAAATGGAGGCCTGGCATTGAGCGCAGGTGCAGAAGAGAAGATCGCACCTGCGAGCCCGCAGGTGCGAAGGGGCAGTCGCATGTGCGAAGCTTGGCGTCTAAGTGACTTTCGCATATGCGCACCTGGGACCGCAGATGCGAGTCCGCGGTGCGGGATCCCTGGAGCAAATCTTATATATCACACTTTGCGAGAAAGTGTCCGCAGGTGCGGAATCCCTGGGGCAAATCCTATATATCACACTTCGCGAATTTTGGTGCGTTCTTCACCATTTTCATTCTGTTTTTGGAGCTTTTGGGAGATATTTGAAAAGGGAATCAAGGGGGTTTCGTTGAGGTAAGTTACTTGAGCCCTAATACTTGTATATATGGTGATTTTTTGTTGTTTAATTATGGCAATTAGTGAAAATGAGGTGTTAGGGCTTGAAATTTTTGGGGAGTAATTTAAGAATTTGAAGGACCAAACGATGTCAGATTTTGATGAATTTGGTATGGTTAGACTTGGGAGAGGACAAGGTTTATTATTCTACCACTTTTGACTGATTTCGAGACGTGGGCCCGGGGAAGGGTTTTGGTCGGTTTTGAATTTTTGGCATAATTTGATAGTTTTTCTTGTGGAATTCATTCCATTAGCGTATATTGATGGTATTGTACTGATTGTGAATAGATTCAGAGCATGTGAAGACCGAGTCCAGAGATGAGGGCATCCCTGAGTAGGATCTTTACGTTGCTAAGGTAAGTAATAGTTTTAACTTTGTCTTTGAGGGTATAAACCCGGAGATTTGACATCACGTGATTGTTTGGAAGTGATACCCACGTTAGGTGACGAGCGTGTAGGTTTGCACCGCGAAGGATTGAGATTTGGTCCGTCCCGTGAGGCCTAATGGCTATTATCTGTGGTTATGTATTTAATTTTTGTTGAACTTATTTGCCTTCATGATAGAGATCATGCTTAGGCTTTATTCATACTCACATTATTTATACTCAGTCATAGAAATTATTGTACCTGCTTACTTCAGTCTCTATTATTTGCTAATATGCTGTGATACTTGATGTGGGTTGTGTTCCCTTATTTGTTGGTGATGATGAGGCTAGTGAGGTACATGATTGAGTGAGGCCGAGGGCCTGGTTGTGAGGATATTAATACCATCGCGCATGAGTTGTTCGCGTAGCATGTGAGTTGACCGTGCGGGCCCAGATATTGATACCATAGCGCGTGAGTTGTCCGCGTAGCACGTGAGTTGACCGTGCGGATCCAGGTATTGATATGATGGCACGTTAGTTGTCCGTGCTTAGTGCTTGGGCTTTAGGAGCCCCTCCGGAGTCTGTACACACTCCCCCCCCCCCCAGTGAGCGCAGAGTGTTAAGTATTTTGAGTATTGAGTGATGAGTGCGAGTGATGAGTGATGGAGTGACACTGCTGTGAGGTTGAATTTTTTTTTGTTGTTGCTGCATTTATTTGTTAAACTTCTTTGTGGCATTTACTGAGCTATGAAATTTACCTGTTTATTTTTAAATTGTGAAAATAAATAATTGGACTATTTTACTTAGCTCGTCACTATTGCTCAGTTCCTTAGTTATTTCTGTTAGTTGCTGAGGTGGTTGTACTCATGCTACACCCTGCACTTTATGTGCAGATTTAGGTGAGTTAAAGCGCGGCGATCGTTGAGTTCAGGCCGGCTATATGTGGTGATTGCAAGGTAGCTGCTAGCATCCGCAGGACCTTGTTACTCCTTTTATCATTGTTTCTTTTGGATTGTATTGACAATTAGACACTTTCATTTCTTAGTTCATAGATTTAGACGCTCATGACTTAGTGACACCCCGATGTTTGGGGCTCGTTTCAGTATTTCAAAAATTATATTTAAAGATGATTTAGTTTATGAGAAATTCAGATGTTGAAATATTTTATTAAATTCTTATAATCGGTTTAGTAGAAATATTTTGGGAGGTAGGCTTGCCTTGTAACACGATAGGCGCCATCACGACCATGGTCAGATTTTGGGTCGTGACAATAATGCTTAAATTTGCAAATGCGAAATTTGAGACCGCAAATGCGAGGATCAACAGTATTGCCATTGTTCGCAAATGCGAGTATCGCGCTTCAATTCTGGACACTTCTGTAATTTCATATTTTTTTGCCCCAAACCCTTTAATAAACGACCTAGCTCAATTGTAAAATATCTTTGGCAAGTTTCTGCACATCTTTGACTTCTCTTGACTAGAGAATACAAGTTTTGGAGCTAGGGTTCTTGCACACACACTTAGGTCTTGAAGATTTGAAGCTTTTGATTGAGAATTTCTTACCCATTTATGTTCATTTCTTTATTTCCTTACTTTGTATTGTATATCTAAGTGTGTAATAGTTTTTCCAATACTTGAATCTTGTTTATGGGACTATTCATATTTAAAGTGTGGATTAAATATCTTATAGATTCTACCTAGGGATAGAATTGAACTACTTGTAGCTATATTCGGGTGCGCTTAATCTCTTAATTGTTTTAGGGGTAATTCAATTAGGAAGTCTTGTTAGTCTTCGAAAAAAACTAATATAGAATTATTACCCAAGGCTAATTAACAGAAACTCACTCATCTTTGTAAAATCGTAAAATACATTGGATCGTTACAGGAGTGTAATTCCCAATACATCCATGTATGTAGCCATTGATCATTTTACTTGCTTTCTAGGTTAGTTTGTATTTTCGCAATCAGTTATAAATATTTTCTCAAAACTTTTCTAAGTGTTTGGTTTAGCATAATAAGTGATAATTCTGTTACACGCATAATCGCCTACATATTGTTCTCTGTGGGGTTCGACTCCAACTCATAATTGGGTAAATTATATTGCATGCGATCGTGTCCATTTACTTTTTAGTAGTGGATTTGGACGTCATCAAAATTGGCGTCGTTGCCGGGGACGGATTGTGCGCACAATCTCAAACCTATGAGTGGAGTATTTGTGATAAGTGTGATAGTTAAAATAGCCATTGGGATGATTGTGCTTATTTGTCCTTCCCTTCCCCGAATCTCCACTATGATGATTCTACTTTTTGTGATAACAATTATAGGGACATGGAAGTGGATGAAATTGAGCATGGTCCAAATGGAGAGTTCAAGCTCTTTGTTTCCTCCTTCAATTTCTACTCCACCAACTTAATGTTTTCCAACACTTAAGAGGTTTTTACCCCAAGTTACTCTTCCAAGTCAACTAAGGCTCAATGATGAATAATTAATTAGCCCAAGTAGAAATCATACTATTCCTAGTTAGACAAGTGATTAACCCACTTAATTCCTTACTAATTACCTTATACCTAAGCTAAGCTCCACTCTTCCAAGTTTGAACAAGCAAAATAGGCATGGATTTAGTGTTTGCGATCACAAAATCAGTCAATAAAGCATGGAGTAATTAGAGAACACAAAGCTTAATGAAATATAGAACTAATATTAATAATCCAAAAATATAACCACACTTAGGGTTCACAATCCTAGCTTAATAAACTTAGCTAGACATATTAAGAAAGGAAAATACAAAAAGAGATAAAAATCTAATCATAATAGCTAAAGAGGAAAGAAATATTGTGTAGAACAATGGTGAAGTCACCCAAATTCCTCAAGAAGAAATCCCCAACAGCTGCTACACAAGCATTCTTGCCAAAAAGATGCCCTAAAATGACTTAAAATAACTATTTATACTAAGTCCTAAAAGTGGACAAAATTGCCCTGTCGGGCCAACCGTGAGATGTAGTTGAACCGTGACGAATTACAGAAGCTTAATTTCTTCAACTCTTCAGGCTTCTCTTGAATCGTGTCCAATGGTTGGAGCAACCATGTTCAACAGTCTGCCTAAAAGTCTTTTTGCTTTAACTTTTCTCCAATTTTAGCTCAAAAGTAATAATTTCTTGCCCATTTTTTATATTCTCCAATTCCAAAGTTCTCACACAACTTCAAAACCGAAAATACACCATTCAAAAGGATGCAAGATATTCCCACGAGCTTCTAGGTTAAGGCTATAATTTAGTCACGGGAGGATATACCCGAATTTGTAAACTTGCTACTAAGAAAGCAGTTATGAAAATGTTGTACAAACCTACTTATTTGTAATTTTAAAAAATAAAACTTCCTCAAATTACTTCATGTGTTGTATCTACTTCATTTTTCATATTTTGCACCAATATGAAGATGAGATGTCATCTTAATCAGTGTTGTTAATATAAAAGGGTCCTCTTTTATAAAAACCTATACGTATTGAAGTCACGGTCCACTAAAGCATTTTAAATGTAAGTATAAGCTCAAAAAATCAAAGAGCAGATAGCATAATATGCAGCAAAAGATATTTATATCATCACCCAAAAGCTGGGGCAAAAAATCTCCAAGAGGTTGTCCAAAACATAAGGGAATTCCAACAAAAACCAAAAACAAATAATTTCAACAAAAGTAAAGAGAGGAAGAACTAGGGAGCATCATACATGGGAAAAGAAGGATTTACTTGAGAAGATGGGGGTTGAGCATCGGCTTCACCAGGAGTAAGTCCATCACCATCACCCTTGGAACTTTCATCCTCGGGTGCAGAGAAGCTTTGACGCTGCTGAGTCTGTTCAATCATTTCCTTGGCTTTTGCAATTTCAACATTAAGGTCAAAACCCTCCTGGCTAGCTTCAGTAAGTGTCTCGAAGCGAGTGTTCAAGAAAGCCCAACTGACATCATGTGTTAATTTATCTTCAAGAGCTTCATAATCCTTCTCCCACTACTCGATCTCAGCTTTCAACTATTCTTTTTCTACTTCTGAGGCTTCATAAGTTGCCTTCAAGGGAGTAAGAGAACTCTAAAGAAACTGAACCTTGTCTGTAGAGGCACGGAGGTCTTCTTGAGCTTGGGTAAGCATCTATACCATATAACCCGCATACGCCTCTTTTTTGATTAAGGGGCTCTTTCAAATTCCTTATCTTTTCAGTTACCTTGGAGTGTTGTTCAACAAAGGATGATTCCAATCTGCTCTTGTCTTTCTCAACTTGATTGGAAGAAGCTTTTAAAACCGCTAGTTTAGTTGAAATCATCCTCAGTTGTTGTTCCAAAGCTCTTTTCTCCTCAGCAAGAACATCTTTCTCCAGTTGAAGGCCTTCAAATTGTTCTTTCCAGTTGTCAGCCTCGATGCGCAGCTCAACTACTTGCTGATCTGTCCAAGAAATCCTTTCATAAGCTTTGTACCTGTCAAATTAATCTAAAAAGACAAAAGAAGAGGAGTTATGAATGGGAAAGGAAGGAAAGGAAAATAAGTAAGTAAAGATATACCTTAAGAGAAGAGTGGATGATATCATTCATCAAGGTCAAAGAACTGTGACCCTCTAACTTTTTTCTTTTCACGGGTCCTAGCAATGGTTTTAGCCACACATCAACTTGTCCATATTTTTTCAACAAATTTCCACCATCGGGGACTTCAATCAAAACTTTTTTCATACCCCGCCTGCCACTAGAAGGCTCAGCTTCTTCACAAGGGGCAGCGGCAGGGGAAACCACTGGGGTAACTGTAGGCAAAGAAACAGGGGGATTAGCAGTAGGTGTAACTGACAACATTGGAAGAGAAGCAGTGGCAGCTCTTCGGAAACAGGCCCGAGTCCTTCTTCACCCTCAAAGCCATGAACAAATAACCTTTCAACAGGACTTGAGGGAGGGTTGTCAAAGTTACCAACGTCTTCATCAGAGATATCCAAAGGGACATTCTCTAGCTCATCAACGAGACTAAAAGGAATTGAACTTGAAGGGGGGATCTTGAGAGACATGGGTTTCATCATCCGAAACCACGCACCTTCAGACAAGTGGTTTCCTCACTAAGGAACCTTCATCGGTATCCTCTTCATCATCAGACCCACGGGCTTCAGCAGTTTTCCTCTTGGAGGAAGATACGCTCAAAATCTGCTCTTGTGCAAAGCTTATAGAAAGCCTCACTAAGGGAACAAATGCGGGGTTGATGCCACGAATGGCAAACCCTAATAAAAAAAGGGAGGAAAAAAGTTATATACGTTAAAAAAAAGAACAAGAAAAGAGGAAAGAAACCACGCGAATAAAAAGGTACTATGAGTCTTCACTTTCCATCCGAATTTCTGTGAAAGAAATTTCCAAGATCTTTTATCCATGGGAGCAACAGTCAACATATTTTCTACCCAAACACGAAAGTCAGAAATTTCTTCGAAAACTTCCATGGTTATTGAAAAAATGAATATACGGTCATGTAAAGAAACTCAAGATATCAAAGAAAGAAAAGGAGAGAAACACTTACATGCAAAGTACCATTTTTCAGGAAAAGATATGTTTTCATCACCTACTAATCCACTAGTGGGGGCAGCAATAAATCGGACATACCATCCATGGTCATGATCATCCTCGGGGCTGACTAAAACTTTTTTACTTTTAGCTACGAGAGAAAAGACACCTTCACAAAATATTTTTGGAGAATAAGGGTGAAGTAAGTGACGGAAGGTAAATGGGGGGCGGAAACCAAATCCGGCAAGTAGCGAAGGTAAGCAACTGCCCTCCACACAATGGGACCGATTTGACCAAGGCAAACATTGAAGTAGTGACAGAACTCAATAATCACTAGGTCAATGGGAGGTTTAAACCCTAAAGTGAAAGGATAGGTGTAAACAAAAAAAAAAGCTAGCATGGTAAGAAGTAATTCTTTGATTGGCACCAGGACTCAAAATTGGAAAATCCGGTTTACAATGGCATTCACGTCGAACTAAAGAAAAAAGTTCTGGAGTGATCAAACATGGGTAATGTTCAGCAGGGTTAAGGGATGCTATAGAAGAAACTTTCTTTTTCATGGCTTCACGGTCTGACACGAAAGAAAACTCTTGAGGGACAATCTCAGAAACGGTAGGCTCACGCATGGGTTTGTTTTGATCCCTACCCTTAGAAGAAGAAGAAGGAGTTAAGGGGGCTTTAATCCTAGAAGAAGATAGTTTGACAGAACTACTTTGGGGAGTAGAACTGCGAGTAGATAATGAACCAAGACTGCGGAATCTGCCACCTCTCCTACTCCTAGTAGGGGCAGTAGAAGAAGCAAGTTCATCAACAACCACAACTTTACGAGGGTCTGGTGTAGAAGAATACATATTTAACAAAGAAAATACAGAGGAAAGATGAAGGAGTACGAGGAAAAGTTTAGATGAATGCAAAGAAGAAGGAAGAGATTTTCAAAAATCAAGCAGGATGAAGTATTTATAAGGAGAAGCAACCGTCATCAATGTTGATCATTATGAACTGTCATAATGGAACCGTCACTTCGTGGCTGATGCAGCCACAGAAAAACCCTAAAAAGCGCTGAAAATCGCAGAACCAATCAAGGTGAGACACGTGTATTGTGTATTAAATAGACGTGATGTATGTCGCATCAGTTCTGAAAAAGGAATTATGATACTCGAGAGACGGCGACAAAGAATTTCCACCATAAATACTTACCACCTCCCGAATATTCAGTTGAGTCAGAAAGTGGGGAGACTATCTGTATTAGTGAAAAAAAGGCATGATACATGGACTATCATCAAGGTGACGGAGCATGACACGCGGACCATCAACAAGGTGACAAGTGGCATTTCCAATTGGATGAGTTAAAGAATTTAAGAAGGCACGAGAGAAATACCCTCGAGATTTCTCTGGGAAAGGAACTCGCTTTGACAACTCGAAAAGAAGAAATAGGAGAGGAATGTATAAAGACCATTAAAGAAGGAAGATACACGAATCTGTTATAAATAAGGAAGGGAGATTGACATTAATCGTGGTTACAGAAAATTTTCAGTCATAAATGCTTCCGTTATAATTATATATGGTAACGGGTAATCAAGGCAATTAATGCCATTAACAAGCCCGAATTAAGTAAGGAAACCATTATAATTGTGTACTCCCATATAAGGGCCTAGTCCTCATTTGTAATGGTATTTGATTATTATTAAAATATATGCAATTATTCGTTGCTTTATTCATAAGGTTCTAACCGCAATTTTAGGAGTGATTATCAATCTACATCGGATTTTTTTTCCTTGTCAATTATTTCCATTATTTGTCTTATTCTTCAAATTATTGAGAAAGTGAAGTAAATTTTGGTTATCAGTAACCCGATTTCTTTTTGATATTGACTTTGACCGAAAATCTATTTTTGGGTTAAACAGACGCGAATTTTATTGTCTATAATTTTGATATCAAGAACTCAAAGTTTAATAATACCTAATACTATGATTTATTGCCTACACTTCGTAACATTAATCTCCCCTTAAAATTTGATAGGTTGAAAGTGGATCCAATTTGACATGGGCGCTTTCTTTACGATTTGAAGGACGAAATGAGACACTATCATTCATTCGTGTGTCAATTATGTGAGATACAAAAAAAACTTTCGTGATATTAAAGTTAAAGAAAACTGAAAATATACTTGCCGAATATAATCGACTAGTCACGCTTTTCGGCACGAAATCGAATTAATTAAACTCTAAATCATGTATCGATCAGGCATATGAAGAACTTTCGTAAGCGGTGTCAATTATTTTTTAAAAAAAGTAAATAAATGAATAAATCACTATAAATGACAACTTGACAATCAATGCCATTTTTATATTTATATCCATTCTTTTTATTTTTTTTTATAATCTCTATATACATATCTAATAAGATTTTTTCATGAAATGATGCCCAATGACATCGCTTGGGGAAAGGTATATCCGCCTCTAGCAATGGCGGAGCCACATCTATCTGAGGGGTGTCAATTGACACCCTATCGTCAGAAAATTATATTACTAGGTAATCTTTTATTTTACATATATATATATATATATATATATATATATATATATATATATATATATATATATATATATAGGAGGTTTTAGGCCTACAAGGCCTTTTACAATGTTGAATTTAAGAAAATGTCTTTTTAGATCTCTTACGTGTAAAAGAAAGATCTCCTACGTGTAAAAGAAAATCTCCTATGTCTAAAAAAGAGGTAGGGTCATAAAACTAAAAACAAGTTTGGAAAAGGCCAAAAAACCAATTGATCTCATATATAAGTAACATACTACATGAAGGTAGTATGTTAGCAATGTACCCATTTTCCTTTTCTCCAAAATAACCCTTACTTCATGTTTTCTTGGTGAAATTCAAAAATAACCAGATTTATAAGTGGTAATTGAAAAATAGCCACAATTTCAAAAGTAATCGAAATTTAGTCACTTTTCATGTAAAGATAAATCTGAACGAAAACACTGTTCAAAATACGAAAAATATTCCAGCATAATATACTGGAGTTCGAATTTTTTACATGTGAACTTCCAGCATAATATACTGGAGTTCCAACATAATATACTTGTCCAACATAATATGATGGAAGTTCATATACAGGTGCTCCAATTTCCAGTATATTATGCTGGAACTTTTCGTGTTGTAGCAAAATAGTGGCTATTTTTTAATAGCTTTGTAAATGCTGACTATTTTTCAATTACCAGTTCGAAAACTGGATAGTACGTGCTATTTTTACTTGTTTTCTATTCATTAACTACAAAGGCACTTTGGTCTTTTTATCAAAGCCCAGCTAATTCCTCTTTTTCTCTCTATCAGCTGTTCTCTTCTTCCCCCGTTCTTTTGCTCTTTTCTTCTCCTGGTTTGCCATGGTTGATGAATCCCAAACCAACTAGCAGTAAGTTTTGAAGTTTGATTGGTTGATTGAAATTCAAGTAATAATTACAGTGACTTTTTTCAGTACTGGAAGTGTAGTTTGATAATTGGATCTAGAAATCTAATAGAATAGAGTAGAACGACCCATCTCGATAATGGTTAGTAAATTCTAGGATTTACTCATCAATTGTTCGAATATGCGAACTATTGGCCTTATTTGATTACGAAATCACGATCAAGAACAAATCAGGGTATCAAGAGCTGTTTAGGGTAGTAATTTTTTCTCTTATTTGTTATAAAAAAATTTGGAGGAATATGGTACAAGTGTAATGAGTTTCTTTGAGAAGATTTAAGATAAATTTAACGTATTACCAATGCATGAGATATGGACTAATTAAGAGGTGAAGAAGAAATGGAATAGTTCCTTTTTCATTGAGGGAGAGAAAGGAAAAGCAAGAGAGGGAAAGGAGGACATGGGACCGTGGCTTTAGATTTTGAAGTAAGAAGACAAAAAGGTCTTGCTATTAATGAATCGACAATTTGAAAGTAAGGGGTATTTAAGAGAAAGAAAAAAATAGGTACATTGATAACATATTACTCACATAGTATGGTAGCGAGATCTATACAGTATGTTAGCAAGACCCATTTTTGTGTATACAATCAAACTTTTCTATAACAGGCTCGTTTGTTCCAAATATTTTTGGACGTTATAGCGAAGTGTTGTTATAGAAAACATATATTATAACATAACATGAAAATTAATTCCGAAAAAATTTGATTTTTATAATAAAGTATTGTTATTTAGGGATACTGTTATAATTAGGTATCACTTTATAAGTTAAATCCTAAGAATAAGGTTTAGAGATATATATATATATATATATATATTAGCTCGGCCTAAACTTTTTCATGATTTTATTTTTTATATTTTGACCCTACTCTTGTGAAAATTTTGGCTCTACCACTAAAGTCTCATGCCATTTGCTGGATGGTAAACCAAAAACTAATAATTTGAATATAATGTTCTAGTTATATTATATAATCATCACGTGATAATGCTCTAAGTCAAGTCGTAAGCATGAAATGAAATGAAACAAAAGTACTGAAAAAGGTGAAAGTGAGAGCACCAAAAGTATGGGCTAAAACCTAAAATCAATATATAGATAGGCTTGAAAGCAAAAGTAAAATAACTAGGGGGTTAGAAGCAGAGATCATGAAAAGTGAAAAAAGAAAAGGTAGGTTAAGAGAAGGGGCTCTCATGCAGATACGATGAGATAACAAAAAAAAAAAAGAAAATTCACTGCTTTTCAAACTCACGCTATGGCCCTCTCTGCAGAAACAAAAAAAAAAAAGAAAAAGCCACATTTGACTGACTTAATAAAACTATAGAGTATACATCAGCTGACGGTCAACGGCGGCTTGTAAACCGCTACTTGTCGGCTTGTCGGTTCTTTTCCCATATAGTTTCTGTTACTTTTTCTCTTTACATTTCCCAAATTCCCAATGCTTTTGTACTCTCTCAATTGCACACCGAGAAAGGTATAAACTTTTGCCTCTATTACCTACTCTTTAAAGAAAGTTTTTCAATCACCGTTAAGAATTGTGATAGAGTAATAACTACTCATTCATCATTTATAAGATATAACGGGTTCGAGTTTTGAATATGAAGTTTTTCTTGTTAGGGAATATTTTACTTTCAATGTAGAACTTTCCAGCACAATCTGATTTTAGTCGCGCCCCAAAGCAGATACTGAACACCAAGCGAAAAAATCTAAAAAAAAAAGTTTTCAATTCGAAAAAATCACATTAATGACAAGCATTTTGTTTGAGGAAAATGTTATTGGGATCTTGTAAACAAGAATTTTCCGTTGAAATGTGTTCGTTTAATTTTAAGTTTGTTCAAGAAGTTTAAGTTATTTTTAAATAATTTTTTTCTTGAAGAAGTGGTATTAGGGTGTTTTATGTAATTAAATATATCTATTAAAGTATTATCTTTTATTTGTACTATTTCTCTTAATATTTTTAATTCGAAATATATGTTTAAGTCATCAATATTACAGTAACTATTAAGCTTTAGGTATCATCAAAGGTTAATACAAAAAAAATATTTCCTTCAAGTTCTTAGCATTTAGCAATCCCAATTTTTTAAAATAATATTTATAGGTTTTAATAGGAAGGTATAAAGTGCAAAATGAAGGTTACATCAAGTTTAAGAAATTATAAAGATATGTTTATTTATCCGAGTGGACTTTTCCATCCCTCAACGGTCAAATCAACTTTACAATGATAAATTTTTATTATAAAATACTTAAACTTTTTAAAGAAAAAATTAACACATAACCTATTCCTTTTAAAATTGGGACCCCTCGAAATTGGGGCCTAAGGCATATCTTGCTTAGTCTTTGAGACGGCTCTGATACTTATAACCAAATCATTTGAAAATACTTTACTTGCGTTACACCAAATAAAGATAATAGGATAAAATTGCATACGTCATTTAATCGTGTAAGTTATATACAATTATTTTTTACGATTTTCTATATAACTTGTTCAAACTTAAATGTCAAATTCTTTTTTTTATAAGCAAAAAAAAAAAATTCTTTAATTAACCTAGTATATAGTATATCAAAAATACTAACTTGATCGATTCCCCTCACCAACAGCTTCTTCAGTCAGAGCTTGTCGCATTGAGCTTGTCCGGTTCTCACCCGAAAAATAGCAGCTGTGGATTTCCCAAGAAATTTTTCAAAAATAAAATAAAATAATATAACCTCATATTTTCCTCTCCGTGTTCCTCTACTACTAGCATACTAGCATATGTCTTCACTTTCATGCCATAACGCTTGAAAACGACTTAGCAAATGGTATAAAAAGCAAAAATATTTTTCCTCATTACAAAAAGTAAAGATATACTGTTCGTTTTGTGCACAAACACTTGAACATCTTCATGACAAAGTGTGTTAATTTCATGACAAAGTTAAATTAACAATATCAATATGTCATGTGAAAAATTCTTATGATATATGAAGAATTCTTGGAAAGAATCCTCTACAAAATGTGTGGGAACTTGGAACATTTTCTGTACTAAGTACGATTTAATTGGAATTTTTTTCTTTAGTCTGTGTTTATATATGTGATTATATTAATGACTATCTTTTGTGTTTTTCAACACCCCCATAATAATAATATTAATAATGATGATATTAATAATTAGTAAAATATTTGTCTTTCATGCCTCAAAAGCGTTAATAAGTCTGAGTTTCAGGTTGCAGTATGAGGTAACACTTGTCCTATCTCCATTCCCATGCCATCTTCATTTCTCTCTCGCTTGTATCTAATTCGGGTGCAATCTCTGCGCCATTTTTTCTGTTGGGAATATGACTTTGCCCCCTTTGACATGGGGCCCACATGCCTGAATTTGTAAGTCTTATTAGCCGATTTAGCTTGCGTTTGATATTTTTTTGAGAAGGTTTTTCCAGTACATAACTTCTTTTTTTATGTTGAGGATAGTTTTGCTAATTAAATATAAATATATATATATATATATATATATATATATATATATATATATATATATATATATATATATAAGGATCTAGTACATTATTTATTATCTTAATACAAGCACCTTGTAAAAATTAGGTGACATGATTATACATCCATTAACTATTGCAGCGTGAGCTAATTGAGCTCTCACATATAAAAGCTTTTTGGTTTTAGCATACTCTTTTTTTTTTTAATGCATAATCGCTTATTTTCCTTTGTATTTCTTGATGGAGAATGTCACTATAAATCTACAATAACAAGCTGCACTTCCCATTTTTAAAATTTAGGGCCTACCAGCAGTTTTGGATAGAGCTTAACATCTATATAGCGAGAGTTTAAGTTATGTACATTGTTAGTATACAATTTTTATAGTATATCACCTAAATGATAATTATATGCGAAGCCTCCTTAAAGTGTGAGATTTTTAATATTAAAAATAAGATATTTTATCTGCTACAACAGGCAAAGATGATCAGAAGCGGATCTAAAATTTTTAAAATATGAGTGCATCATTGAAAAAGGAAGAAAAAAGAAGTACTAAGTGCGAATCGATCCATGTTCCTTTAGATAAATAACTCAGCATTCAACCAGGTGCACGATTCAATCTTTTTGGAGCATGAGGGTCAACAACAACAACATACCCAGTAAAATCCCACTAGTGGAGTATGAGGAGGGTAGAGTGTACGCAGACCTTACCCCTACCCCGGAAGGGTAGAGAGACTGTTTCCGGGAGACTCTCGGCTCAACAGAAGAGATGTCAACTGATAATATTAAATTAATATTATCAAATATATACATGAAATACCTAATTTGACGGAAAGACCACGGGTTCACGTGCACCATAAAAAAGCCTAAATTCACCCTGAAGGTGATCTGATGGTGATGGTGTAAATATTCCTTTGTTTATATAACTTAAACTCATACAATAATAGTGCAAAAGAATTATCAGACTATTAGGTTAAAATACATCGATAGTTTGCTATGTTAGTGTATACTCCTATAAGTGAAAATGATGATGTATAATAATTTTGCAATCAAACTTTAAAGTCTTGATACGGTGACAGGTTACCAATACGCATTTCAACGAACAGTTAGTTAAAATTAGCTGATCATACTTAAGCAAATCATTGGTTACTTCTTTATGTTTGCTAGACACTATTAATGGAAAATCATGAAGTAATGCTACGTAGTTTTCATAACACCTTAATTATACTACTCCTAATAGATTAGAATATTCTGCTAATTAAGATTTGCGAGATAAATATTATTAATTCATTCCCCAAGAAGTGCCACAAACATCAATGTAAATACTCCCCAAAACCCTAACGACAAAACTTGTGACCTTATCCTGTACTGTGATCATCAACCACCCCCCCCTCCCCCCCAAAAAAAAAAAAACACACTCAAATTCTCAAAAGGCGAAAGGCAGAAGAAAGGCATGCAAATAAATATCGTACTCCCCTTAATGCTGTTGTTAAAAATGAGGAAATTTCAAAGCCCGTCAGAATTTGCCGGGTACTATGTCCCTAGCTAGCTATATACTACCACCCCCCTCCCTTATTCCCCCTACCCCCATTGTATACCCCCCCCCACCGTCTCCCTTCTATAAAACCCAACCTTTATTCTACGCAAGACCTAACAACAAATTTCCTCTGAATTCTTAACTCTTCTCTTTGAAGCAAACACTTTGGTTTTTTTCTACTAAACCCCATAACTTTTAGTCCATTAAAAACCCTTTAAAAATCTTGTGAGAATTTGCAAAAAAAAAAAGAAGAAAAAAAAATGCAGGTAGTGAAGGAATCATCATCAAGTATGAGAATTGTTGCCGGAGAATCAAGAAGGATAATGGAGTCCGTTTACGAACGGGTTCGGTTCTTGGTTTCGGGGAATGCTGTGGTTGTTTTTACCATGAGCGGTTGCTGCATGTGCCACGTGGTGAAGCAGCTCCTGTTCGGGCTCGGGGTGGGCCCCACTATCGTCGAGCTCGACAGGGACTCCGCAGGGAAGGAAATTCACGCCTTACTGTTCCAATTAGCCGGGGACGGGCAGCAGCAGCCCGTCCCAGCTGTTTTTGTTGGTGGGAAGTTCTTAGGCGGGATCGAGACGGTCATGGCTTGTCATATAAATGGTACACTTGTCCCTCTCCTCAAAGAAGCCGGAGCGCTCTGGCTCTGAACTCCGGTTTATAATTCACCGACTTTAAATCTTGGATCCGTTTCACATCTCCAACAAATTCTAAGTGGAATATCCTACTATAATGTTTAGAATTTTATACTATTAGTAAAGGGCGACAAAAGAGTCAGACTGTGTCTAGTATATCCAGAGGCTCTTATTGTTTTTTTATTTAATTTCATTTTCTTTTTCTTTGTTGGGGAGGTGAGAAAAAGAAATTACTAGAAAAAAGAAAGTAGGGTTTGTTGTATTTTATAATGACTTACTCTATATATTATCTTGGATTGCAATTAATCATGCATTTACCTCAATATCTTCTCTTAGTTTAATTATTTTTCGTCATTGGGCAATATTTACAGTTATGAGGTTTACAAGAGACAAGGCAGGTAAAAGGATCAGAGAGATAAATATTAGGCGTTCTATGCATAAAGACTAACTAATCAGTTGCTTCTCTTCAGTTTGTTTGTCACTATTTAATTGCTGCAATTGCATGGTTCTTTGTCAAATTTACATTACTCTAAGTTTTACCTTTTTGAGGGGGGAGGGGTTGGATGAGGAGGTGGTTAGCATGAGCATGCAAAAGAAGGAATTAATTTTAAATTCTTTCTCTTATGTTAAGAGAAAAGAAAAGCTGAAAAAGAATTCAAAAGACAAAATTATTAATGGTACTTAACGTTTTACGTGATATCATGAAGAAAAGTAAGGGGACGTACGGCCATCGAAAAAGGAAAGAATAATGGTATATTTCGAATTAATGATTATCATATGATATGGATGCTGTATGATAGTTTTAGTTGTATTCCATTGGGCCTTGTTTGGACTTTGGATAATGGAGAAAAAAGAAGAGAAAATAAATATATATATATATATATATATATATATATATATATATATATATATATATCATTATTTTTTACTTTATATAAAAATATACAAATATTATAGAATTTTGAGGCTATCAAACGTAAATAATTTTGAGCGCGGGCCAAAGTAATCTTTGTGAAGTGACTAAAAACATAATTTATTACTCAAATCTTAATTTGTTTATTTTATATTTCTCTAATACTGTAATGAAAACTTACATTTTTAATATTGTTTAATCGATTAGAAAAAAATTATCTGTCTTATTTTTTAGGTTATTGATTCCACTTAATATGAGTAGTTTCTTGCAAACACTATTCAAGTACCTTGATAGGGTAAAAAATAATTACATTATTAGTGATAGAAGTTAAACTATTACTATTAAGTTCATGGATATCTTAAGATTTACATATTCTTATGACTAAAATGACCATGGTAAAACATTTGGAAAATAAAAGAACTTTTTAACAGTTGGGAATGTGTGTAGTATAATTTGCATGACTTTAATTTTTGTGTACTTATAGTGTAAAACATTTTCACATATTTGTAGGTTTAAAAAGGTCTACAATAGTATGCAACTTTTCATAATATGTTTAATTTGACAACATAGAAAATAAAGTACATAACATGTAATAGGGATAAAAACGCACTAATAATTTGAACTATCTTATTATTGTCGATTTATACACATTTAAATATATTTTTCATTATTGCTCGCCTTATTGGCAAAAATAACAGGTACATTTGCAATTTGCACGGGAATGATTGTTTTACTTAAAGATATAATCGAGAATGGTTATTGTAATGATTTTGTGTGACACGTTATATAAGCATGGGCAAATGTAGCATTTTGGCTACGGGTTTAATTGTACCTATAATTTTCGTAAAGTATAAATTTATATGTAAAAACTTGTTAAAATCTTATCAAATATTGAATTTGAACCCATAATTTTACAGTACAATGAGTTCAATAATAAAAATCTTAATAGTTGAATTCATTAAATTTAAATTCTCGATCCACTTATGCTAATAGTAGGTATAGATTGAGACATAACTTTCAATCTTATGACATGTTACTAACCTAAGTGGTCGTTTAATTTGGGAAAAGATAATAATCTCGGGATAAAATACATAATAATTATTTTATTCAGTATTTGGTTAAATTTTTTATTATGGAATTAGAAATAACCAAGATTATTCATATTAAAATTGTGGTTTTATTTTTATACCACCCACAATGTGGGAAAATATTTCGATAATTTGTAATCCTGGGATAAAACATCAAAAATGATAAAGATTTCTTTCTGCATAGCTCTTTCTCAAAAACCTTTAAGGTTAAAATTAAGAATAAATTTTTTATCCCATTTAGCTAGTTTTAAAGCAAGCACATGTTTATATTATACTTCATATTATAATTCCGTCGTTATAATTCCTATTATATACGGTCGAAATCGAGCTCGCCTACGACATGGTAGGTCAGGTTCGGAATATGGAAATAAAGGACTGAAGATCGACCTCAAGTCCCACCGGGCTAGAACCCGGGGTTGGAACGCCTGCCTCCAATAATATCGAGGTCGTGATCCCAGAATCGATCCTAGCCCCGACTGAGATCGAAGAAACATTGTTAGCATAACAGAAGACCGAAATATCTGTGACCGGTCGGATATTACGGCGGAAATCTCGGCACGTATCAATGAGAAATTGGCAATCGGCAAATCAAGAGATTTTTTTACCTTTTATAGAATTGTACCTAAAGTAGGACTCCTCTACTATATAAAGGGAGTATGATAATTCATTTAGCACATTGTAACACGCATTCCAAAGTAATACATTATTATTTTTCTCTTTAAGCTCTTGTTCTTCTATATCTTGATACCGATCGAAGTGCATCTGGCTTAAGGGTGGCTAACCTTCCGAGATTGAAATTGTCTAATTCGTGTGGTTTGTATTTACTTTATCATTATTTATTTCAATTGCAACTTAATTTATCACTTTGTATCAAGTTAATCCACGTATTCTTAAAATCACTTACAAATTCAATTGTTATTCGATTTTGAGGGTAAATAGTTTGGCGCCCACCGTGGGGCTAAAGATAATAGCGGTTATTTGATATAAATTTCCTAAACACACACTACTTTACACTTGTTCTTTGAAGTGTCTCTAATTTCAGGTTAAAACTCGAAACACCAAACTCTTAATAAGCACCCCTACATGTTAAAATTGAGTCTGGCCACCACGGTAAAAATAACAACATAGTACCAAGTGATGAGGTACCTCCTGTTGATCCCATCGGAATTCCGGTCGCAGACCCAATTGATTCTAACTCGCATGTGGCTATCAACACAAATCTACCTACCGACCCCGAGAATAACGTCCTTGGTGGAGCCCGATCGACAGCTCAAAATACACAAAACATTGGAGGAGACGGGATCAATTTACGGATGATCTTCGAAATGTTGCAGGCTCAACATGCAGCGATAACTCAGTTACAGAACCAAAGTCATGCACCGAGCAGAATTAAACCCGATTCGTCCCGGGAAGTCACGCGCAGGAATGAACCAGTCGCAGAGAGGTCGAATGAAAATGAATCGGGGACTAACCCCGAGATCGTAAAGATGCTCGAGGAACTAACAAAATAGGTAGAATCAGGGGAAAAGAAGATCGAAGGTAATGACAAAAAGGTGAAACCTACAATTTCAGGGTCGACCAAATCCCAGGAGCACCGCCGATATTTAAAGGCGTGGATTCAAAGAAGTTCGTTCAAAAACCTTTCCCTCAGAGCGCGTCTACGAAGACGATCCCTAAGATGTTCCGCATGCCCAAGATTCCTAAGTACAATGGAACAACCGACCCAAATGAGCACGTAACCTCTTACATATGTGCCATCAAAGGGAACAACTTGGAGGATGATAAGATCGAGTCCCTCTTGTTGAAAATGTTCGGGGAGACCCTGTCGAAGGGAGCTATGATATGGTATCACAACTATGATGACTCAAAATATCATCTTTAAATTTAATAAGTAATTCTATGTTCTAAGACCTCGAAAAGTACCATTTATCATTCCTCGACTTGCGTAGGCAGTCCTTATTTTTTTCGAAAAGTTTTTATGTGAAAAATGTAGTAAAATGGGAAATAGAGCTTTAAAACTCAACTAAGTTGACTTTGGTCAACATTTTGAGCAAACGGACCTGGATCAGTATTTTGAAAATTTTGGTAGGTTCATATCGTGATTTGAGACTGGGGCGTATGCCCGAAATTGAATTCCGAGGTCCCTAGCCCGAGTTATGGAATTTTGATTAAAAAATTAAAAGCTTGAAAGCTTAATGATTTATAAGAAATTACTGATATTAGATTTATTGACCTCGGGTCCGTATTTTGGTTCCGGAATCCGGTATAGGTCCACTATAATATTTATGACTTGTCTACCAAATTTGGTGAGAATCGGAGTTGATTTGACGTGATTCGGACGTTCGGATGTAAAAATATAAGTTTTAAAGTTTTCTTGAAAACTTCCTTTGATTTGGTATCCGATTCGTAGTTTTATGTGTTATTTTGGCGATCCGATTGCGCGAGCAAGTTCGTATGATGTTTTAAAACTTGTGTGCATATTTGGTTTAGATCCTCGAGGGCTCGGGTGAGTTTCGGATAGGCTACGGGACATTTTGGACTTTGAAAATCTAGTATTTTGCTGCAGCAGGTGTTCTGGCATGTTCTTCTTCGCGTTCACGAAGGTACTCTCGCGAACGCGAAGAGTAAACTGGGCAGCTGGATTTTTCTTCTTCGAGAACGTGAAGACTTGGTCGCAAACGCGAAGCGATGGGGGCATTACCCTTCGCGAACGCGATCATCTCCTCGCGAACGCGTAGTGTTAGGCACACCTGGGGGAGGGTCGATCATTCCTTCAGCGCGAATACAAGCTGTGCCTCGTGAACGCGAAGCCCAGGGGGGAAACCTTTGCGAACACGAAGGAGGACTCGCGAACGCGAAAGCCACGGGCTGCTACTCATCACGAACGCGACAGGCCCTTCGCGAACGCGAAGAAGGCTTGACCCCTGTGACTTAAAACAAAACCAAAAACGGGATTTTTCCCATTTTTCACAAACCCTCAATTATAACTCGGCTTAGGGGCAATTTCAAAGAAATTTTTTACGATTTCGGACTGGGTAAGTGTTCTTTATCATATAGTGATTGTATTTCACAAATCCACGTCTATATTCATCATTTATTTCGGATTTAGATGGAAGAAATTGGAATTTTTGTAAATCTTTCCAAAAACCAAAAATTAAGATTTGAAGGTCCATTTAATATCGGAATTAGACAAATTTGGTATGGTTGAACTCGTATCGGAACAGGTATTCGGATTTCGTAAGTTTTTTCGGGATTTGAGATGTGGGTCTCACTGCCGAATATTTTAATGAATTTTGGATTTTTATCCGGAAAAGTTGTAAATTTATATGGAATTAATTCCTATGATTAGTATTGAATATATTGAATTGTTTGTGAATAGATTTGAAGCTTCCGGAGGTAAATTTAAAAGGAAAAGCTGTGGTTGAATAATTGATTGGAGTTTGCAAAGCAAGGTAAGTGTCGGGGTTAACCTTCACTTGAGGGAATAGAACCCTTAAATTGTTTGTTATGTAAATTGTATGTAAACGACATATAGGCGAGGTGACGAGTGTCTATACGTCGTCAAATTAATTGTTTGCCTGCTTACTTAAAAAATCATAAATTATTTTTAATCATAAATTAATTATTATAATAATTGTTTCTCTCTTATTCTTTGCAAATATAAATTCTTGAATTCCTGCATTAATTGTTACATGCTATTTGAATTATGTGCCTTAATTGTTATTTGACATTTAGCATAATAAATATTAAACTGTCTATTTGCTCCCTGATTTCCATAATAATTTGCTATTTGTCATTGTTTGCTTCATAATTAAACCATAATTATTGTATGCTTGTTGTCTTGTAATTTTATATTAATTATTACATTTATTGGGAAAATTTCTTCTATAAAAATTGGTAAATGAAAATGTTGGAGGAGCGGGTTGCACGTCGTAACTTGATTGATTATAATAAATATATTGGAGGATCAGGTTGCACGCCGTAACAGACTTATTAAAAGTCAATATTGGAGGATGGGGTTGCATGCCGCAACAGACTTATTAAAAGTCAATATTGGAGGATCGGGTTGCACGCCGCAACAGACATATTAAAAGTCAATATTGGAGGAGTGGGTTGCATGCCGCAACAGAATTGAATGTGGATATATTGTGAGAGCGGGTTGCACGCTGCAATAGAAATAATGGAAATGATAATTAGTTATGACTGCTGAGTTGCCTTCAATTATCATAAATAAATTACCTGATTTATTCCTATTATTGTTGTTGTTACTAATATTGTGTACAGGTTAATGTAAGTGAACCGCCTTAGCCTCGTCAGTATTTCATCGAGGTTAGGCTCAACACTTACCAGTACATGGGGTCGGTTGTACTGATACTACACTCTGCACTTCTTGTGCAGATTTTAGAGTTGATCCCAGCGGCGTACCATAGACTTGCTCGGGTTTTAGCTATCAGAGGAGACTTGAGGTATAACTACATGGCGTTCGCAGTTCTGAAGTCCCTGTCTATTGTACTTTAGCTGTGTGTTTATTTTCAGACAGCTTTATTTTATTCAGACCTTTATTTGTATTTATTCTAGAAACTCGTGCACTTGTGACACCAATTCTGGGATGGTATTTAGACACCGTTATTATTATGGATTATTTCAAAATTGCTTCCGCATTTGCTTCCTTGTTATTAATTAATTTAAAAATGGATAATGTTATTCTAACGTTGTCTTGCCTAGCAAGTGAAATGTTAGGCGCCATCACGGTTCGGAGGTAGGAATTTCGGGTCGTGACAGTTGGTATCAGAGCACTAGGTTACATAGGTCTCACGTGTCACGAGCAAGCTTAGTAGAGTCTCAAGGATCGGTACAGAGACGTCTGTACTTATCTCTCAAAGGCAATGAAGTTTAGGAATAATATCACTTCTTTCTTATTTTATCGTGTGATTTTATTCTATCATCGATGATTGAACCATTCTACTCTTATTCTCTCGCAGATGGTGAGAACGCGTAATACTTCTACCGATGGACAGGGACCAGAACCCCCGGTGGCAACTATGGCCAGGGGTAGAGGTCGAGGCCGAGGTCATGCTAGAGGCCGAGACAGAGGCCGAGGTAGAGCTCAGTCCAGAGCTCGAGCAGTTGCACCTATTGAAGAACCTCAGATAGACCTTCAGGAGGAGGTCCTAGTTCAGAATGTACCAATTGGACGAGTTCAGGTCCCGGAAGGATTCATATATACTCCAGTGCTTCAGGACACTCTAGTCTGATTGGTGAGTCTTATGGAGGATGTGGCCCAGAATGGTACATTTCCGGTGGCACCAGCCATCTCACAGGCTGGGGGAGGAGCACAAACTCCCACTACTCTCGCTCCGGAGCAAATGGCTCCCCAGAATCAGGCTCCAGCATCCCCGCCAGTTGGGGTAGTTCAGCCAGTTATTGCGTTACAGACCGGTGATAGGCCCGCCATGTCTTTTGAGGCCTTATTAAGACTGGATAAGTTTACTAAGCTCTTTCCAGTTCACTTCAGTGGTACACCTTCTGAGGACCCACAAGATTATCTTGAACGCTGCCATGAGGTGCTGCGGAACATGGGTATAGTTGAGACAATAGAGTTGATTTTGCTGTATTCCAGATGACGGGTTTCGCCAAGAGGTGGTGGAGAGATTACGCATTGACCCGACCATTCGGATCACCTGCACTTACCTGGGAGCAGTTCTCTCGGCTATTTCTGGAGAAGTTCCACCCTATCACACTGAGAGAGGAATTTCGCAAGCAATTTGAGCGTCTACAGTAGGGCAGTATGACTGTTACTCGGTATGAGTCCCGTTTTGTGGATTTGGCCCGTCATGCTCTCCTTTTACTACCTACGGAGGGAGAGAGAGTAAGGAGGTCCATTGAGGGACTCACACACCCTATCATACTTCAGATGGCCAAGGATACCGAAAGTGAGATTTCTTTTCAGGAGGCTGCTAATGTCGCAAAGAGGATCGAGATGGTTCTTGCATAGAAAAGAGGGCAGAGGTCCGATAAGAGGCATCGTTAGTTCAGTAGTTACAGTGGTGCCTCGTTTGGAGGCCGGGGTAATTTTGGTAGGGGTCATCCTCCCAAACCATTTCATTCAGCACTTCATGTATCTTCCGGTGCTTCAGGGAGTCACGGTCTTATTATGCCTTACTCTGGGAAGCCAGTATTCAGTGCACATTCAGCTCCTATCAATGCACCACCACTACAGAGTTACTACAGTAGTTATCCGGCCCATCTGGGTCAGTTTCAGCTTCAGCAGCCACGACATCAGGATGGGTGTTATGAGTGTGGGAACATTGGTCATATCAGGAGGTATTGCCCTAGATTGGTGAGTAACAGATCTCGGCAAGATTCGCGTGCCATCATACCAACACCGGTTGCTTCATCGCCTGCTCAGCCAGCTAGATATAGGGGTCAGGCAGCTAGAGGTGGAGGTCAGGCCATTAGAGGTGGAGGCCAGGCCATTAAAGGTGGAGGTCAGACCGTTAGAGGTGGAGGCCATCCAGTTATAGGCCGTCCCAGAGACGCATTTCAGAGTGGTGGGGCCCATCCCCGATTTTATGCTTTTCCAGCTAGGCCTGAGGCTGAGACATCTGATGTTGTGATCACAGGTATTATTCCAGTTTGCCATAGAGAAGCTTCAATTCTATTTGATCTAGGATCTACTTATTCCTATGTGTCCTCCTATTTTGCTTCATATTTGGTTGTGCCTTGTGATTCTCTGAGTGCTTCTGTGTGTGTATCTACACCGGTGGGAGACTCTGTGGTAGTATATCATGTCTACCGTTCGTGTGTGGTTACTATTGGTAATCTTGAAACTAGTGTGGATCTTCTACTTCTTGATATGGTAGATTTTGATGTCATCTTGGGTATGGATTGGTTGTCTCCTTATCATGCTATATTGGACTGTCATGCCAAGACAGTGACCCTAGCTATGCCGGGGTTACCTCGATTAGAGTGGAAAGGAACTCCTGGCCATTCTGCCAGCAGGGTTATTTCTTATATGAAAGCTCGGCGTATGGTAGAGAAAGGATGTCTAGCCTATTTGGCTTATATTCACGATCCTAGTGTGGATGTCCCTTCTATGGACTCAGTAGCAGTTGTTCGTGAATTTTCAGAAGTATTTTCTGCAGATCTACCGGGGATGCCACCCGACAGATATATTGACTTCTGTATTGATTTGGCTCCGGGCACTCAGCCCATTTCTATTCCACCATACCGTATGGCCCCTCAAGAGTTGAAAGAATTGAAAGAGCAGTTACAAGACTTGCTTGATCAAGGATTCATTAGACCTAGTGTCTCGCCCTGGGGTGCACGGGTATTATTTGTAAAGAAGAAAGATGGCTCGATGTGGATGTGTATAGACTATCGGCAGTTGAACAAGGCCACTATCAAAAACAAATATCTGCTGCCAAGAATTGATGACTTATTTGATCAGCTTCAGGGTGCCAAGGTATTTTCGAAAATTGATTTGAGATCTGGTTACCATTATTTGAAGATTAGGGCATCTGATGTCCCTAAGACAGCTTTTCGGACTCAGTATGGGCATTACGAGTTCCTAGTGATGTTATTTGGGTTGACAAATGCTCCAGCAGCATTTATGGATTTGATGAATCGGGTGTTCAAGACTTATTTGGATTCTTTTATGGTTGTATTCATTGATGATATCTTGATTTACTCCAGCAGTCGAGAGGAGCATGAGCAGCATCTTCGAAGTGTGCTTCACACCTTGAAGAATAATCAGTTATATGCCAAATTTTCAAAATGTGAGTTTTGGTTAGACTCAGTTGCCTTTTTGGGACATGTTGTATCGGCAGAAGGCATAAAGGTGGAACCTAAGAAGATTGAGGCTGTTCAGAATTGTGCTAGACCCACTTCAGTTACAGAGATTCGGAGTTTTCTGGGTTTGGCAGGTTATTATCGTCGGTTCGTGGAAGGGTTTTCATCTATAGCAAGCACATTGACCAGACTAACCCAGAAGGGTGTTCCATTCAGATGGTCAGACGAGTGTGAGTTGAGCTTTCAGAAGCTCAAGACCGCTTTGACTACGGCGCCAGTATTGGTATTACCCACAGTTTCAGGATCGTATGCGGTATATTGTGACGCATCTCACATTGAGCTTAGTGCAATATTAATGCAAAATGGCAAGGTAATTGTATATGCGTCGCGATAGTTGAACGTTCACGAGAAAAATTATCCTGTTCATGACTTAGAATTAGCAGCCATTGTTCATGCACTGAAGATTTGGAGGTATTACCTCTACGGTGTCTCGTGTGAGGTATTTACTGATCATCACAACCTTTAGTATCTGTTCAAACAAAAAGATCTTAATTTGAGGCAGAGAAGATGGTTAGAGTTGTTGAAAGACTATGATATCACCATTTTGTATCACCCTGGAAAGGCCAATGTGGTGTCGATGCTTTGAGTAGAAAAGCTGTGAGTATAGGCAGTCTTGCGTATATTCCGGTTGGTGAGAGACCATTAGCTGCAGATGTTCAGACTTTGGCTAATCAGTTCATGAGGTTAGATGTTTCAGAACCTAGTCGGGTTCTAGCTTGCACAGTCGCTCGGTCTTCTTTATATGAGTGCATCAGAGAGAGGCAGTATGATGATCTTCATTTACTTGTCCTTAAGGACACGGTGCGGTACGGTAATTCCAAATAGGTTGTTGTGGGGGAAGATGGAGTTCTGCGAATGCAGGGCCGTATTTGTGTGCCTAATGTGGATGGGCTTCGTGAATTAATTCTTGAAGAAGCACACAGTTCTAGGTATTCTATTCATCCAGGTATCGCAAAATTGTATCAAGATTTGCGGCAACATTATTGCTGGAGGAGAATGAAAAAGGATATAGTTGCACATGTAGCTCGGTGTCTGAATTGTCAGCAAGTTAAGTACGAGCATCAAAGACCTGGTGGTTTGTTTCAGAAGTTAGAAATTCCTGAGTGGAAGTAGGAGCATATCACTATGGATTTTGTTGTTGGGCTCCCACGGACACAGAGAAAATTTGACGCAGTTTGGGTCATTGTGGACAGGTTGACCAAGTCAGCCCATTTCATTCTAGTGGCGGTTACCTATTCTTCAAAGAGGTTAGCTGAAATTTACATTCGTGAGATTGTTCGCCTTCACGGTGTGCCCGTATCTATTATTTCAGATCAAGATACGCAGTTTACCTCACATTTCTGGAGGGTTGTACAGCGTGAGTTAGGCACACGGGTGGAGTTGAGTACAACATTTCATCCACAGACAGACGGACAGTCAGAGCGCACTATTCAGATATTGGAAGATATGCGTCGCGCTTGTGTTATAGACTTTGGAGTTTCTTGGGATCATTTCTTACCACTTCCGGAGTTTGCTTATAATAATAGCTACCAGTCGAGCATTCAGATGGCTCCATATGAGGCATTATACGGAAGGCGATGCCGATCGCCAGTTGGTTGGTTTGAACCGGGAGAGGCTCGGTTGTTGGGTACCGATTTGGTACAGGATGCCTTGGATAAGGTCAAGATTATTCAGGATCGACTTCGCACATCTCAGTCTAGGAAAAAGAGTTATGCCGACCGTAAAGTTAGTGATATTGCATTAATGGTTGGAGAACGAATATTGCTCCAGGTTTCACCTATGAAAGGTGTAATGAGGTTCGGAAAGAAGGGCAAGTTGAGCCCTAGGTATATCGGACCCTTTGAAATTCTTGAAAGGGTGGGTGGAGTAGCCTACATTCTTGCATTACCACCAAGTTTATCAGCGGTTCATCAGGTGTTCCATGTGTCTATGCTCCGGAAATATCATGGTGATCCGTCCCATGTGTTAGATTTCAGCTCGGTCCAATTGGACAAAGATTTGACTTACGAGGAGGAGCCGGTGGCTATTCAAGCCCGGCAGGTCCGTCAGTTGAGGTCTAAGAGTTATCCTTCAGTTCGGGTGTAATGGAGAGCTCAGCCGGTAGAGGCATCTACCTGGGAGTCCGAGTCAGACATACGGAGTAAATATCCACACCTTTTCTCCAGCTCAAGTATTTTTCTAACTCTGTTCGAGGACGAACATTTATTTTAGAGGTGGAGAATGTGATGACCCAAAATGTCATCTTTAAATTTAATAAGTAATTCTGTGTTCTAAGACCTCAAAAAGCACCATTTAGCATTCCTTGACTTGCGTGCATAGTTCGTATTTTTTTCCGAAAAGTTTTTATGTAAAATGGATTAAAATGGGAAATAGAGCTTTAAAACTCAACTAAGTTGACTTTGGTTAACATTTTGAGAAAACGGACCCGGATCAGTGTTTTGAAAATTTCGGTAGGTCCGTATCGTGATTTGGGACTTGGGCGTATGCCCGGAATAGAATTTCGAGGTCTCTAGCCCGAGTTATGGAATTTTGATGAAAAATTAAAAGCTTGAAAGCTAAATGATTTCTAAGAAATTACTGATGTTGGATTTATTGACCTCGGGTCTGTATTTTTATTTCGAATTCCGGTATAGATCCACTATAATACTTATGACTTGTTTGCCCAATTCAGTGAGAATCAGAGTTGATTTGACGTGATTCGGACGTCCGGTTGTAAAAATATAAGTTTTAAAGTTTTCTTGAAAACTTCTTTTGATTTGGTGTCCGATTCGTAGTTCTAGGTGTTATTTTGGCGATTCGATCGCGCGAGCAAGTTCGTATGATATTTTAGAACTTGTGTGCATGCTTGGTTTGGAACCCCGAGGGGTCGGGTGAGTTTCGGATAGGCTACGAGATGTTTTGGACTTTGAAAATCTGGTTTTTTGCTGCAGCAGGTGTTATGGCATGTTCTTCTTCGCGTTCGCGAAGGTACTCTCACGAACGCGAAGAGTAAACTGGGCAGCTAGATTTTTCTTCTCCGCGAACGTGATGGCTTGGTCGTGAACACGAAGCGATGGGGGCATTACCCTTCGCGAATGCGTAGTGTTAGGCATACCTGGGGGAGGGTCGATCATTCCTTCAGCGCGAACGCAAGCTATGCCTCGCGAACACGAAGGCCAGGTGTGAAACCTTCGCGAACGTGAAGGAGGACTCGCGAACGTGAAAGCTACGGGCTACTACTCATCGCGAATGCGACAGGCCCTTTGCGAATGCGAAGGCCAGGAGGGAAACCTTCGCGGACGCGTAGGAGGACTCGCGAACGCGAAAACCATGGGCTGCTACTCATCGCAAACGCAAAGAAGGCCTGACCCCTGTGACTTAAAACAGAACCAAAAACGAGATTTTTCCCATTTTTCACAAACCCTCAATTATAACTCGGCTTAGGGGAGATTTCAAAGGAGTTTTTCACGATTTCGGACTGGGTAAATGTTCTTTATCATATAGTGATTGTATTTCACAAATTCATGTATATATTCATCATTTATTTCGGATTTAGATGGAAGAAATTGAAATTTTTGTAAAACTTTCCAAAAACGAAAAATTAAGATTTGAAGGTCCATTTGATATCGGAACTAGACAAATTTGGTATGGTTGAACTCGTATCGGAACGGGTGTTCGGATTTCACGAGTTTTTTCGGGATTTGAGACGTGGGTTCCACTGCCGAATATTTTAATGAATTTTGAATTTTTATCCGAAAAATTTATAAATTCATATGGAATTAATTCCTATAATAAGTATTGAATATATTGAATTGTTTGTGAATAGATTTGAAGCTTTAGGAGGAAACTTTAAAAGAAAAGGCTATGGTTGAATAATTGATTGAAATTTGCAAAGCGAGGTAGGTGTCGAGGTTAACCTTGACTTGAGGGAATAGAACCCTTAAATTGTTTGTTATGGGAATTGCATGTAAACGACGTATAGGCAAGGTGACGAGTGTCTATACGTCGTCAAATTAATTGTTTGCCTGCTTACTTGAAAAATCATAAATTATTTTTAATCATAAATTAATTATTATAATAATTATTTCTCTCTTATTCTTTACAAATATAAATTCTTGAATTCCTGCATTAATTGTTACATGCTATTTGAATTATATGCCTTACTTGTTATTTGACATTTAGCATAATAAATATTAAACTGCCTATTTGCTCCCTGATTTCCATAATAATTTGCTATTTGTCATTGTTTGCTTCATAATTAAACCATAATTATTATATGCTTGTTGTCTTGTAATTTTATATTAATTGTTACATTTATTGGGAAAATTTCTTCTATAAGAATTGGTAAATGAAAATGTTGGAGGAGCGGGTTGCACGCCGCAACTTGATTGATTATAATGAATATATTAGAGGATCGGGTTGCACGCCGCAACAGACTTATTAAAAGTCAATATTGGAGGATCGAGTTGCACACCGCAACAGACTTATTAAAAGTCAATATTGGAGGATCGGGTTGCACGCCGCAACAGACATATTAAAAGTTAATATTGGAGGATCGGGTTGCACGCCGCAACTGACTTATTAAAAGTCAATATTGGAGGATCGGGTTGCACGCCGCAACAGACTTGTTAACAAGTTAATATTGGAGGATCGGGTTGCACGTCGCAACAGGCTTGATTAAAATGAATATGTTGGAGGAGCAGGTTGCACGCCGCAACAGAACTGAATGTGGATATATTGTGAGAGCGGGTTGCACGCTGCAACAGAAATAATAAAAATGATAATTGGTTATGACTGCTGAGTTGCCTTCAATTATTATAAATGAATTACCTGATTTATTCCTATTATTATTGTTATTACTAATATTGTGTACAGGTTAATGTAAGTGAACCGCCTTAGCCTCATCACTACTTCGTCGAGGTTAGGCTCAGCACTTACCAGTACATGGGGTCGGTTGTACTGATACTACACTCTGCACTTCTTGTGCAGATTTTGGAGTTGGTCCCATCGGCGTACCATAGACTTGCTCGGATTTCAGCTATCAGAGGAGACTTGAGGTATAACTGCGCAGTTCTGAAGTCCCCGTCTATTGTACTTTAGCTGTGTGTTTATTTCCAGACACCTTTATTTTATTCAGACCTTTATTTGTATTTATTCTTAAAGCTCGTGCACTTGTGACACCAATTCTGGGATGGTGTTTAGACACTGTTATTATTATGGATTATTTCAAAATTGCTTCCGTATTTGCTTCCTTGTTATTAATAAATTTAATAATTGTTTTAAAAATGGATAATGTTATTCTAACGTTGGCTTGCCTAGCAAGTGAAATGTTAGGCGCCATCATGGTCCGGAGGTGGGAATTTCAGGTCGTGACAACATAATTCCTCCTAATTTTATTTACTCATTCGCTATGCTTGCAGATTCCTTCGTGAAAGCACACGCCGGGGCAATTAAGGTCGAGACGAGGAAGTTAGACCTTTTCAAAGTAAAATAGGAGGATAATGAGATGCTTAGAGATTTCGTGTCCCGGTTTCAAATGGAACGGATGGACCTGCCATCGGTCGCTGATGATTGGTCCGTTCAGGCTTTTACCCAAGGACTCAACGTTCGGAGCTCGTTGACTTCACAACAGTTAAAACAAAACTTGGTAAAATATCTAGTTGTCACTTGGATTGATGTCCATAATCGATATCAATCAAAAATCAGTTTCGGAAATGATCAGCTTAGGGCCCTTTTCGGGTCCGTGTACCCCGTCAGAACCATCGACATAGTCAAGAGGGACCTCGATCGTAAATCAAGATCAAACAGGGATCGGTATCAGCCGTACAATAGAGACCGAAAAAGTAGTGGGCCCGGGCGGAACTCTTTGAGAAACGAAATAAGGAATGATCGAGGTTAGAGCAACCAAGGACTCATGAACAAAAATAACTTTGACAGGCCCGTTGGGCCTAAAGAAGCGCCAAGATTATCGGATTACAACTTTAACGTCGATGTCGCCGCTATCGTATCTGACATAGGACGCATCAAAGATACCAAATGGCCTAGACCTTTATAGTCCGATCCAGCCCAAAGGGATCCTAACCTAATGTGCAAATATCACGGCACTCATGGCCACATAACAGAAGACTGCCGACAATTAAGAGAAGATGTGGCCCGACTGTTCAATAACGGACATCTCCGAGAGTTCCTGAGTGATTGGGCCAAGAACCATTTCAGGAACAAGGATTCTAATATGCAGACCGAGTAGGAAGAACCTCAGCACGTCATTAACATGATCATCGCTGGGGTCGACATTCCCCAATGGCCGATGTTGAAGCGCATCAAAGTATCCATCACAAGGGACAAACGGACTCGGGATTACGTACTGGAGGGAACCTTGTCATTCAACGACAAAGACGCTGAGGGGATCGTGCATCCCCACAACGATGCACTGGTAATATCGGTACTCGTAAGTAAATCTCGAATTAAGAGTGTGTTAATTGATCCAGGTAGCTCAGCCAACATCATCATATCGAGGGTCGTGGAACAACTCGGCCTACAAGATCAGATTGTACCTGCGGTCTGATTCCTTAACGAGTTTAACACGGCATGTGAGACAACTAAAGAGGAGATAACATTACCTGTGAACGTCGCTGGAACCATGCAGGGAACCAAGTTCTATGTAATCGAAGGGGATATGAGATACAACGCTTTGTTCGGGAGGCCATGGATTCACAACATGAGAGCAATACCCTCGACACTGCACCGGGCGCTGAAATTCCCAACACCCAGAGGAATCAAAATAGTTTATGGGGAATAACCGGCCGCCAAGCAGATGTTCGCGATCGATGAGGCGATTCTGACATACACATCGGAGGATCCAAATCGGGTGATCAAAGACGGGGCCAAATAGCAATCACTGATACCACCCTCGACAGAATCAGAGACACGCGGGGTAGACGAGGACAACGACTATAGAGTCCCTAGATCTTTCATATCCCCCGACGATTCCGACACTACAAAGTCAATGGTCGAGAAACTGGATCAAGTCGTACTAAGTGAACACTTGCCCGATCGAAATGTATACTTGGGCACGGGGTTAAACTCTGAGCTCAGGAAAAAACTCATTCAATTTCTTATAGCTAACGAAGATTGTTTCTCTTGGTCCCACCTTGATATGACAGGGATCCCGCCGGAGATAATCACTCACAAGCTAAGCCTGGACCCGAAGTTTCATCCAGTCAAGCAGAAGAGGAGACCTCAGTTCGAGGTCAAACATGCTTTCATCAAGGACGAGGTATCTAAACTCCTTAAAATAGGGTCCATTCGGGAGGTTAAATACCCATATTGATTAGCAAACATAGTGGTAGTCCCTAAAAAGGGGAATAAATTAAGAATATGTGTAGACTATAAGGATTTGAATAAGGCATGTCCCAAGGACTCTTTCCCTTTGCTCAACATCGATTGCATGATCAATGCCACGACCGACCATGAGATCCTTATTTTTCTCGATGCCTACTCCGGGGACAACAAAACACGGATGAACCCGGGCTATCAGTAAAAAACCTCCTTCATCACTAAATACGAAACAAACTGCTATAACGTGATGCTATTCGGATTAAAAACTGTCGGTGCCACTTACCAACGCTTAGTAAACCGGATGTTCGAGGAACAAATAGAAAAATAAATGGAGGTTTACATTGACGATATGTTGGTCAATTCCCTGCGAGCAGAGGACCATTTGAAATATTTGCAGGAAACTTTCAGCATATTGAAGAAATATAATATAAAGTTGAACCTGGAGAAGTGTGCATTTGGAGTTGGATCAGGTAAATTCCTCGGATTCATGGTATCCAACCAGGGAATCGAGATCAACCCGACAAGATCAAATCCATCGAAGATATCACGATTGTGGACAACGTGAAGGTCGTGCAAAGATTAACCGGACGCATAGCTTCCTTGGGGCGATTCATCTCGAGGTCCCCTGATAAGAGCCACTGATTCTTCTCACTATTGAAGAAGAAGAATAACTTCTCATGGACCCCGGAGTGCCAACGGGCCTTGGAGGAACTCAAGCGATATCTATCGAGCCTACCGCTTCTTCGCTTGCCGAAGACAGACGAACAATTATACATGTACTTGGCAGTATCAAAGATAGAGGCAAGTGGAGTCCTGGTCCGAGAATAGAAAGGTACACAATTTCCAATCTACTATATTAGTAGGACCCTTGGCGAGGCCGAAACTAGGTACCCTCACCTAGAAAAGTTGGCGCTCGCTTTGCTAAGCACCTCTAGAAAGTTAAAACCATACTTCCAATGTCACCCCATATGTGCCGTGACTACTTACCCATTAAGGAATCTAATACATAAGCCCGAGCTCTCGGGGCGGCTGGCCAAATTGACGGTGGAAATCAGTGGGTACGATATTGAATATCGGTCTCGGACCGCCAGTAATTCTCAAGTTTTGGCAGACTTTGTGGCCAACTTTATGCTGGCCCTAATACCCGACGTCAAAAGAGAGTTGTTGTTGAACTCGGGGACTTCTTTGAGGATCTGGACCCTCTTTACGGACGGCACCTCGAATGCAAAAGGGTCCGGACTTGGCATTGTATTGAAGCCCCCAACAGGCATTGTAGTTAGACAATCTATTAGGACTGTAAAATTGACTAACAACGAGGCCAAATATGAGGCCATGATTGCAGGTCTCGAACTAGCCAAAATCTTGGGGGCAGAGGTAATTGAAGCTAAGTGCGACTCCCTCCTTGTGGTGAACCAAGTTAATGGGACGTTCGAGGTCAGATAGGAACAAATGCAAATGTACCTGGATAAGTTGCAGGTAACATTATATCGATTCAAGGAGTGGACTCTACAACATGCACCTCAGTATCAAAACAGTGAGGGCGATGCCCATGCTAACCTGGGGTCAGTGGTCGAGGACGATAAGTTCAACTAGGGGGCGGTCGTACAACTCATGAGATCGGTAGTGGAAGAAGGCCACACCGAGATAATCTCAACGAGCGCGACTTGGGATTGGAGAAACAAATATATATAATATCTGAAGACCGGTAAAATGCCCTCGGATCCAAAAGAATCGAGGGCCATGCATACAAAGGCAACCCAGTTTAGCTTATCCGAAGACGGAACCCTGTTCAGGAGAACATTAGATGGCCCACTCACAATATGTCTAGGACCAGGAGATACCGAGTACGTTCTGAGTGAAATTCACTAAGGCACCTGCAGAAATCATTCAGGCGCCGAATCATTGATTTGAAAGGTAATCAGAGTCGGCTACTACTGGATCGACATGGAAAAGGACACGAAGGAGTTTGTACAAAAATGTGATGAATGTCAAAGACATGCTCCGATGATTCATCAACCCGGGGAGTTGCTGCATTCGGTTTTGTCACCATGGCTGTTCATGAAGTGGGGAATGGACAATGTTGGAACCCTTCCATGGGCACTAGATAAGGCTCAATTTAAATTGTTTATGAATGACTATTTTACTAAGTGGGTGGAATCCCAGGCATACAAGAAGATCAGAGAGAAGGAAGTCATCGATTTCATTAAGGACCACATTATATGCCAGTTCGGAATACCAGCCGAGATTGTATGTGACAATGGGAAACAGTTCATCGGCATCAAAGTAATCAAGTTTCTCGAAGACCATAAGATCAAAAGGATCCTATCAACACCCTACCACCCTAGTGGTAACGGACAAGCAGAATCGACCAACAAAACCGTACTACAAAACCTCAAAAAGAGGTTACCAACGCCAAAGAAAAATGGAAGGAAGTCCTGCCAAAAGTCCTATGGGCATACCGTACAACCTCAAAGTCCAGTACCGGGGCCACCCCATTCTCGCTGGTTTATGGTGCCGAAACTCTAATACCGATCAAAGTCAGAGAACCAAGTCTCAGGTTCTGATATGCAACTAAGGAATCAAACGACGAGGCCATGAACACGAGCATGGAGCTATTAGATGAAAGTCACAAAGCCATCCTTATCCGGTTGGCCGCCCAAAAATAACGGATCGAAAGATATTACAATCGAAGGGCCAACTTTTGACACTTTAATGTCGAGGACTTAGTGTTAAGGAAGGTCACACTAAGCACCCGGAACCTAAAGAATAAAGCAAAGGAAAACAAAACTCAGAAATTGTCAAAGGGAAAATGAAGCCTTGTATTATATATACATATAGTCTTTAAAAAGTCCAAACAACCTTTACAAAAAAGTACAAAAGTACAAAAATACAAAAAACAAAGAAAAATGTACAAGGCACTTAAACGGCCTAGTCTTCGCTGGAGCCCGCCTCGCCGCCAGGGTATTCGGACTCTCCTCCACCCTTGGATCCGCTCGAACCCTCGGAGCCTTCTTTATCCTCGGGATAAGTCAACTTCTTGGCCTCGACTTCGAGCCCCTTAGAACTCTCCATATAGGTCGACAAGTCGAAATCCCGAGAATGAATCTCCTCGAGAGCCTCCCTTCGGGATTGCCGCTTCGCATGCTCGATGATATCCTTCGTTCGATCATGGGCCACCTCAGCATCGGCCTTATGTTTGGGAACCATCTCATCGGCATCGTCTTTAACAACCAAGACCACCGACTTGGCCGTTTCAAGCTCCTTAGCATGATTTTCTCGATCAGAGACGGCCGCACTTAGCTGAGACTGGAGCTCCTCAACCTTTTTGGCCTGCACCTCGGCCTTTTCCTTTTCCACTTGAAGCTGGGTCTCAGCCGAAGTCAGTTGCGCCCGAGTAGTCTCTTTTTTCGAGGCCAGACGGTCCATCTTGACTCTCCATTCATTGACCTCGGCCTTGACAACATCCATCTCATCTCGAAGTTGGTCGATCCGATCGATTTTTTGTTGGACCTGCAGATTCCGACCATTATTCACCGAGTCTAGCTCATCGTCACTAACCCCAAATATTTTTACCTGCTCGATCAGGTCGGCATGCTCCTTCTGAGCCACCTCCAGCCCAGATCGAAGGCTCATAGCCTCCCATTCACGCTTCTTGCTAAGACGTTTGTTAGTATCTCTCTTCTCAGTGAGCCCTCGGACCTCGGCATCAAGTTGGTTCAGCTCATCCCGATATCGAAGAAAAGTTTAATGATGAAGCACTGAGTCCTGCAAACACAAAGAAAAACGTTAGGATCATCTAAAAATTAGTCTAAGTACAAATTATAGTCATCAAAATATATTTGAAGTTACCCGGTTTAGCGCCTATTGTGCTTTCATTGAACAGGCAGGGTGCATCTACCTCGTTAATCTTAGCTTGGTCTTCCTCGGTCACCAGACACCGAAGGTAGCTGGCCACTTCTACGGGGGCAGAGAAGACCTGGGCATCCTTCGGAACAGAGATAACGATCGACCACTTCCGTTCAGGATCCACACTTGGAGCGAGGAACCAGTTGATCAGTTTAGGGCTTG